>NW_027130617.1:11720000-12237500 GCF_026122565.2 Emydura macquarii macquarii
TGTGGATAATTAGGGGGACCTGTTTCCAAACTGCCATTATAACACCTTTAATACATATAAAATTCACTTATTTAAAAAACACAAACAAAAATAAAAAACCCTACAACCTCTGGTCACCACAGAACAGTATTGCTGACACATTTTAGACAAAGTGATGGAGGTGAAGTCTTGTTAGTCAGCCAATTTAAGCCAACTAAATCTTAATTCCACTTTCCCAACAGCTATACTAAAGAGCTCTGGCTCTGAGCTATTAAGCAATTTTACAAGCAAATCTTTTATTTTGATTTTTTTTTTAAATTAAAGATGTGCCTTTACATATCAAGATAATTAAACTATCAGTAAGCACTATTTCAAGATGAACTATTTTGCCACCTCTCAATATATGAATATATAAAGAGAAAGGTAAAATGGTTTTAAAATCCAGGGAAGGGACATTAATTATACACAGGGACACTGAAATCCTCAGTGCTCCAGTAAAAATCCCTCTGTTATAGTTCATTTAGCAGTTAAAGGTAAAGTCATGCTGGGGAAAAACAAACAAAAACAGCTGAACTAGTACTTCTAATTTGGTAGTTTATTTAACAATTTAGTAAACAACATATCTGAACACAGTTTTATTCAACACATGCTTTAAGTCAACAAAATAAAATCTAGAGGGATGTATTTGAGATCTTCATTAAAAACATACTAGATCTCTTGAAACTTCTTTCCTTTATGAAGTTCCACAATTCCACATGAACATCATCTCAGAGAAACTGATTGACTATATATTCTGGTCTTTCATAACCCACTGTACAGACATTTATTAATGTGAATAGTAACACTTAATTCCTCACATGTAGTTATTTTAATCTCAGAAAGCCATTAGCACAAATAAATGGTGAATTTAGTATTTTTGTGCATTTCCATTATGGAATATTTGAAATGTTCTCTACTTTATAAATACACTTGTAATGCTTTTTGTGACATAAATCTTGCCTTCCAGGGAGCCAGTGGGACCCTGTGGAAAAGGTATGGGGCTGGGAGGAGACCTGGGTTCTATTCCAAGCTCTACCACTAACTTGCTGTGTGACCTTGGCAAGTCACTTCACCCCTCTGCACCTCACTTTCCCCATCTGTAAAATGAGGATAATCATACTTACCCACTTTTGTAATGTACTTGATAATTTAAAGATGAAAAATGCTAACATTATTTTAGAGAGGCCTACTTAAGGGCCAGAACTTTTCTTAACTGAAGTATGCACATATCAATTATGTTTAAAGAACCTCATCATCACTTGTAATTGAATCCTTATGGGTATTCTAACAGTCACTACAAACACTAAAGCCTTTATATTTATACACAAATTTATGGAACACCTTTAGTAAATCTAGCTTAAAATTTTAGTGTGTGTTTTGCTCATATATTCTACAGACAATATAGAATAACGAGTGTATGAATCACTTGAGTTCTCAAATAAATTTAATCCAAATGAGTAATAAATTATACAAGACCACATACCTGTTAAAGCTGCTGGTTTGGATAGCGTACTATACTGGTTTTGTGTAGAGATTATACTTTGACGTGGACTTAGTGTTGGTGAAGAGACCAATGAAAGCTCCTCTATAATAATACTGCTTTTGGGATGGTTTTTGGGAAGTTCATTCAATCTTTGTTCTAATGAATACTTTAAGAGGTCCAACTTCTGGCTTGATTCATTAAATCTTGCTTGAGCCTTGTTCAATATAAATTAAAAAAAAGATTTTTAGAACAATCTGCATTCTTCAAATATAGTGTTTAAAATGAAATTTCAAAAACTTCATTAAAAAGTTACTTCTGAAAGTGCTTTTCTGTCGGTAACTTTTCCGGACCCGAGCAATTTCATCACATTCTTTGCACCTTCTGCTACTGCATACTCTATCCTAAAATGATGCCGCAGTTCTTCCATTCGAAGCTCAAGAGGGCTTATCACAGGTTTTGCTACAAATAAAGAATAATTTAATCTTCACTGAATACCATCTATTAGTTTTGTTCTTAATATTTAAGAATTAAAATACTTGAATAGATGCAGAATTTAATAGCATAGGAAAAACAGATGCAGCTTTGTTGGACTGTAAAAGAAAAGCAGATCACATCCATATATAATATAGAAGCAATAGTGAAATTCAAAGTTTTGCATGTAAATATTTATATTCCGGGCTTGAAAAATCCATTAGACTCTTACTAACTAACCAAAGAACTAAACTTACTAGCTAGAGGATATCAAAGACACTGTTCCTCCTCAGGGAGATTAAGGGACAATGTCCTTGCAAAAAGCCAAGGCTACCAAACGGCCCCCCACTACACTGGAAAGAAAACTTAAAACCTTTCTTCCAGATATCTGCCTCTAAACCCAAATTGGAGGCTTCATCTTTCATATCAGTTTCTGGTGAGAAGAGGTCTGATTAATTTGGAGCTCTAACTCTTGCCACACCACTCCCCAGGTCTTCTGGCTGCTGCATGAAGCGGGATGAAAGAGGTCTCACACCAAGCCATCCCCCCAGTTATTTTTTGTCAATAACTCTAGTGCATCCTTCTGCTGGTGCTCAAATTTCCCAAAGAGCAGCAGAGAATTTCTTGACAGTTTCACTATTGCCAACAGAGTTTGCAACAGTAAGAGTGAAAATGGCCAGTCTTATTGATGTATGCAATGTTGTTGAGGTCGTGTTGATCCCAGGATATCAGAGAGACAAAAAGGATGAGGTAATATCCTGAAGAAGAGCTGTGTAGCTCAAAAGCTTCTCTGGGCAGGACTACACCAGAAGTGCTACATTGGCAGGACTGCACTGTAACGTGTCTGCTGAAGATGCTGTATGCCGACGAGAGACCACTCCCCCCACTGGCATAATTATTCCACCTCCTCGAGAGGTGGAAGTTATGTTGGCAGGAGTGTGGACAGTGCTTAGGTCGCTGTAACTTGTGTCACTCAGTGGGATGTCTTTTTCCACATCTCTGAGCGACATAAGTCAGATCGACTTAAGCGGTAGCATAGACCTGCCCTCTCTATCACCAACACAAGTTGGTCTAATAAAATATATTACCTCACCCACCTTGTCTCTCAGTATTATTGATGTTTTTCCAATGATGTTTGGGAAAGCTAGGAGCAATCGTGGAGTCCCTGCAGCCCTGTCTGCATACTCAAGGTGATAACACTGCATTGATTTAAACTTGGTAAGTTCTCTTTGCAACCATAAGACTTAGGCCTGATCTACACTGCGAAGTTAGGTCAACGGAAGCCACCTTCTGTCAACCACATAATGTATGCGTCTCCACTAGCAGGTCCATTTCACCGACCTAACTCGTTGGAAACATCGGTTTAATAAAATCACCTCTGTGAGAGGCGCAGATCTAAAATCAAAATGCATGTGTTGAATGAGCAGCAGTGTAGGCACAGCACTGTGTAAATCAACATCACTGGCCTCCAGAAGGTGTCCCATAATGCTCCACTGTGACCGCTCTGGACATGGTTTTACCTGCGCTGCACTGCGGCCACATACACAGGAAACAGCCCTTCCTCCTGGTCAAGCGCCAGGAAATTCTGAATTCCAATTTCCTGTTTGGTCAGCGTGGCGAGCTTGCCAGCACAACTGATAATGGCAACTGCACGCCCCAAACGCACTCCAGCCTGGAGTAGGCCTGAGGTGTTGGATCTCATTGATCTGTGGGGAGAAGAGCCTGTTCAGGCTCAGCTCCGATCCAGCAGAAGAAAAGTGAATATCTATGAAGAGATATTACAGAGCATGTTGGAGAAGGGGCACAACAGAGACACACAGCAGTGCTGTGTTAAAACTCAGAGAGCTGAGGCAAGAAACAAGGGAGGCAAACAGTTGTTCTGGCTCATCACCAAAGACATGCCACTTCTACGAGGAGCTGCATGCGATTCTCGGCAGTGACCCCACCACCGCCACCAGATGCAGCATTGACACCTCTGGGGACTCTGAGTCCCAACTCAATAACAATGAGACAGTGGATGAGAAAGAAGAGGAGAACTGGAGGCAGGTGATGAGGTATCCATTCTTCCCAACAGGCAGGAGCGGTTTTTAACCCCGGAGCAGCCCAACCAGATGCAGGACAGCATCCTGACTGACCAAGATGCCAGGGAAGGTACATCTGGTGAGTATGTAATATAAATCACAGTGCTGGGGTTACTTTCTCTGTTGGATTCAGGTTAATATGAAAAAAATTATTAGGTGTGGTGGAGATGGGCTTCCTTGTTGGTGCTCCAGTTAGGCAGAGGGTTGCCTCTGGAAAAGACTGTTTATGTGCACAAGGATGACCTCAGAATCCTCCACAGATATCTCCAGGCAACTTTCATGGAGGTACTCTGCAATCCTTTGCAGACGGTTTCTTGGGAGGCCTTATTTCTTCCACCACAATAGGACGCTTTCCCACGCCACTCTGTTATTAAATGTGCTGGCATCATTGCAGAACACAGCATAGCAGCATAAAGACCAAGCCTGTACCCAGACTCTTGTAGCAACTGCTCCCTTTCCGCCTATATTACCCTCAGGAGACTAATATCACATAGGGTCAACCTAGGGAAGATGGGGCAAGTTTATTTGCTCATACTGAAGAAAAAAAAAAACAAAACCAAAAAACCACCAGTATGTGCGATCCCCCGCCCACAGCTGTTTATTGGGTCCCTCAACTAATGTTCCCTGACATGAGGTTGTTCTGGGTATTAGGGGTCTGGGAATGGGTGGTCATGTGTTTTCTCCTGGGAGATTTCCCACCCCACCCGCCCCATCCCTCTTAGGGATGCCTGCTTCAAAAAACAAATTTTGGGAAGCTAAGCGATGTTCCCTGGTTATGTTGCTGGGGGGCCTTGTCCACAACACATTCTGTGTTCCACAGATTTCCCAAAACTAGAGGCACAAGCCCCTTACTCACCATGGCTGGCACAACCAACCTGTGGAGGAGGGAGGGATTGAGATTCAGTGCTACCGTTCATTTGAGAATAATAAAGGGAATTATTTTTACATTGCAACCTCTTTTCATCCATGGTAGGAACTAAGTATGGGGGCCTTGTGCTGCGTGTGCATTACAGTGGAAAGCATGGCCTTCAGTGCACCCTCCACTCCTGTGGAGAGGCTATCGCAGATAAGAAGGTACAAAAAAAGAGAACTCGGGATGACATATTCAATGAAATAATGAACGTCTCCGGGGTTGGTGACACAGAGCTAAGAGCCTGGAAGATTTCATGGTCCAAAAAAACTGGACATGGAGGGCATAAGCATGACATGCAGGATGAGATGCTGAGTATAATGAGGGACCAATCAGACATGTTGAGGCATTTGGTTGAGCTTCAGGAACAGCAGTGGCAGGATAGACTCCCTCCGCAGAACTGCTGGCAACAAGCGCCCTTTTTCCAAGCCTCCAATCCTAAGCATTCCAGGAGGAGTGTTGGCAGGGTGCAGTATGTGCTCCACTCAACACCAGGGGAGGAAAAGAAGGCGACCTTTCTAAAAACTTTTAATGTGTGGGCTTTGGTATTTGAACAGACAAGCACTTTTTTCTCCTCTCCCAGCTCCATGACAATGGTTGCTAACAGTTAAATTATTTTCCTTTCCCTCCTGTTACAGATGTGCAATAAAAGTGAACTTCTTTGTAATTAAGTGCTCTTTATTTATGACAAGTATGGGGATGGGTGGTGGGGGAAGAGGAGGTGCAGGGACACTGCTGCATGAGGGGATGGGATGGGAAAGCACAGCACAGGTAAGCGATGCACATTACTGTTGCTCATTACAAAAATGGGTTTTCAATGCCTCCCTGAGGCGCAGAGCCCATTGGGCTCTCAGTGTTACACTGGTATCTGGCTGCTCAAAATGTGCATCCAGCCTATCTGCCTTCATGACCCAACCCAACGGAAACTTCTCCCCTTTTGTCTCTCACACATTATGGAGCACACAGCAGGCAGATATAACTATGGGGATATAGGTTTTACTGAGGTCTAACCTAGTGAGTAAACTGTGCATGCGAGCCTTCAAATGTCCAAAGACACATTCCACCATTATTCTGCGCTTGCTCAGCCTATTATTGAACCGCTCCTTATCGCTGTCCACGTGTCCAGTGTACGGCTTCAGGAGCCATGGGAGCAAGGAGTGGGCTAGGTCTCCCAGGATCACTATTGGCATTCAACATCATCAATGCTTATCTTTTGGTCTGGAAAGAAAGTCCCTACTTGCATTTTTCTCAACAGACCTGAGTTCCTAAAGATGCAAGTCATGCCCCCTTTTCAGACCACCCCACACTGATGTCAGCAAAGCGTCCCCTGTGTTGCAACCACCATGGAAAAGCATCCCTTTTGGTTTACATACTCTGTGGCAAGGTGGTCTGGTGCTAAGATAGATGTGTGTGCTATCTATCTCCCCACCACAGTTAGGGAACCCCATCGCAGCAAAAACCATCCTCTATGTCCTGCACATTTCCCAAACTCACTACTCGTCTTAGCAGAAATCTATTAATGGCCCTACACACTTGAATCACAGCTGCTCCCACGGTGAATTTACCAACTCCGAATTGATTCCCAACTGACCGGTAGCAGTCTGGTGTTGCTAGCTTCTACAGAGAATTGGCCACACTTCTCCGCTGTCAGAGCAGGTCTCAAGCAAGTATTCATGTGCTTCAGGGCTGGGGACAGTTCTGCACAAAGTTCCACGAAAGCGGCCTTATGCATCTGAAAGTTCTGCAGCCTCTGCTCATCATCCCATATCTTCATAAAGATGCGATCCCACCAGTCGGTGCTTGTTTCCCAGGACCAGAAATGGTACTCCACCAAGTTCAGCTGCTGCGCGACAGCCAGCAGTAACTGTAAATTGTTTTGTTTTATGGCTTGTAGCAGGGCGGCTTGAGTAATGTCCAAATTTTCTGTGCTACAGCTCCTCTCTTGGCCTTGGAAATAGTGCAGGACAAATCGTGAGGTATTTTGATGCTCACAATAATGCAGAGCTGAGTGGGCTCCATGCTTCTCTGGCAATGGTATACGTGTGGCCGAGCCAGGATTTCAAAACAATGGCGCAAAAAAAGTGTTCTGGTGGTTGTTGACATCAGGAGGGTGGGGGAGGGAGGAGACTGCATCATGGGAGGGTGAAGACTCTCTCAAAAGCCCCTGTGGCTAGTTGAACTGTGGGATAGATACCCACAGTGCCCTGCTCTGCTTATCAATACATGCGGCTGGTGAGGATGCACTCCCCCGACACAATGAACGTGGAGTGATCACGCCCAACTGACTTCATTAATTCAGCAGGTGAACATCAACTGAAATTAAACAGACTTCATTTCGCAGTGTAGATATACCCTTAGAAATGTAGTTTGACAAAATGAGGTCTTAAGTTTCACAAATTTATGATACTTCCCAGTAAAAAGGCTTCCCACTTATCACTAGCAAATGGATATTTCAAGCCCTGATGATCAGGCAATTTCAATAATTCACAAGATAGATATAAGATTTAAAAACTAGAGAAATATACCCTATGTGCTCATAATTTTACAGCATCATGGTATGATAGTTCAGCGCCTTTAACTTATCTGTAAAAATTCCCTGTAAACTGAAAACTAGCAGACAGGTTCTCACAGCCTGCAAGGGAACTTTCAAGGAAAACCCCCCCTAAATTTTGAAATGTAGTGTTTGCGCAATGAAAAGATTTGGTTTCAGACAATTTCATGCTTAGGTTTGTAAAAACTCAATTTCTCCTCTAGCCTAAATTTGCAGATGTGGACCCAAATCCTACCTGCCCTACTTACTTAAGCATTCCCATTAGAACTAACAGTCCTGGAATATCCACATGAGTAAAGTGGGCAGGATTTGGTCCTTAATCTAAACTGAACTTCTTTTAAAAGAAGTTAAAAACCGTAACATTTCAAAGAGGAATTACTACCTACACATAGCAGCTACTTCCTCCACAGCAGAAAGTAAGGACAACAGCATATGAAATATATTAAAGGAAAAGACAAATGGAAAGGATGAGATGTGAAAAGAGTAATGCAAAGCAAACTGCAAGTTACAAATATGGGAAAGCATTTTTCCTTAGTAAAAATCACATTCATGTCTGAATATGTACTATGCCGTCTCTATTTTTCTGTACTATTTAAGTTCATTAAAAACAAAGGTTTTCTTCCATCTGACCTCCCCATACACCAAGATTTTCTTACAGCTATAAATGCATATTAGTACATCCCTATGTAAAATTCTAACATTAGTAAGCACATTTCTCTCTTCTCTACTTCATCACCATTATCAAAAGCCAATTCATTTGTCTGGACTGCCTGAAGAATCTGCATCCTTATGACTTCTATTTTTGTCTTGCTGTCCTGGAGCATCTGTTGAGCTGTAGCAAGAAGTTTTCGATCCTATTAAAAAAGAGAGAAGCTTTAAAATGTAAACACTTGGGAGGACAAAGAGCTGAAGAAGAAACCCAGTTAGCAGCAGTTGATATTTATTCCCAAAGAATGAAACATTTAAGTTTGCAAAATAGATTACATAACATTGCAGACCAATTCACCAGATTAGTCTAGGACATTAATGGAAAGTAAGCTAGGGTGGAGGTATGTATTTGGTTAATGAAAACAGCTCAAGCTATTCTATTGGAAATAATCTGGATAAATGGGGCAACCAGAACTGCATACAGTATTCAAGGTGTGCGTGTACCATGGATTTATATAGCACCATTATGATATTTTCTGTTTTATCATCTATCCCTTTCCTAATAAATAAACCTAACGATGTTGGGAACTATTTATTTGGACTGCTGTTGCAAATTGAGCGATGTTTTCAAGAGAACTATCCGCAACATCACCAAGATCTCTTTTCTTGAGTGGCAACAGCTAATTTGGCAACCGCATCATCATTTTGTATCTATAGATGGGATATGGGATTATGTTTTCCAATATGCATTTCTCAAAACTGAATTTCATCTACCATTTTGTTGCCCAGTCATCCAGTTTTGTGAGATCCCTTTGTAACTCTTCACAGTCATTATCTTGAATACTTCTGTATCTGCAAATTTTTCACCTCATTTTTCACCCCCCTTTCCAGATCATTTATAAATATGTTAAACAGAAAACATTCCAGTGCAGATCCTTATACCTCCCTCCATTGGGAAAAAGCTGACCATTTAGTCCTATCCTTTGTTTCCTATCTTTTAATTAGTTACTGATTCATGAAAGATCTTCCCTCTTATCCCATGACTGCCTACTTTGCTTAAGATTCTTTGGTGAGGAACCTTGTCAAAGGCTTTCTGGAACTCCAAGTACATGATATCAAATGGACCACCTTTGTCCACACACTTATTGACGTCCTCAAAGAATTCCAATAGATTGGTGAGGCATGATTTCCCTTCAGAAAAGCTGTAATATCCAGAATAAGCATCACAAAGTATTGTACATCACACCATGCAGAGCACTACACAGCATGCCCTGCTTTTCAGAGTGAATCATGCATATTCAAAGATTAATAGGTGTAACAGATTTCGTAAACTGGATTTATTATGTAGGCTGAAACCCATGAAACTGATGAAAACTAAACTACTCTTAAGAAGCACCTTACTTGGGATGAAACCACATTTCTGGAGGTGAAGAGTATAACATTAATTGTCTCACCTAAGTTCTACGTTACTGTATAGTTTCTTGAAATAAAAAAAATAGCACACTGTTCAAGTGTTCAAACTACATGATTTTCATATTTTTGGTTATTTCAGTGTTCTTTAAGTATTCCAAAGCCTTACCTTTGAAGAGCCATTTGAATACATTTGTATCATATTCTCTGCTCCCTGCTTTACTTTCAGTTCTATATCCAATTGCTTTTTTAAAGCCATTAATCTGTTGTTAGTAGGAAAACGAGGGTCACTGTTTGGAGTATCTGGTGTTCTGGGACACTCTGTGAATTAAATATAAGAGGTAATTTTCATAACAAGCCAATAAAGCTTTTCTAATATAACTTATAAAGAGAAAGCTTTGAATTTAAATATTAAATATGTGCAGAGATATTTTGAGACAACACTGCAAATATGCTTTGGTGTGAAAAACTTGGTGAAAGCTCAGTGACTCCTGGGCATGGGCTAATAAACATGAATCACTGAATGGGTAGTAAAACATATAGGTACCCACCCTCGTCTATTTTTCCTCATGGAGATTTTGCCTCTTCTAAGATTATAACGTTAAAGTGCAAAGTGTCATTTACCATTAAGCCTTCCCAAACTCTCCCAACCCAATTTTAAAACAGAAAAAGAAAAATGGTTCCTGAATTACCATATTCAATAGCGACTGGTATAATCTATGAACAGACATACACGTCTAACATCTAACATTATTTCAATCATTAGAATCATCACAAATGCAGTTTACAGCAAGACAAAGGAACTGACAACACGAACTCTTCCTTACAGTATACATATACTGTACTGAGTGTTTGCTGATTCAGGGAAACTAATGGAATCACAGGTATCTGGATAATTAATTGAGCAGACAGATAACTGAAAAATTATGATTTGGGAAAGGAGAAGGATATATTCTTGCTTGGGAATGTTCCTTGTTTAGATCCCATATCTTTTAGTTCATTTAAACAGAATTTGCTGTAGCTTTTACCAACCAAGCTATACTGTCATCAACAAGTTCCATGACTTGCTGTCTACTTTCTCCTCCAGACAGTAAGTATGTTAATTAGTGGTCCAAATTCCATCTCCCAAGGCACAAACTATTAATCTCTCTCCATTCTGAGAATCAGTGTTCACTTAATTATTTCCTATTGCTTAACCAGTTTTTAATCCCCAGTAAGATTTTGTCCTTTAACCTGTGGCTAATAGGGCCCCAATCCAAAGCTTTCTGAAAAGCTAAGTAAATTACACAATTTACTACATCATCTATTATTTTGGGGTTTCTTTTTTTAAAGGAGCTAACAATTTAGAGAGGCATTATACTAGAGAAACCATCCTGGTTTGTCCCTAGAAGATTACACTAACCAACTGTTGTGATATTCTATTCTTATTTAAATTTTCAATTAATTTCCTTGGAACTAAAATGAGACTCACTAATGATCTTCCTGAGAGTTTGTCTTTTTATATTTATTTATATACAGAGAGAGAAAAGAGACACTACATTAGCAACTTCCCAATTCCAAATGCCAGTTACTTTTTAGCATCTGTTATTTCATACTATTTCTGTAGAACTTTCTGATAAGTAGCATATACTGTAATCTTAGAGATTTTTTACTTTCAAGTCTGCTGTTTAATTTCTCTTAAGATTTCAAATCTCTTTCAAGGCTGCACTCAGATTTCCCAGAAGTACTTTTGATGCAGCAATTTTCTCCATTGTCTTCTGCACCACACTTTCCTCATCCAGGTCCCTCCTAAAGTCTCACTTCATCCTTACTGCCCACAAGATCAGGTTAATAAAAAATAATGTAACATTTTAAAAATGTTCAAATTATTCCTTCTGGGTTTTCCAGCACATCCTATCTTCTCTGTCTTAACCCTGGCCTACACATAGAGTTGTATTAGTACAAAGTAAGTTATTTTAAACTGTCTTTATTAAACCAGTGCCAGAAGCTGGTTGGAAACTATTTCTTTTCAAATAAGCGTATTTCATCTTAGTTTAGGATGATAGGAACAGATTTAAGATAAACCTATCCCACATGCCTCCATCTCTTCCATGTACCCTCTCCCTTCTTTTTTCATTACATTTTTTGAGTGGGGAAATTGGTAGGTGAGGATTAGCTGAATGGAAACAAAATCCATCATAACTATCACAACACCTGCAAGCCATCACATCATCCACTCTATTGGTATAGAGTAATTACCAGTTACTCAATTAGCTCAAGTGGTAGAGGCCCCAAACCTTCTGGTGATCCATGTAGAGGTCATTATAGTTGCACATATTGACCAAGTTTGGTTTTACAGTTTGCTTTTTAAAAACACATATACTTAGAAATTTATAGAATCCTTCCCTTACACTAAAAGGGCATTACAGTTCCAGAGTAAAACTCTCAAAAGTTAGGAAATACCAGAATTAAGTTTACCTATGCAACTGTAATTCAGTCACCTTGTGTCTTTAATAACATGATTTCCTCCCCCCCCCCGATAGAACCAAAGTGACTCTTAAATGGATCATCCACAGGATTGGAACCTTTAGCTCCATAACACAAATCTTTATTTGAGCTTACTGAGTAGCTGGTAGCAGTCAGTAGCAGGCTGTTATCTTCAATGTGGACCCACTTTGCCAGTGAATTTCACAGCTGTTTACTAGACAGCAAAGAATGTTGAGACTCCAGAATCTTATGTTCATTGCCAGCTTTTGGAGGGGAGAGTTCTTTAATGGTTATAGACTTCTGCCCGTTTTCTCATTCACGTCCCTCCCTCACAACTCATCTTCCCCTATCCTACCTAGTTCCTATTGTTCTCCGCCTAACCTTTCCCCCACTCCTTTGCATTCAAGTCAGGTTGCCTGCTCCTTTTCCTCCTTACTGCCTGAGCGCTAGCAGATGGTCACGGAGAACCCCATCTGGTGCCACACTGGCCCACTAGAAGAGGAAAAGCAGGAAAATTTCTGCTTAGCCCCTGCAGGATAGGGCACATTCAGTTGCTCTGTGGAGATGGAGCATGCTCAGGACAGACAATCTTCAGAGAACATACTGCCAGCCTACAATAGACCTTTACTAAGCATATGTGGACTATAACTTTTCAGATAGTGATGACTTAACCAACTCAAATTTGGCTTTCATAGGGGAAGGCAAAAGGCACATCCCTAACACCAAGGCAAGTGCCCTTGTACATTCCGAGTCCCTGCTCCCAAGCATGGAGACATTAGATCTTCTCAGTAAAATGGCTGTCGGATTTAACAAGAGCAAAACAATGTATTTTGGCTTATCTTGTTCTAGAAAACAGCAGATCCCCCCGAAACTCTTTCCCTCGCCCACCTCCACCTTGAGACAGGCATCTGGTATAGAAAATTTCAGGTGAATGGTTAAGTTTTAAGCAACTGAAAACAGGATCATGTAGTAGAAAATGTTGGGCTACCATAACTGCCAACAATGCCTTTAATGTCTCTTCTCTCTCCATATTGTCTGTGTAGATTGTAAGCATTTTTGGGGCAGGAGCTGCTCTCTCTCATTTTATATTTGTACAATACCTAACACAATGTGGCTCCAGTGTCAGTTGGGCCAATCAGACACAACCATAACACAAAAAATGAGTAATAAATTCATCCCGGTAATTTAAATCAATGAGATTTAAGCACATGCTTAAAATTAAACATGATGTTAAGTACTTTGCTAAACTGGTACTTCAGGAAAGAAGGTTTTTCAGGGGGAGGAGGTCTGTGTGAATAAAAGGTTCTCTAACTATTTAGCCACATTTGCTTGCACCATAATGAAAATGCAGAATTTAATTTGTATACTGCACCCTTTAATTTTTATACTCATAAAACATGAAATCATTTTACAGCTGATGTGGAGAGCTTTGCTGTACTGTGGATTAACAGCCTTTCACCTATTGATGCCTGTGTGAAGTTACAGTTTACAGAGTGAAGTGATTTGGTTTTAAATATAGATCTTAGTGGACGTCTATCTGGTTCATATAACTAGCATGATATTTAAGATGAGAAAACAAATTTTTTTGGTTAAAACTACTGTGTACTGGCAGAGTTGAGTGGTAACGTACACAGGTTGCTTGCATTACACAATTTATTTTAAACTGTTTCAGTCTTTTGCTTTTGTGAGAGAGCACTAATGCACAAAATTCAGAAAACAAGTTAAAGTATTTTAACTCACTGACGAACCATTCCTCACATTTTTAAACAAGACTGGGTTAGATATGAATTGTGGTAATTTTCAGTTTGATATATTTTTGTTCATAATATACGACAGCAATCTTTATTTTTTGGACTTTTTTTTTTTGAAGTCTGTTCAGCTTTAGCAAACATGGCTTTTGCCTCTAAATCCTCACTTTGATTAATGCTGCCACCCAAACTACAGTCATTAGTGAATAATTGAGCTCATCTTCTGAAACTGTTGTGCATTTCTGTGGGGATTCTTCCTCAGATGCTAAGTGCATTATCTTTTCAACAAGCTCAGCATGAGATCTGGGAACCCAGGACTTGCTTTCTGAATTTGGTATCCCAGCTGGTACTACAGCATGTCGCTAAGCTATTCAATTAGCAGCAAGCACCTTTTGGTAACTAGTTAATTTTAATCTTATTTTAAATTATTTAATTGTATTTAGCTCCTTCAGTGACATGATCAACAGAAGCTCCTGAGATGCATATTGCTGTGTTTTTACTACCAATAGTTCATCGGGTGCTTTCATCATAGAACCAGGAGATCACATCAGTACTCTTTCCTTGAGCACACGATAAGTTCAATGGCAACAGAATGGATAAGAGAGATTGTTCCACAGGGTTATCAGCCGTTTCAAATTCACAATGCTTACTAATAAAAAGCTACAACAATTTTGTTTTGGTGGCTTTTGAATACTCTGCAGAAGCTATATTCATGCAAAATTCCAACACTAACCTAATGGAGATTTGATAAGTATGACATAAAACTGGGAAATTTAAGTCAGCAAATATCAGTTGTCTCAGATTCCATCAATATTGTTCTTCACAGAAATGATACACAAAAAAAATGTGATTTGCAAAAAATCCTTTAGCTTTTCTAACTTTTATCAGTTTAATTTTCTTCACATTTTTATCATTTTCTTTCACTGAAAATGTATTTTTTCTTCAGGCAGCATTAGCCTTTCTAATGGTTTTCTCCACATTGTTCCCTGTCTTCATCATGGCTCTCTCTGATCTTTCCCATTCCCTGGGCCTTTTGGTTAAATCTACCTCCTGCCCCTTAGTTCTATGCTGTGTAACAGTAAGCATGTAATAGAAGAATAAATTTATGGGAGATGAGATTAAATAAGACCCAGAAAAAAAATGGGATGAGGTAAGGAAGGAGGAACTCAGGTGCCTCATATTTTCTCCCACAAAAACATGTTCTGCAGCAACAGTAAAGTAGTACCTCGTTTGGGGTAAATAGGAGTTCTGCAAGTACTATAAGTATATGAATAAACTGTTCAAATGCTACAAGTCAGCATGCCCATATTTTAGATTAGAATTAACCCTTCTGATTTTCAGTAGTAATGGCCACCAACCATCCATAATCTTGTTTGACAATGAAGCATAACCTACTCATATTTCATATACTGTTACAATCTAAATTCTTTTTTGAGAGTTAAAACACAACATTGACTTAACTTTCCTAAAATTCTGTCTCTCACTTTGAATAATGTAACATTCTGAAAGTTAATGGGAGTTCTAGGTACAAAGCCTTAAATCTAAAACAAGGCTAAATTCATCAGCAACTCCATAACAAAGGGGAAAAAAAAACTATTTTATGTTATGGCAAAACTGTTGCCTTTGAATTATCAGAGAAAATATGTTGAACTTAATGGTACATGCTCAAAAAGCTGTAATACTGAAATCTGTGCTTAATGACTGAAGTTTAATGCCAATTCCTCATTTAATACTCCTCTTGAAGTGGCTACTGAAAATAATTACCTATGGCACTGAGACATGGAGAGCTGCAGCCAAAACAACTTTTAAATTCATACACATTTCTATAAATTAGATGTATTAGCAATTTAATTTGTAACAGTTGTGTGTGTAAAAATATAAACTATGTGAATCTGATGTTCATAAAAAGTAGCATTAGCTACAGTTAGATACTTTGCCATTATAAGAGTCCATACTAACATTTGCATAGCATCTTCCTTCTGTACATCCTGAAGTGCTTTACAAAGGTTATCTTTACATCCATTTTATAGATAAGGAGAGAGAAATGACTTTCCAAAATTACAATAGCAAATCAGTGGCAGAGAGAGAAAGAACCCAGGGTCTCCAGACTTCCAGTCCCAGCCCTGTCTTCCGTACATCAGTTTATCAATGTACCCTAATCCTAACCTGCAAAACCTAGTTATTTCATAAGTATAACTATGAAATTTGTCTAGAACCCTGAACTCAGCAAGTTAGGGAGTGTTTGACTTTACTGCTTTGCACAAACATGACTGAAGATCCACAAAGAGGCCATGGACTGGAGCAAACCCTATTTTACAGCCATTAGCCTTCTTCTCTCACAAGGCCAGTCTGAAACCATCTCCAAATCTTAGGGTATCTTTTCCCTGTATTCTGAAAGGCAAGGGACAACTGTCCCCCAAATGCATGAACACATGGGAGGAAAAAGTTGTAAACTGTAGTCTGATCTATAATATAACTAAGCAACTACTGGGAGTTCTCTATTAACCCTGTGCTCGGTGGAATGTCCCCATAACCTTTAGCAAATGATTACTGCAGACATCACAGTGGCTCCCAAGCTTCTGTGCTAAGAGTAAGTTTCCATACATGTACTAAGAATAGCAGAGTTTCCCCACTAATGTACTGCTATCTGATGGAAACAGAGGCATTCCCAGTGCCGTTGAAGATTATTAATTTTGGGGTTGGTAGTGAGTGCCATTAAAGATGCCAGATGAGAAAGTGGACAATCAGCATTCCCTGAAAACTCCAAAGAGAACATCTTTGATCCAGTATAGAGAGTGTCAGACCTCTGAATACAAAAGGATGGTGATCTTCACACTCTAGCTACCACCCCTTAGATATTGAAGTTCATACTGGGAAGCCTTTCAAACAAAGATTACCAGTTTGATTTTGTGGTGGACAGATGCTCATTAACACAAATTTATGATGGATGCCAGGAGTTTAACATTGACAGCATACTACCTAGTCCATGTGCATCCATTATCAAAAGAGGTTGTATCAGTACATCAGATTCTCAGTCTTGAGAAAGACAGGAAATTTACTGATAAATCATAGGAAAAACCTCATGCTAACAAGTGTATTAATGGGGATGGAGTTCAGAGAGAAGATAAATTTAAATTACAGGGACAGATAGTGTACAAGAAACATTTATTTCAGAACTAAATTTTTCCTCAGTGATCAACTTAAAACACTAACAAAAGATCCCTAAGGTTCCTACTCTTCAGAAAGATTGTGGAATATGTTCTGTTAAATAATTTAAGGCTTCCATAGAAATAACTGATATGAACTAGAGCTAAGAACAAGAAGATGAATTCAGTTTATATATAAGAAACCTTTTTTCCCCAGGAGACTTATAATACACACACATACCCCTAGATACAAAAATGTACTGTATTTGTGTGCTTGTCAAAATATCAAATTGATAATATACTTTGATAGGACAATCTTGAAATAATCATAGGAGCAAGACTGTAAAAGCTCTGTATGGATTTAAGAACAGCAATCAGACAGAAAAGAAAATTCAGAAATAGCATTGTGTGAATAGTGAGATTAGCACCAAGTAAAAAGCAGGTGGAAGCAGACAGACAACTATTAGTGACAAGAACCTTCAGAGCAGCAACCTGAAGATACAGTCTCCCCTCTGATCATGTTGAAAAAAAGAGGGTTATATTCTTTGCCTTTCACTTTAAGGCTCCCGTAGAGAAGACAAAGCAGGCCAAAAGAGTTTGGGAGCTGCCAGTTGATAGCAAGAGGGATGGGAAGCCTCTGCTGCATAACTCTGGCTCTCTCAGGACCAGATCAAAGGAAGAGTGGGACTCCTCTCCCTTATTCTTCTCACCCAGCACATGAGTTACACTGTTTTGTTTGATGGTCAATTGTACTTCCTGAATCATGTACTAGTAAACATCACTGGTGAATTTCTCTTGTGGCAGAGCTATATGCACATTCTTTCCCAGGCCCTGTGGGAGAAGTTTACTAGTCACTGAAAGCTACTTGTTCCTAGAGAAGCTGAAGCTAAAACCATAAACCTAGCAGACAGGTGAGTTCAAAGAGAGAGACAAAGGGGAATGGAGTGAGGAGGGATTGTCCCCAGTTTGTTTAGTGGTGTTCTTGGACATGAAAAATATCTCCCCTCATCCTCTTTGAACAGTTGCAGAGAAGCAGAAAAATTTGAAGACTTTTTTAATTCAAAACATTATTTAAAAAGGGAGCTTATCAAAACCTTGATTTTAAAATTTTTAAATCAATAGTGGACTTTTCATATACCAATTGCTGAATAAAACCTGCAGCGACTGGTTTATGTACAGCACCCAGCAAAATATGCTCCATCTTGGGTGCTACTGTAATACATATAATGAATCTTCCTAGAGACAAACAGCACTGGAAAAAATGAACCCTTTTAAAAGTGTTTCATTTGAGAGAGAAAAGTGGGATGTGACGTATCTCCACTCACCCACTTCTGAAGTCATACTATTTAAAAAAGTCTCCAAATTTATGTCTGTACAGCGTTTTGAACGAGAGTCCACCTATAATTTAGGTATCTCTTATTTCTTCACCTCATCCTCAGCCACTCTAATCCTCTGCAATGCTCTGTTACTCAATTATTGCAAGTCTTAGCTCACTAGATAAATTACATGCAAGTTTTTAAATATGTGTGACATCTAGAAGATATACATAAAATGTTTCCATTTCACCCTGGAGCATACTTACAAGCACCTTCAAGCTACCCCTCTACTGCACAGGTTCCAAAGTAATTTTCACCCAACCTTCTTTGGTCTCAGTGTATCTTGCAAGAAGACCAGTAATAAAATTCACGAACTATGTGAAAGCCTAACAAGCACAGCACTTTGGCAGCATGTCATTCTCAGATATCATGAGTTACTAAAATCACCTGCCAGTATATTTCAAGACTCTCACTGCATCCTTTACTTTAAAACAAGATTGATGTGTTCTTTTTATTCTGTTGCCCAAACTTTTCAAGAGTTGACATTCACTTAACAGACACCATCCATGGCATGTGTATATTTATACACAGACTTATGCTAGCAATATTATAATGTCAAATAACCATACTGTCCTTATCTCAGTCATTTCACAATACTGAAAAAGGCATTTGTTTGTTTCACAACATTCCATTTTGAAATGCCAAGTTTGATATTTTTCAAAATTAATACGAACTCCTTACACTTCCACAGAAAACACAAGTTAGAGTATAATTTAGTTCAAAACTACAGCCCACTAGTATCATCGGTTAATGGCAGCCTCCATATATGGAAAATCCCTAAGATTTATTCAAATGATTATGCCATAGAACCATTTTTTCTGTACATTAGCCAATGAATAGTGTGACTGAAACATACATTTGTCCAAAAAAAAGGCTAGTATTTTAGTTTCAGACTATTAAGGTGAGGAGTTCTTAAACTTTTTCATAGTGTAGAACACAAACACCACTCATGTACCACTTGCCCACCCATTTGCAATCACATAACATCCCTTGTGGAAACTACAGAATTTGCCTACATGGAAAAGTAATATTAGGAAATTATTTTTATAATTTTGGCAGTCTTCTTAAGCATTTTAGTAATTGCAAGTAATGTACAAGCACCACATGACTAGCCAGTGGTCTCCTGACCACCAGCAAGTGCTCTGTGGACCACCAGTGATCTGCAAGACTCCAGTTTAGACTTAAAGAATCAAACTAGTCCAATTGTCATCTGAGGCAAATATAAGGGTATGTTGGTAATTCTTTAAAAGCTACTGATAACCCGGTTACAATAGCAATTCTTTATAATTGGAGGATTTTGTTTAAAATAAATCAATGTAAACAAGGGTACAAAATGTCTAAGCTACAAGAAAAAAATGGATATTTTTTAGAATCATGTATTGTACCTGTAACATCTTCTGGATCTGTTACAACAATGTGCGCATTTAATTCCTGTAATTTATGATGTAATTCTTCCAATTTCTTGTTTGATTTTTTTAAAATGTTGTCCACATAAGCCAAGTTTTTTTTATCTGTTGTGACCTTTCTCAGGTTCTCTGCTCCTTCCTTGATTTTAAGTTCCTTCCTTATTTCACGTTTGATTTGGTCCTTTATTTCATCCAACTTCTGTTGTACCATTGTGTCTGAGAAGTCCAATTTTTGGCCAACGCTTACATTTTCGGAGACTAGAAGACTTCGGGCATCCCCCTACAGAGAAAAACAAAAGCATAACCAGAGATTAGTTGCTTCATGATATACTCTCTGCAACTAAAAACACGAGGCTTACATCCAGAATATGTTAGACACTCACCTTGATAAGTCATTTACTAAACATTTATGTGTTGTCATGCTGCCCCAACAAAACAACAAGCCCATAAAATTTTATACTTTGACTTAAGTTATACTTTCCAAGTAACAGATTTGTTTCAAGTTTAGTGACACCTTTACTATGCCTATTTTTTAAGGCAGCAAAAGACTTAAATTCCTCGGGATTTGTCATGCACACATGCCCTGCCTCAGAGCTATGAACCACATTTGTACCTTTTCAGGATTTAATTGTTTTAGTAGACTAAGTGGATCTAAGCAGTAACATTTAATTCTTACAGTTATTAACAAAGAAGAATTCCTATACATTTACTTAGAAGTTCAGTAGTTACCCTCTTTCAAAGTATTTTTGAAAAATAGAGCAACGCTTGCACAGGTTTAGAGAAATACTGCAGTATTTATAGACATTAGGTATTTTTGAACCTATGTTACTATAATTTAAGTTTCTCTTTCTGCTTTGCTTCTTTTAAATTTTCATTTAGAGGGATTTCAAAAATGAAATAAAAGCTGCACTTCTTTTCTTGGTGCAGGTAGATGGGCAGAGGAGACGAAAGTATGAGGAATACCTAATCAAAATAGGTTCCTGAAAAATGTAGAAGTGGAGAGTAAAGATGGATTCCGAAGGAGCAGGGATGGAGTATAAGTCACAGGCGCGACACCAATAAAGTATTTCAAAGAAAGTCTTACTTTACAGTAACTGAGAGTCTTTATCCGTGTAGATCCCCTCCTTATGATAACTAGTTATTAGTTCCCAGATTAACAGGAGGAGGGCCTATGGAGTCTTAACTACAGCTGGCTAAATAAGGATTGCAGAATTGGTCTACTAATTTGGAATCTGATCTAGTCTCTAAATACAGGGCATAAAACATTTAATAAAGGTATTTTACTGAGCTCTAAGTAGCTACCCTGCAGATGTTTGATATGGGAATATTTCTTTGGTATGCGGAAGAAGTTGTCAGGGCAGTTGTTGAAAGGGCCCCGATGCTTGAAGGAAGGTGTATATCTGCTAGTTAGTAACAGCTTGATCCACTTGGATAATCTCTGAGGAAAAAAGGTATTAGGGAAAATTGTGAAAGGTTAAGCAACAAATGTAGTGATTTCCTGAATGGCATTATCCTGTTTAAATAGTAAAGAAGGACTCTAGAGACATTTCAAGTATGATGCTTAGTTTCAACCAGGTAGATTAGGAAAGAAAATGGAGAGATTGATGGCTTGGTTTAAGTGAAAATCAGATACCATCTTGCTGAGCAATTTAGGGTGGAATCTCAGTACTGCCTTTATCCCTGTGTAATACAGTATGAGGGTGATTAGCCATCAGTACCCAAATCTCACAAATTCTCCTGGTTGAGATGATGGCCATCAGGAAGATGATTTTGAGTGTGAGCTGGTAAAGAAATAAGAAATTGGATAAGAGTTAAAGGTGGTAGGGATGTTCCATAAGAGCTATTTTAAGGTCCCAGGACAGGAAAGGCTACTGAATGGAATGATAGCTGTGAATTTTTTTTTTTTTTTTTTTAAAAACAGTGGGATGAAAGAAAATAGTTTGAATGTGAAGGTGATAAGCTAAAATGGCAGGTAACTGGACTCTGATGGAGCTGATGGTGAGGCCCTGTAGCCTGAGCTGGAGGACCCAATCCAGGATCTTGGGAACAGAAGCTTGTAGTGGGTCCAGACCTTGTTGTGAAGCCCAGATACAAGATCTCTTCTACTTTGATCAGTAGACTGATCTTATAAAAGGGTTTCCCTGCTCTGTGTCAGGGATTGTTCTACAAATCCAAGACATCCTTTCTGTGGGCTCATCCAGCCAACTTCCAAACAGATAAGTAAAGGGATGTGGACATGGATGTCCTTGATTTTGGGACAGTAAATCTTGCAGACTGGAGAAAGAGAGTCTTATGAGCTTATGCATCAGGGTGACTTGAATTAAAACAGAAAAGACCTTGAGGGGGATGAGAAGCATCGTAGAGGGACTTTGGTGTGGTAAATGCTCTAAAGCAGAAGAGATTTTTTTGTTCTTGCTGGTGGCAAAAATAGATCTATCACAGGGAGCTCCATCTGTTGAATAAAGGCTTGAGAATGGAATCTATTAGTCACCACTCATGGTTGGCTGAATACTTTCTGCAGAAGTAGTCTGCCAGATAGTAGTTTGTTTGTAGTATGTGAAGAGTCATGGAAGTTATCCTGTGAAAATGGCAATATTTGCGTGCACATGTATGTACTCACACAGTTATTGCTATGGTACAGTGGAGAAGTGTTCTGTCAGGACCTTCTGTAGCGTTCCTTTCAGGAATGGTAGAAAGGCTCTGGAAGTTAGCTGAATCACTCAGAGTTCAAGCACACCGATATGGAGCAAGGACTCTCTCCAGAACCATACTGCCCTGAATTTGTAGGTGGTTTTGAGGTTCCCTCCCAACCAGCCAGGGAGGCATCTGTATTCAGTTGCACCATGGGAAGAGGTGGTGCAGAATGGTACTCCTTTGCAACTATCTGGGGGTTTGTCTACCAGTTCAAGGAAACTTGTATGGTTCCAACTCTTATAAAGTGAGCTTGGTGGTTGGTAAACAGACTTCAGCCAGCCAGAGGTATCTCATAAGAGCATGATGCTATGTGATCTAATGATTTGAGAGTTTCTTGCTGTTGTTTCAAGATTATGCCTGAAGCTGGAGATGAGGGATATGATTGTCTGAAATCTGTCTAGAGGCATTTTGCATTTGTCAACCTAGATTCTAATCTAGAAGATTCCATATAAATTCTATGAACTTTGTTGGAGTGAATTATTTATCATTCACACTCAGACCTGTGGAGTGAATAAATTGAGTACTGTGGGAATTTCGTTCCGAGTAGTCAGTCATACCAGTACAGCTCAATGTCTATACCTTGCCATCTCAGCCAGATAGGCACTACTTCCAGACCATTTTGTGAATGCTCCTGGGGCAGTAGACAGGCCAAAAGGTATTGGTAGTGGCCACTGTAAAACCAGAAATTTTCTGGGGTCTGGATGAATCACTATGAGACAATAAGTGTCCTGAAGTTGAGAGGTGGAAACCAACTGAGCTTCTAGAGAGATGATGAAGGCTGGCATCACCATTCTGAGTTTGAATCAGCATATGAATTTGTGTAGTTACTTCAGGTACCTGATAGATTGCAGTTCTTTTTTTCTTTAGGGGATAAGAAGTAGTGGAAATAGAAACCCTTTCCTACCCTCTGAACACCTAGGTAGTTCTTCTGTGGCTCCTAGGTTGTAGTAAGGAGCCCACTTCCATCTTCCTAGACACAGCTGAAGGAGGATTTCTGAAGAGGGACCGGGGAGTGGGTGAGGGACAAGGACTAGAACTATATGGCATGGTTTTCTGTAATAACCTCCTATACCTATTGAATTGAAGTAATCCCAGCCCATACGTAACAGAAATGCAAAGGCAGCAATTAAAAATGGAGCAGCCAGAAAGCTCCTCACCTTCAAACCTGCCATTTGGATGACAATGCAGTGTAGGTAGTGTGGCGAGGTGGGCCTATTCGGCCCCATGGGTCTGCGCTCCCTTCGGCTATGCCAGTGGTGTGGCTGGGTGGGAGCAGGGGGTGGGAGTGGTGGCAGCGGCCAGTCTGGTCTGGTCCTACCCTCTACCCTGGGGCCCCGACCCAGGGACCCTGTGAGGAGTAGCCTCAAACAGTTTAGTCCATGGGCTACTACCTTCCCTGGGACGCTTGTCCGCGGCCCCCTTGCTTGTGGTCCTCCTTCAGGCTTTTGGGGGCCGGCATCCCCCGGCCTTGCTTGGACAGGCTTCTCCTTAACTCCCGTGGCTGGGTGCTGTTGCAACACCCACACTAGCTCCAAGCCTTGTAGCAGCACAGCTCTGCTCTGCTCAGCTCCTCCACTCAACTCCCTCTCAGCTGCCCCTGCCTGCCTGAAACTGAGGCTTTTACCTGCTGTGGCAAGCTCCTTAATTGGCTTCAGGTGACCCAATTAACCCTCGCTGTGTTACCCAGGGAACAGGGATTTGGTAAGCCTGGGGCTGATATGTATGCCTTCCAGCACCCTCCTATAGCCGTCAGGGCTGGCCCTGTCACAGTAGTAGAGCAAGAAGAAAGCTCATGTGGGAGAAGCAAGACTTCCTATAGAAGTATAGTCAGCAGGCCTCTGCTGCTGACAGGAGGAAGTGCTCTGTCTGAACCTGCCCTGGGGTTTCCTCCTGGTTGAAGGTGTACAGATACCCAGAGATCTCAGTGTATCAGTCTCTTAAGAGTCCCATTGGGTATGTAACAACTCATCTGCAGAACAACTAAACAGGCTGAAGGAGAGATCTTCGATATCTGTTTGGACCTCTTTAGGAATCCCTGAGGTTGCCCTTTTTTGGCAAGGGCTATAATGATTGAATGGGCTGCTGTATCAGGGTTATCTGGAACTGCTTGGTGGAAAGTTCTGGCTAGCTTTTGAACTCCCTCCAAAATGATGGATCTTAGGACATCCCTCACTTCCTGCTTATTCATAGTTGGAGACACTGATGGGCAGGACTTTCTGCTAAGAGGTCAAAGTCTCTTGGGATCTTTTGTCCTTGAGTGGTTTTAGATAGTCCTGTCTTCTCAGATTTCTCCTATGCTGCAGATACTGCTAGATCTAGGAGTCAGATGTAAATAGATGTCCTTAAAGCGGTGTGGTGGTGGAAGGGGGAGATGGTGTTTTCTCTGCTTGTTTTAGTGCAGAAGGTAGAAGCTGGAGTCTGCCAAAGGTGTTTTGTGGGCTCTAAAAATCCTTCATTTATTGACATTGCCAATCTTCCAGGGAGATTAGACTGGTGAATGTAAAGAGAGAGTATATGCTTTCTCCCTATACCACAGATAATTGCGTGTCCCGTGTCTGCTGTCCTTCTCAGTAAATCCTGAAAGGACTTGACGTTATCAGAAAATAGTACTGTAGCAGATGTCACCAGAGAAACATAGATCTTTCAGAGCAGTCAGCTAAAAAGGTTTGAAGGAATTCTCTTCTGGATCTCAAAAAAAGGTCTTCTGCTTCTACATCCTGGGCCTCCGCCTCATGTTGTTCTCTCTCTCATTCCCTAGGAAGGTTTACTTCACTGAATGATCTAGTCAGGAACCTAACTGGTGAAGGCAACTGAGGTCATCTGTAAGAAGAATGAGTGTGCAACTCCTAGGTCTAGACAGGGCCTCCCAGAATGCCCAATAAGGCCAAAGTGCTAAGTTAGAGGGATAACTTGAGTACTTGACCCATGCTGCAGAGGAAGGTGAAAAAAACCCCAGGATCTCTGCCAGTCTGACCCGGGGGAAAATTCCTTCCTGACCCCAAATATGGTGATCAGTTAGACCCTGCACATGTGTGCAAGACCCACTAGGCAGATACCTGGGAAAGAATTCTCTGTAGTCACTCAGACCTCTCCCTATCTAGAGTCCCATCTCCAGCATTGGGGATTTTTGAAATCTAGCAATGGAACACTCATCCTTAAGATTTAACATACAGTCCTCTGCCTTGTAAAAAACACACACCATCAAAATACAGCATTTTCTTTGGGTTGTTCTCCTACCACCACCACATACATTAATTTGCACTTGGCTTTCTAGCCAAACCCAGTCCATTTACTATAGTCATAAGCATCCTAGAAATGCCAGTAAAACAAATAATTTAATCTCTCCTGCATTTCACAGCATAAAGTCCTATCCTGAAATGTACAAAGTTCACTGGAGGGGAAAAGTAGTAGTAAGAGTCAAGTCATATACATAGTGTAACAATAGCACCCAAACTATGCTGAGATCTATTTGCAAGGAATGTACATTTTCTTACAAAATGTAGCCATTTTTTAAAACCTCAAAACAAAGTAGTTACAAAATAGAATTAATTCTACACATTAAATCTAGGAACATCTAGACCAAAGTAAACCTCAGAAATTTCCATTTGAATCAGTTAAAGTGTCCATGTTCACTAGTAACTGATTCTGTATTAGCAAGTTTCTAGTAACTAACTCGTTCTCTGGGTATTGCTGACTAGAGAGAGTGGAAAGAACCATGCACTTATACACAGTCTGTACATTTTAGATAGTAATATTACAATACTAACTACAAAGAGGAAGCTTGCTATATAAAATTACTATGTTTTGTTTTCAATTGGATAGTAAGAGGCATTATCACATAGCAAACATTTCAGAAAGCACAATGCAGGGGACATTTGACAAACCCATTAAACCTATTGCAGTGTACACATTTCAACTTAAGTGCTCATTTGACAGTTCTTTGATAAATCCTCCAAAGTTCCATGGGATTCTCAAAATAGCTAAAGGGTATCTTAGTGTTAAAAGTAGAGCAAGGGCTACTTTAAAATTATACATCTTGGTCTCTTCAGCATGTAAATTAGAGCAACTCAGACAATCAGTACAATAGGTGTGAATAGGGCTAAAAGAGCCTACATTAATGTAATCTGGTGTAATTTACATTACAATTATGCATCACCTCTAAATTTGGCCCAGTTTGACATAATATCCCAAAGCTAAACAATCTACAGTGCTCATCTGATTACTAATAAGTACAACAATAAAATCCAAGATGTTCTATATTCTCAAACAGCATAAATGAAATCACTAATGAAACAGTATCCAAGTACAAGATATGTAACAAATGAAAAAGAATGCAAAAGAATCACTACTACTTGAAAAGATTCCTGTTTGCCTTTGATCCAGGGTTGGCATAGTTCTACTTGAATTAAATGGAAAAGACTACCTTGTTAGTGGACTTTTATTCAAATTCAACCACTGTACAACACATTAAATAAGGTGATAAGACATCCGGTTATAGCTTGCTTATCATGGGAGTTTAGATGAGTTAACAAATAATGGTTCACAATTCACAACTGCATCATCTGGCAATTGTGATGTATCAGTTCAAGTACACCATGTCAAGCCTGTACAGTCAAATGGGTTAGCAGAAAAATCATTACAGGTAGCAAAGAATTTGATTTGATTTGAGCTGCTGGAATACAACAATGCAAAGTGCTTTGCACAAGGGGCAAGATGTCATGTTTTGCAAAATGCTGCTTTTATTACAGAGAACTGAGGGGTTGTTTGCCTACACACTATATAGTCTCAGTGTCTGTCATGAGGAGGCACAGGGTGCACATGCATGCAGAATGGGCACTGCTAGCAGAAAAATCTCCAATCAATGGCTCAAGAGGCGCACGCACACCTGAAGTGGAGCACCCATAAGGATACTACTTGAAGAAGAAATACATTTTCAATTTGTAGTCAGATTGAAATGTTATTGACACAGTAAGCCCTTCAGGGCCACAAATGAGATACCACTATTTTAAGAACTAACATATAGGAAAAAACAGATCTAGCTATCTTACTGCTGTGGATTAATCGGCTCAACCTCACTTGGGTTGCTGATTTGAAGTTGACTGACTATTTAAACACAAAAATTCAAGATTTATTATTTGGCGTGTGCAATCCAGTCAAGCCAAGCCACAGCGTTCTCATCAACAATGTTCAAGTCATGAAGACCTCCAGGAAGTTGAGTCATTTTGCAGCCCTCAACAATGTGTGTCATGGTTTGTGGCTGCCCACATCAGCGTAGTGGGCTATCTTTAAAGCACCACCAAAATTCCACTGCAGCACAGATTTCATATTGTATATGAAACCGGTTCAGAAGGCTTCTTTGCCTTCATGGTAAATGAAACCCGGGTTGATACTGAATGGGGTTTGAGACAAGATAATTATTTGTCATTTTCTCTGCAGACCATGAAGCTCACCACGTCCTCTACTGTAAATCCCTCACCTGATAAACTTATACACAATGGGCACTGTGAGGGCAGATGACTATGTGGTGAACTAAACAAATCTTTAATTAACGGTAGATGTGGCATGTCATGCAGTTTTGTCATGAGCTTTGCTATGCTTTTCTCCCTGCAAACACTGGGTGGAGCAATATTGCAGAGAACTGGTAACCACAATAAAGGAGTAGATAGAAGTATGTCTGAAATAATACGCATGGTGGAATTTAGTTGTATGTCAATCATCTTTGTGTGAGATGAGAAAGCCCATCCTGGAGTGCAGTATTCTGCCGCTCAATAACAAACTGCCAAGGCTGAAGTGAGTAACATTTGGACATTGGCACCCCATGTCATTCCAGGCAGTTTTCTGAGCAGGTTGTGGTGTGTTTTGACCTTAGTTGCTGTCTTTGTAAGATGGTCATATGCGAGAGTTCTATCCAACGACACCTATATAGACTGGGTGTGAATCATGCTTTATTCACTGACTATTGAGAACTATATTCAGCTCTCTGCCTGTTTGTGCATGATGTACATGGAAGAGACTCAACACTGTTTTACTCCTACTTGGTATCAGGTGCCACTGACATCAACAGCCAGCCAGAGCAGATTGAATTCAAGAGGACAGGCCCTCAATCTCCATATAACAGGCAAAAGCTTTTCAGGTATGCTTACTGAAAACAGTAGCACTTTTAGTATCTATTCCAGCAATGTGGTATTTTGTAGCCATTATGTAATCTATAGCACTGCCTGATGTGGGAAAGTACTGATGCCAACCTATGAAACTCAAATTCCTAACCCCTTTGTCAGTTAGTTCTGAACCAAATAATCCATGAATCAGCCTCTGGGATAAACTGAATTTACTATCCAACCTGCAGTTTAAAATGTATGGCCGGGGGGGGAAGAAACCAAACTGGTGCATGATGGAAACTTGATGCCATTTCTTCTGCTGGGGAGAGATTAGCATGGAGTTGAAGGCATCAAGATATCAACATTGCAACTGAGTAAAGGGAAGCAATGTCAATTTAAAATGAGATTCTCCAATTTCCACCTGCTAGCAGGGAAGAATAAACCTACAGTCCTGGACTAGTACTTCCAACGTACACAATGGTGTAATAACCTTTTTGATAGCATGGTGTATCTGCATTGTTTTATCCAATTCATACACCATAAGGAACAAGGAGCTAGAAGAGATTTCTAATCTAGCTGTAAGAGCTGGAGACAAGAAGAGTTTTCAGTTCTGATATGCTTTGAAGCATTCAATTTGCAAAACAATGATAACTTACTCTATTCACAAGGTGTTGCTTAGAGGAAGTGTTATCTTTTCTTCCCTAGGTTCTGGTTAGGGAATTTATTTAATTTTAAAAAACACAAAATCCCAACACCTAAGTGAAGTATAATTTGGAACATGAACAGAGAACAGTTTGGATACGAATCTAGACTTTTCAAATAACCATATTAAGGAGGCGAGAATCAGGAGATTCCAACTAACAGAAAAAGAGGTACACTCCATTTTTCCATCCCAGAATGCAGAGTTTAGTTTGTGAAACCATGCAGTGATCATAAGTGATGAGGCAGTGTGATTCAATATGTAGCACTCTAGGACAGCGACTCAGGGAACCTGGGTCCTATTCCTGGCTCTGTCATTGATTCACTGTGACCTTGAGGAAGTCACTTAACCCGGCACCTATCACAGTTTTCTTTTCATCCCTAGATCTCTACTTTACAAAAGAAAGGTATGCATTATCATTCCCATTGTTAAAAAAGGGAAATTGAAACAGAAGTTATCATTCTATCTTAATGAAAATAAAACAGAGTTGCTTGTAAATATATCATACCTGCTTAAGACCTACCTTCAACATAGTATTTTTGCAGCATTTAGTGCATGATATTGGTATGGAACACTGTGCTCTTAAGTTCATATCTTATAAAGTGAAAAGATCAAGTTCTCATAAAATGTGTGGAAATGAGCCCCAGTGCAGATAATCCCTTAGTACTTTAAAACATACTGTAAGATTACATACAATTTGGAGCATATGCATTTTTAAATCCATGTAACTGAGTGGGAGAACATCTGCTAACTCCTCTTATCTTTTGTTTAGGACATATCCTTCTGTTACAAAAGAGAAATCACTATTATTCATGATTAAAGACGTAGCAAACCAGAAGACGGAGCAAGATTTCAGCGCTATTTCAGGAGCTGTACTTAAAAATAAATAAATAAATAAATAAAAATCACCTAACTATCAAATGGTATCAAAACAAAAGGCATAGCCACATTGGCTTAGGTCCTATAAAAAAGGGGTGGAAGGAAATTAATACTTTCCAAAAGGAGAAGTGTATAAGAGGGAAAAAAGTATTTGGAAATTTCTCAGAAATTAAAAACAAAAAAACCCCAAATCCCACTAAGTATTTGATTGTGTACTCCCTGAAAGGTATTGAACATTTGGATTCAGATACCTGTTTTGGAAACCGTATTTAAATATACGTAGTGCAGATTTAAGTGTTCACTGATTTTCCATTCCTCCTCCCCATGTCTGTTCATTTTTCAGGCTATTCTTATTTTATTAAAGAATCAAAACATCACAATCTGTTATATAATCTGCCATCATAATTATTTAATTTCGTTGACTATTCACAAAACATTGTAAGTAACTTTTTTTAAAAAGTTGCTTTTATTCATACTAATAAAATAACCTGCAACTCCTATGGAGGCAGATAGGTAATTAAATTTCAAATTTAATTGTGCTAGGAAGCATTTAATTTGGTTTGGAAAAGAGGCCTGACTTACAAAAGAGGCCTAAGCAACTAGTACTTTAACTATTCTCAATATTGCATTCCATTGGAATTGTCAAAGCAACTGATTAATATTTACTTTTAGTGGCCATCATTAAGTAGCAATCTTTCAGTATAATAGCATTTTGATTTCAAATATAAGATTATAATTTTTACTTGATATATAATTAGAAGGATGTGCTATTGGAATTCAGAAAGACTAAAGGTGTTATAGTTTCCTGTAGCATTGTGAAAAGTTGGATTGCATAGAAAGGTGTATTAATTAGGTCTTGAAAACTTCATTCAGAAAATTGAATTAAAAACACCTAAATTTAAAGAATTTCTTTGTACAAAAGAGTTGTTTATAGTGAGCTACTTGTCAAGCTCCTTGAAGCTGATGTACAGTGGTGTTTGATTTTAAGAACAAAGCTAATCAACTGCAAACTTCTCATCTACTGAACTCAGTCACAAAGCCAGATGTGATTGCTTGTCTGGATTATTTGAACTACCTGGACTATTTCCTCCCTCCCAGAAGCAAATGCTACTGTGGTTAAAATCTCAACACCCACCCAATGTCAACAACAAAAAACTGAAGGTTTAATCAGATTGGATCACTAGTTTACTGAGCTACCATAACAGCAATTCAGGATTTAAATTTAATCTGAGTCACAGCTCTTGTCTTTGTAACACCAAAATGGTTAAATTACAAATAACCATAATGCACTGCATTATATGCGGATAATCAGTATCAATTAGGATGTTGATTAAATGGGGTTCAATTCTCATTCTTTCAAATTATTTCCTGGCTGCATCTCTAATTACAGGACAAGTTTAACATATAGAAGAAAGTCTCAAAACATAAAAGAAACTGTCACATTATATAAATGTTATATTGGAGTAAGAGCAAAAGAACAAGTGCCTTAAGAGTGATGAAGTTATGCTTATAATGTGGACACATTTCTAATTCAATGATATTCCACTGTAGGGGAATATATAATTACATTAACATCTAACATTCTATCTCCAACTTCCATCCCAGCATTAACTGCATACATTTGGGCATATTCATCCCCAAGTTACTCCAGTTTTGGCTAGCATTAAACTAGGGCAGGAGTCTCAAGGTAGATGGTCTGAAAGCAGGAAAAAGTGACACCAGCAAAAAAATGGCCCCCTCTCCTGGGGATAGGGATCAGCAGGCAGACAGAACAGCCCAAACAGTAAGTATCTGTATTTGGAGAGGGGACATGGGCAGGAAATATGCTTAGATACTATGGTAACTGGCATGTTACAGACATCTGATTCAGCACATCCCCTTAGCAGTGGTGATCCCAGAGAACTCCATCCACAAACTTAAAACGGCTACTGCTGATAAAAAACACCCAAGGTAGGCCAACAGTGGAAACAAACCCAGATGTGAATCTTCCAAGGGCACAAGAGATCAGGGCAGCCCTGGGAAACAACATATCTCCTTGTTCCAGTGAATTAATAAGGAACATGATTAAAATGTAGAATTAAAGCATACAAATATCTTTCCTCCATTCTATTATCAGACCTTGCTATCTTATGTTTAATGTAGCTTTTAGTTTTTCTGTGTATATGAAGTTCCAACATAATTTATGGATCTATAATAAACCAGTTTTTACTCATTTGTTTTATTACTTTGAGTTAAGAAAACTGCATTTTAAGTCATTAAACATTATGATTTCCACGTGATAGCATGATTTTTATTAACTGTCAAAATATAAATTAGTTCTTTCAACACATAGCCAAAAAGTTCTTATAAACTGCCATAACAACAAAATTGTTTACTATTTTTTCCTAAGTTCTTGTTGCATCATTATTGGGAATACTTTCAACTTCACTAAAACTGTGCTTGAATAGCTGGGGGAAAAAAAAGTGAATACCTCCAGAACATGTGCAATATAAACACTGGAATAAAAAAAGACTTTCAGCATCTTATCATAACATTAATAAATTCTCAAATATTCTCCTGTTTAGGAGATGGGGAAATAGACAAGTTAAGGGACATGTCAACAAGGTGCTCCTGTGGTGAGAGGATGAGGCAAATTCAGAGATGGAAGAAGCAGTCTGTCCTTTCAGAAGTACTCAACTATAGTGTGGAAGCCCCAATGGATAAAGGATTGCCCTTTGTATCAGACACATGTATGGTGTGCACACATACATATGCAATATCCTGCACTACCACCAATTAATGCATTCCATGTACAAAAAGAATTGTGACCTCTTCAAATAACATCAAATTTAAACTGAGTTATTTTTTTGAGAATTAACCATGCAAGACACCTTTTATAAAAGAGTTATGAAAAAGTATGCTGAGTGCAACATGAGATGGTAATGGTAAAGGGGCAGAACTATGGTTGATTGAGTGACCTTAACTGTATTTCTGTATTTTAGAGGCTTATAAGATGTTTCTGACTGAAACCTTAACTTTGGTTAAATTTTAACATCAGGCTGAAAATCATTCAAGAGTTTTTCCACTTTAAGTTTTCAGCCTTAACTCCAGGTTGAAGCCTTCTGCATAGGAATATACATTATTTTCTACAATATAATGTAGTTTAATCACATTTGTTAATGCTTACAATAATTTCACCTACTAGCCCAGTATATCTCCAGACATTTTCATATATGCTCTTCTCTATAAATAATGTATTCTAATACTTTTGTCACCATGCAAATATTATCCATTAAAACAGGGTGTTTATTTCCTTTGGAAACAGATATACAGCACAGGAGAACCTCAGAGTTATGAACACCAGAGTTACGAACTGACCGGTCAACCACACACCTCATTTGGAACTGGAAGTACGCAATCAGGCAGCAGCAGGGATCAGAAGAAAAAAAAAGCGCAAATACAGTACAGTACTGTGTTAAAAGTAAACTATGAAAAAAAATAAAGTTTAAAAAAATTTGCAAGGTAAGGAAACGGTGTCTGTACTTGTTTCATTTAAATTAAGATGGCTAAAAACAGCATTTTTCTTCTACATAGTAAATTTCAAAGCTGTATTAAGTCAATGTTCAGTTGTAAACTTTTGAAAGAACAACCTTAACGTTTTGTTCAGAGTTACAAACATTTATTCCTGAGGTGTTCGTAATTCTGAGCATCTTCTGTATTAGATTACTGTTGAGAAGTGTATCAAGCCATTTGAGAGGAAGATAGATAGGGCCAAATTCATCCCATGTGTAACTATGCTGAAACCAATAGTTACACTAGGGATAAATTTGGTCCAGGCAGCTATTTTACTGTGTGCGCTGTAAAATAAGCTAATTTGCATTCTTATATAACCTACTTTAAAATTCTTAATAAACTTCAAATATCACTTACTGTTTACTAGTAGTACTTTCTTAAAATATCATGTAACTAATTTACTCTAACAACCTGTCAAAGAATTTTTATTTGAGCATTACTGATTTAGAAGTTAGCAACGCATTTCTATTTGTATGTAGTGGACAATAGCCAAGTGATTATTTTCCCACAGGGACAGATAATATACCTCGTCAATTACTATCTAAAATTTTTAAATAGAATACATTCACTAAGGTGTTAATGAAGCAGTATTGATAGAGACTATTTAATAGAGTTATTATTTAATTGCAAACCATTTTATGAGCCAGTACAGAATGCTTTTACTTCACTTGTAGTATATGTAAATGCTTTTGCTGTTTACTTTTTTATATAAAATACTTTCATAACTTATTTAGCATACTGTATCTACTCTACATGATACAAGAAGATATCACATACGTATCTAAGGTTGTAGGAGAAAACTTAATGATATTGCATTATGAGTAATGCCATGTGACAGTATAGGAAAGATTTTCAAAGGTAAAAAGGGCAGCAAATGGGAGCGGAGCACCTAACGATCCTTTTGTAAAATTTCCCCCTCAGATTATAATGCACGTGGTATAAGTATGAGTCAATGTTACATGCCATTAAACAGGGAGAGATGCAAGTTCTAAAAAACCATTAAAATTGACTGATGAGCTCACCCATCACAAACGAGAGTTTTCTTGATAATTTACATTTTTGTCCGAGTTATTTTGAAATTAGGCTCATGCTCATTAGATAAGGACTGTCCATTTTACCCATGCACATATTGTTACAGAGGAGTTAATAGTGCATCTATAAATGGGGAATATACCATTAGAAGTTAGCAGCCCCAAAATCTATGTCTGATCATTATTTAATATTACACACTAGCTAAACTACCCAAGGGTGATGCTATGATTTGATAAAATTAATTATTTGGAAGTCTGTACAACTGGAGAGTTTTTCTATACCATATTTTCATCTCATTTAAAAAGTCACAAACCATTGAAAGTAGGTAAATGAAAGCTTCAACTAAAAGACGTGATTTCTTAATAACCTACCCAAATGTCACGCCAATGGTAAACTACCAAAACTAAATACACCAACACACCAGTAGCTTAATGGAATTCTGACTTATTCCCAATATGTGAAGCTATATTTTTGTTAAGAATTATAGGTATGTTCAAAGTCTACTTTGTTTATGGCAAATTCTAGTTTGAAGAGTGATGCACTACTATATTTTAACAAAGTTATTTTTAGTCAAGTACAAAACTAGCAGAAGAACTGAGAGTCTACATTCCACTCCAATTATGCCATCGTGTTTAGTAGCCAGCTATTTTGAGCCAGTATAAATGGGACAATACATATCAGTGATAAAACTAATACTTCTGTTTTATGAAACAATGGACCAAGTGACTACATAGTTGATCTCAGTTAAAGAACTACATTTTTGCTTTCTAGGACAGTGTTTTATCACGGCTTGAAAAATTTGCCAGACATCTATTTATTTATTTGGCATATGCAATTCGGTTAAGCCAAGCCACAGTATTCTTATCTACAATGTTCAAGGCATGAAGACCTCCAGAAAGTTGAGTCATTTTGTAGATATTAAACCGGTGTGCTTCATTCAGCACAATGTGAGTTCCTTGTAGACAATGATATCAACTAGAACTTCCTTCGCCAGGACACCAGTAAGTTCCCGCTTTGTGGCAAACAACCCTTCAACATTCACCTGGAGGACTTCACGTACCGAACCTATGACTAGAAAATCATCATCTAGAACCTGTTTGACTGGCTGACCGAGATTCGTGGTAATCCTTGAATTTGATCTGCTAGTTGGATTGTCTGTTTCTACAGAATGCAAACAAGCTGCCCCTGGATATTTACGGGGATGTGTGGTGGACGCTGATCCCCCACCATACATCTTGTAGTCAGGGACCAATAAAAGACAGGTGAGTTCCTCCGTCAAGTTCAGTGGCAGCACATGGCTGAAAACAGTGCTCTTACACACACTAGCTGTTGGAAAGGGATTTCTATTATTTACACTAAGGCATTATCCCTGTATTCTTTCAGTTTGTGTTTTCTATCTTTCATAGTGGCTTTGTCTAATATGTATCTGAAATGATCCTTTAAGAGGGAAAATTCACTTGGCACCCCAACCTGCTGAGAAAGCTAGTGCTGCCCTCCTGCCCATCTACTGGTATGCAGAGGCAAAGCCTCCCATGTTTCCCCCACTGCTGTCAAAGAAGATTATGGTGAGATTAGCTTTAGCCTCTGTTCTTGAAAAGTGTTCTATCAAATGTTCTGTTTGCAGAGGTATAAACAACTAAGTCCCTGTCTAGTAAAAATATACAGAAAACCATACACCTATTTTACAGTGCTCTATGGAAGTGCTGCTTCAGCTCAGGAGATAGAAGAAGATGCACTCTACCAGAAGCAATATTATTTGACAAGATCTTCCCAGAATATTGCTGATATACATTCTGATCCATTTGGAGTATATTTGTATGGTCTTTTTCTCTCTTTTTGGCCCTTCCAAAGAAGTGGAAACCTCTACTGACTCTTAATTCCCATCTTCTATTTAAAGTAGTTCTAGCTCTTCTAACACTTAAGATGATCATAAGAAAGGGTAGACCATTTCCTGAATTTAATGCATGTTAGCAGTGAATGTCAATGAAAGAACAGTACTCAGGACAACTGTGCTCTTATAAAAATCTATATAGGGACATCTGAAAACTAGGGATGCCTTCTCAGACCCTTCATGAACAGAGAAATGTCAACTACAAAAAGAAATTGGAAAAAACATACTCCACTGGATGAATTACACACAGCCTGTAACAACAGATTTAGACTTAAAAACCCTGGGAAGCAGATTTTTTTTTTTTTTTTTTTTTTTTTAAAAGTACAAATAAACAACTGTTTTTGTTTTTAAGAGCCTTTGTATCAGTGTTGGCCTGCAGTGTACTCCTTAAGTTGTTCTTCTAATTGCTCTCACAATGGAACCCTGACATTTTAGCAGTTGATTATGAGGCCCTCAAGATTCTGCTAGAAAATCTACGATTTTACTGAAAGGGCATTTTGCAGGGATATTAGATAAATTCTACTCTTTGGGGTAAATTCTCCGATACTATAGTAGGACATTGAGCTGGTAACACCATCCTGATTTTAAAAGAGTCTGTCACAGCCTTTTGATGTGGTCTTTTGAGGAGTCTCAGCTTTTCCTGACTGATCCTCAGTTTGTCCTCACTTGGACCCTCAGTCCCTGGCCCTTCACCTGCAAGTAAATCTATCAGACATTTAATTTTAGGGCTTGCAGTCTCCCAGCTGTTTTCTTGGAGGCAGCCTGCTGTGGGGCTGTTTCCCCTTTGCTATTCCAGGCTCTTCTGCCTCCCTTTCCTTCTCTATACTTTCCATTTTATGGTAGGTCCCGTTTTCTCTATGGTCCCAGCTGTGGGTTCCTGCCTCCATGATTGGCAGTCCTGTCATCTACATAGGGGTGTGCTCAAGCTGCTTGCTTGTCAACAGGAGAAACTCTCCTCCCACCTTTGTAAATGCTCAGTATGGGGTCTGTAGACCGCATTACAGGGTCTCAATTACTTTAGTGCACACCTTGAAGACTGGAGGTTAACCTTGGTCTCACTGGATTATCCAACATTGACTTGGTACTTTTCTATGGAAGCTCCATCTTATGCTCCATAACCAAGATCTTAAAAAAAGGGGGATGCTGAAAGTTAGGATCCTTAACAGCTTGATTTTCTAGGAAGCTGAATACCCAGCAGCTCCCACTAAGTTTTGTTTTGTTTATATCTATGTTTCTAACCGTTTGTGGAAGAAGCCTTCAAAATGTGAACCAAGTGTAAGTGTCTAGTCTACAGATACCCTCAAAAAGCTTTCAAGTATGAACTTTCCAATTCATCTCAATAAGGTAATAAGCCTAAGGATCATACAATATTGTTAACTATTTCACTCAAACCATGTAAAAAGAGAGACAGTTATATGAAAACCTGAACAAGTTCTTGTGACCAGTGTCTCATTTTGGTGTCAAAAGTGAGATGAGCCTCAGAGCGTACTACCACTTTCTTGCTCCTTACCAACTAGATCCCCTTGTATCAGTCTCTCAAGGACCTGAAATAAGGATGGAGAATTTACTTTTCAGAAAATTGGGAACAGTTGGCAGAAGGAACAATCCTTCTACAGGCATCTGAAACGGGTCTGAACTGCAGCCCCCGGTATGTCACTTCTTGATCCACTTCTTGCTTGTGCACATGAATATGATCTCTCCCAATTTGAGCCACTATCAGAGCAATCACAGCCTTGAATTTTTGACCAGTAAAAGGGGCAATTTGGTCCCAAATAGCCAATGAACCAGTATCCAGGTGAACCTAGCACAGTAGCCACACAGTGACTGACTACAACAGTTAGCCTCATTGCACATTCTCAATGTCTACACTACAAACAACGGGTGTGATTCCCCTGCTCATATACATATATATTCACACTAGCTCTCATCAAGCTAGTGAGTATAAATAGCAGTGTAGCCATGGTAGCATGGATAGCGGCAGTAGAGAGGCACAATTTAACACCCATTTGAGGATCATTACTGCAAACCTTTTGGACTACCGCACAGCCCTACCAACCTCAGGATCCGGAGAGTTGAAACATCAAGATCCTCAAAGTTTCTAAAACTTGGTTACTGCTCATCCTGCCAAACCCTTACTGCCACCAGAGTTGAAGAGACATCTTTCATTGTCACCACACACTAGGATAAATAAAAAAGCTAGGCACCTCGAGTCAATTGCTCAATCAGCAAAATGACTAAGAAACAGAAGATGACAATCGTTGCAGTTCCAGACTCTGAAGGCAAGATAATCAGAGAACAAAACCAGCACCATTCATGATCTAATTTGGAAGAAGCAATTGATCTTGTTTGTGTCACTGAGATCTGGTTCAATGCCACCTCCAATCCTGCTCTAGCAAAGCTAGTATCCAGAAGATACTTTCCATATCATAAGCCAAGACAGACCCTAAAATGCACTAGGGGAGGGAGAGGCACAGGGGAAGAGAAATTAGCAATAATGCTCCCCTAAAATCCAAAATGCAGAAGATTCTCCACCCAAAGCCACACATTGAAGTGCATCCATATGTTCTGTGAGGTGAAGAACAAGAGGAACAGAGGACTCCTAGTAGTGTATAGTCCTCCAGATAGAAAACTCTCAATTCCTCCAGAAAACTGACAGAGCACTGACCACTATGGCAATGGAATCCCTCAGATTCCCAGTATTCTTTGATCTGAACTTCAATATACAAACGATACAATAGTACTTTTACTCATGGCCCATAAGAAAACTAGGAGATTCTCCCAGACAATCTCCAGACCCTAACATCCAGCATGACATATGCTGAATCTTATAGTCAGCCTAGAAATGGACATTGGAGACATATGTTCTGGTCTAATCACAAAAGGGAGAATCGCCAGATGCTACATAAAGTCCAGTAGGGACTTTGCTACTGCTACTGATTTTACGTGGTGCTCAGATACTATACGATGGTTGGTAATATAAAACCAACCAGAAGATCTTATAGTTTACTGTGTCTTTTGGTCAGGCTGCTTTGCGCCACAGTGCTGAGGCAGAAGCACAATATATTGCCACAGCTAGGATTAAATTTCCAGTTTGGTCCCTTTCTCCAGAACTGGTGTATTGAGAGTGCATTGTGCTCCAGCCTCTGAGGAAGGAGCCTTTGCCACTACATAGCAAACCCTTTAGCTGATTATAGGAACAACACTAAGCGGCCCTCCTTCTCCAACAATGCTTGGCATGAAGAAGAGCCTTGTAGTTGGAGAGGGAATACTAAAAGGGAGAAATTAGGACTCATATTATATAACTCCTTAAACATGACTTAGAACTAAAATAAAAATCAAGAGATAGTATTTGAACTATCCTCTCACCAGAGAAGCTGTTAACATTATTTATGCCATATTTGGCATTCTGTTAAAATGGGTTTGAATTGGTTATGCATCTTTGTTCTGTATTTACATAAAATTTCTCTTTTCCTAGTGAAATTACATGGTAATCAATAAAATTTTGGAATAAACCTTATTTTGTTTTAATACTAAGTAGTACTATATCTGATTTAAAACAGCTCCACAACTGTAATCTTCCATCTCTTCCTGAAAGACACTCAGGATGCCAGGACTGGCCACATTTGATTAATTTAATGAATTGTGGGTTAAGTATCAGGAATAAAAATAAAGAAACTATCATCTTGAGGAACTATGATTGCAAGTAAAGTTTTAATCATTCTGAAACCACAAACTGTTAAAAAGTTATTCTTGAATTAAAAATATTAACTTCGTATTATCTTATTTATTAGCAATAAAACTCAAATATTGAAGAGAACATGTCTCCATTAAAGGAGACTGCAGAGTCCTAAATTAGCAGCAGCTCAAGAATGCTATAATAGTAGTTAGGCGTGTACAATTTACAGCACTCTTTACTTTTCTAGCACTGCTGCTAACTTTAGAACCACTGCTGATTTAAATGTTATTCAGTCATTAAATATGTCAAGTAATATAATAAGTATATAAACTACTTGACTGAAATATATGCCTTACCCTTCTCCCCAGCTCCTTTCTTTCTAAAAACTTTACCTGGAATCTGTAATTTAATGCATTTTTCTCTCACTACACACAGCTTCATGTATTTAAGGCTGGCTGTCAGCAGCATCTTATATCAATTAGTGCATCCTCTCAATTCTAGAATTGAAATCTCTTTTCTGAAGAAAATACACTCAATTTACTCAGCCTTTTCCTTATAATTTCAATCTGAAATCCAGCATCACTAAAACAATAATCTTGTCAGACTTTACACAGACTCAATCTAGAGAGAAATCTTGCACTGAAACAGGTCAATGGAAAAATATTTTTAAGACTTCCGATTAATATTAGAAATTAACACATTATTAACAAATAATATGCTATTGGAAAGACTGTTTTAAATACGGTATTTATACAGCCATAACCATAGGCCAGACTGCAGATTCTTTTAAGTTTTCTAAGCAATTTCTTGATGCCATCAGGTTTATAGACCCTAAAACCAGTGATAAACTATGATTATCTTACAATGTATGATTCTCATAATTTATAATGTGTACTAGTAATTTACAATTAACTTGGGGAGGAATGTGACCTTAGTATTTAGCCCACAAATCTTATCCAAACTTTTTTGAAACACAATGTTACTTTTACTGAGAGAGAAAAAACCTAGCTTCTGCATTGGCTTGGAGATCTGATGTTACCTACAGGACAGAGCGCAGGGATGGAACAAAGGAATTTTTATCTCAGCCACCAATATTCCATGGGATTTAGTTTCTTCATCTGTAAATTGAGGTTAATGTTATTACTAACCCACTTTATGGGGATGCTATGCAGATTATGTTCGTAAAGAACTGGGGAAAATGAAAAACACTGAGCATCATTTTGCTCCGCTTACCTAAAGGCCACATTCTAGCCAACAGAAACCATAAATCAAGATATCCCATTTTCAAAACTCTAATGGCTTTATGATAACAATCATGACAAGTAAAAAATAATAATAATAAAAAAAAAAGCCAGCATTGATTGGGGCCATAGAGTAGGGGGAAGAAATCCAATATTTTGCCAAATAGAAGCCAGTAAAACAAAAACCTGAAAACAATATTTTCATAAACAGACTTACTTGAGACTAACAAGGCTTTTCTGTACCAATATGCTTTGGAATTTTGGCCGGGCTAGTCATCTAAAGCATAACAAGTACTGTATACAGTTGTCCAAAGTAGCTCTAATCAGTACCTTATACATCACTCATGCCACCACTGAGCATATGCTATTATTGCAGACATTAAATCCAGGATTCTTTGCTTTCGTTAGTGAAGAGCCATTTAAAATATTTGTTATTCAGTAACTGATAAATATGATGAAAATATTTTTCATATTCAACTGTAATACCACTTATTAGCTCAGATACTTCATCTTTATTAACTGTCTTAGACAATAGTGCTGCCCAGATTACAAGAACTGTCAGGCCAGGAAGGAAAAAACCCACATACTTTGGTCTATATTGAAAGTGTGCTTGGATCCTAAATGTGCATCCCAGAATCTTCACCTAAGGTATCCATCAACTGATATCAGGCATGCTGCTACACACACTTACGCACCAGAGAGCAGCAGTTTCAGGGCATAAGTGCAAATCACTGTAGTTTGGGTCCCAGACGTGCCAGTTTGCAGAGCTAGAATGAACCCAAAACATTTTAAATACCCTCTGCCACATTGGACAAGCAGTACCAGATGCTAGCTGAAATCAAAGCCAACTGGATGATATCACTTAGGGGATAAGAGAAAGGGCTGGGGGGAACGGTGCAATCGTTTGAGCCTTAGGTATGAGCAAAAACAAAATAATGGAAAAGTTTACTAACACGTCTTCTTTCCTCCCACTGTGCTCTCTATCTATGGAACCCTTAGATCAAATGATCCCAAGTTTGCATCCAAAAACCTATCCTGGGCTCTTCTGAAGCACAGCAGTTTTCAAGACAATCTGAATATGCATGTTGATTTTAGAACACTTTGGGAAAAATCAGCTTTTAAATAGAAATATCACAGCTCAACTTTAAACTGTGATGCAAGGGTCAGAGTAACCAAGGGCAGCGCCATAAAATTAGTGGAATTCCTGTTGAACTAAAAAGCTTCGTTTTGATGGTCTCAAGAACTTCTCAGATACCTCCTATTTTGCCTGCATCTAAAGTTTTTCTAAAGATTTCCATTTCTCACTGTTTCTCCCCCCAAAAGTTCCAAGTTGCCTTCATTAAAAGCCAGCATTAGTACTGAGACTTTTTAAATATATTTTTTATAAAATAGACGTGTTAAGGTTGAGTATATCTGAGCAATGTTAGGTATAAAAGTTGCAGCTATGTTTTATTATCCCAAAACCAAGCATAAACCCAGGAAAATTCAGAGTTAACAGCCTTTACTGTCTTGTTGTGACACTATGCAGCAGGCATACAATTAATGCATAATGGTTTGTAGGCCTAGATCAGAGAAATTTTTTTAAAATCATGTGTTGATATAAAGCACAGTTAAGGTTGTTTGGACACCCTTATACAGTATTTCCATACCTACAGAAACTTGAGACAGGGAACTTTCTGAAAGATCTGAGCTATATTATCTCTATCAATATTTGTACATAATGGAAACTTTTTCAAACTCCCACAGACAGTTCACACCATTATATTTGTTAAGGTCTGTCTTACTTGACTGTAGTTACCCAAGAATCCAACCACACCTTAAAATGAGAAATTACCTATAGATCTGATAGATTTCCATTCCTGCACCCTACCCCTCAATATCCCTTTGGGCCTGTTTACATATGGGTGCTGTTATCTGAATCACTTAGTCCAGAAGTATCTTTCCAGCTCAGGCAAATATATGCCACAACTTAGTTTTGGTACCTACTTTCTTTGGTAGCAGACAGCAGAGATGTAATGTATGCACTTGGAATGTTCAAGCACATGTAGTTCTCTTATGTCTATAAAGGTACTGTGCAAAACATGACCTTTTAAAATCTTCGAATATCAACTTCTATAAATCTGATCTAAACAGGTATATCAGCACTTGTACGTAGAGAGTTGGAACAATATTTTCTGGACTCATTGCCCAACACCATTTAATTCTGCCACCTATTATTGTTGTGTAATTGATTTATATACCAAATAAAAAGTCACTATTTCCAACCTGGTGCAGTTGCAAACACTTCTGTTAGACTAATAGACAGATCCCTGCAACTCTTCTGTGATCAGTTCTGAAGCCATGCTATGCAAGCATGTATACCTGATGATGCATACTACTAATTTCTCTATTAACACTCTAGACCTTCCAGCTACCCTCTTTTTCAAGATAACTTTCTGGCAGCATTTTTGGGGTATCAAAAGAAACACCTTTCAACTTCAATGGGAAAACCACTGTTACTGCAACACAGAAAATAAGATTAACTCAATTTGAAATCTATAATCCTTGTTACAACTTCTTCACAAAGAAAATGCTTCCAAACAAAAAAAAAATCCTCAATAGTGTAAAAACTTCAGTAAGCCATAAATGTCCGAAGAGCAGTCACTACAGCCATGAATTAGATCCATATTTTCCAGATCCAGCCACCATATCATCAGATTTGTACTTAGTCAGACACCAAATAAACAGTTTGCTTGCCTCCAAACAACAGGATCTACAGTAAAGGAAACTCAAATTTTTGAAAAACCACAGGCAAAATAGATTTTAGCTAATTAGACCAAGTCTACACTACAGATTTCTGCCAGCATAACAAAATCAGTTGGGAGTGTGAAGAAGTGTGACCCCTGTGCCAGCAGAAGCCTTTAGTTTAGAGTCAGTATTAAACTGAGTTTGCTGGTATATCTTACTTCACCCAGTGGGAAGAGGAGAGAGGAGGCTAGAAATAGCGATACAGGCAAAGATACAGTTTTGCTTGAATAAACTACATCTACATCTGCTAGAGTTCACATGGCATTAATGCAAGGTATAGGAACATGCTTCTAACTTCAGCAACATCATCAGGATAGACCCTCTCATGCTAACTGGCACAACACATACTCATGGGAGATGTGTAAGGACATAACTGCATCTGCCATAAACATGAAGAAAAAATGTTCTAACTGTACATACTCAAAGCAGCAGCCTCATAACATAAGAACGGCCATACTGGGCCAGAACAATGGTCCATCTAGCCCAGAACACGGTCTTCTGAAAATGGCCAATGCCAGGTGCTTCAGAAGGAATGAAGAAAACAGGTAATCATCAAGTGATCCATCCCGTTGGCCATTCCCAGCCTCTGGCAAATAAGCAATCCTGCCTATCCTGGCTAATAGCCACTGATGGATAGGGTGGATAAAAATCATTTTTAAAATTTTTTTTTAAATCATCAATAAAATACTAAATTTCTCTCTCATTTAAAAAAATAAGAGAATCTCATCACAAACATGCTAAACCTACACAGTCTCCTAAAAATGAATTAATGACTCTAGTCTATCCAGCCTAACTACCAGCTCTTGCTTCCTGAAAGTTCTGGGCTTTCAGTTTCTGTTTCTCAGTAGACTAGTCACATGTGCAAAGAAAGACACAGGCTGGATAGGACTGTTCTTCTGTGCTTATGTGGTGGAGAGCTGGGCCAAGCAAGGCAAAGGAGGAGTTACTTAAGACACTGTTTTAAAGACAGAGAAACAAAGGGCGGAGGCAGAGTAGAAAGGAACAGTGGAGTGGACTGGAAAGAAAAAGTGAACACATTATTCAGTACACACACAGCTTCCTATATTCCCCCACACTTTTGCCACAGAAAAACTGTCATGACTTCTGGGTGTAAGAGAAGGGAATATTTTGAAGAAATACCTCACCAGAAAGTTAAACTTCAGGCAATAAAGAAGAGAATGGATCAAGCACTAACTCCACCTCATTTTCTTGCAAACATTATTGATTCAAGATATAAAGATAGATGCCTAACTTCTGAAGAAGATGCTGCTGCCATGGCATGGGCATCTCAAAATCACTTCTCAGTTATGCCAGTCTAATAAATTTCAGTGCTGGAGCAGAACCATTTAAACAGTACATGTTTACTGATGATGTTTTGAACAAAGTCACTCCCCTGAATTAGTGGAAATCATTAGCCAGGTACCTTGAAACAGAGTTTCTTCAGTTGCTAAGCCAACTTTTCACAGCAGTAGCTTCCTCTGCAGGCACAGAGAGAATATTTTCATAATTTGGTATTATTCACTCAAACCTAAGAAATCAACAGGGAATTGAAAAAGCAGGAAAACTCGTTTTTCTGTTTCAGTCTATGAATAAAAATGACTGTGGGAGTGGGGAAGATGAAAGCTAGTTGTAGAAATGTTAAGGACAGTGTACATTTAGTATCGTGATGACTTGTCTGTTAGAGTTAACAAAATTTGGAAAAAAAAAAAAAAAAAGTTTAAGGACAGCCATCAGCCGGCAACTCAGGAGACTGCTGCAATTGTAAATGTGAAACATTTATGTAATATTTACATTTAAATAAATTTAATAAATAATAAATTTAAGATTTAGTTTAATGAAATATAAGTGCTATTGTGTGTGTAGTTTAGTTCTTACCATTCCTAATGTGCTGCTGCTGCATATGTAGCATGACACAGGTAATGAGTATTTTGAACTATTTCCTAAATTAATAAAAATCATGTTATCTAAAAATTACTCAAAGTATACCCTCCTAGATGCTGTAAAATGCTGTACTGAATTGTAAATTAACGTTTTAGTGATCAGATTTGCATCATTGTTTAAGAAATATGTGAAGTAGTATCAGTGGGAAACTTGATTTAAATCAATGATTTTCTCTTGGTGATTTAAATCAATGATTTAAATCGCCTTGATTTATATCAATCTACCCTGCTGATATCCTCCATGAACTAATCTAGTTCTTTTTTGAATCCCGTTACAGTCTTGGCTTTCACAACATCTTCTGGCAAGAGGTTCCACAGGTTGATTTGCGTTGTGTGAAAAAATACTTCCTTTTGTTCATTTTAAACCTGCAGCCTAGTAATTTCATTTGGTGACTTCTACTTTTTGTGTTATGAGGAGTAAATAACACTTCCATATTTACTTTTGCCACACCAGTCATGATTCCATAGACCTCTACCATATCCCGCCATGGACTCTTCAACTTGGAAAAGAGATGCCTGTCTCATTAATCTCTCCTCATATGGAAGTTTATCCATACCCCTAATCCTTTTTAGTTGTCCTTTTCTATAGCTTTTCCAATATATCTTTTTTTGAGATGGAGCAACCAGATTTGCACACAGTATTCAAGATGTACCATAGATTTATAAAGAGGCAATACGATATTTTCTGAATGAATATCTATCCCTTTCCTAATTCCCAACATTATGTTTGCTTTTTTGACTGCCACTGCTCATTACTAACAGAAGTGAATGTAAGATATTCTTCTCATACCATTTCAAGGAATGTAAGATGATTTAGGGACTTCTTAGATAACACATTGTTCAATGGACTCCAACTTGAAATCCAGTCATGTCAAAAGGGATAAATAACCCCCTTTGTTCCCATGCCAGTTTTGTTTTACATCATACTTTTCCCCTCACCTGTTGTTGCTTGGAAGACCCCCCAAAATTAATGTGTATGTAGATATTCTCATGCTGCTCCTAATAAGTATACATAGTGTATCTAAACCAAATTGATCATCTACCTGGGGTTTGGCCATATTTAAAGAAATTAGGTTGTAACTAAGCAAAGTTATTAATTATTGTCAACATTATAAATACAAGAAATTCAGAATACAAATTACACTTAAAAGAAATCACAACACATTACGACACACATGCTCAGTTACGGTTGAAAAATATAACATATCCATTGCCTTTAAAAATCAGCTTAATATAGTCTAGGACCACAAATACTAAAATATCTTAATCATAACTGTATGGTTATTGGATGGCATTACTACATGTAAAAGGTAGAAGAGTTAAGTGATCTGTGAGAAGCTTATTTAAGTTTCCTGATCTTTATGCATGCAAAATTCTCAATCTTAAAGTTTTATTGATTTTGTCATTTAAATCATAAAATCAATTCAAGGGAGAAAAAAAGAACTTTTAAGTCATTTGCTACATCTCCATACCCCTACAGCACGTTTTTCTAAGTGTTTTGTTGACTTTACAAAGCCTCAAGTTCTTATGCCTCAGTAAAGCAGTTTTTAATCACTTCTTCAAAGTGTTATAAAATGTAGGCATACGAAATTAATATAAATCTCAACCTAGGAATTATTTTTAAAAAGTTAATGTAATGCTTGTGAAAGAAGCTAGCTCAACTGCATTAGAACCTAAGCCCATTATTCCCAAAAGTTGTAAAGTTCAAGCAGTAGTAATTAAAGCTTCAACACCTTGTTCAAATGACTCATTCATGTTCTGCAGGAAACATCCCTAGAGGTGAAAGTCCAGTTTAGTCTCCATTCTCATTCAGTCACTGGAACCTTTGCTAAGAGCAATGAAACTACCAACTATTGCCAACTGCAACAGTGGTTTTGGTGATAGGGAAAAATTAGACTTGAGACCACTGTATATAATCCATAATACTTGGTCACTATGAACCTGAGGCAGATGCGAAATGATGTTTTAGGAGCAGATTCGGCAGTACACCCCTACTCAGAAAATCACTTTTACATGTATTTATATGCTTTGCTGAACTGGGTCCTTAGAGATGAGATTGCCTATCCCGCTATTAATCCCTTGATCCATCCCAAACACAAAGTACACGTACAATTACCTTTTGTAAAGAATTCTAGTACGGGTTTTGAATTCTACCATAATATATACAATCTCACAGTATACAAAACTGCTCAGATGGAGGAGATATGCATGTTGTAAATATATATTTATGTTATTACCCACCACCACATAACTGGATGCTGAACAAAAGTTAAAGCAACAGTCCTAGATCCAACAACCCAGGAAGCACCAACTGCCATTGAGTAAAAGAAAAGGTAGCCAAAAATTATAACGTTAACTGGTCAACTAACAGGACGTCAGTTCTGACGGTGCCTCAAAACCAATACATCAATAAAACTATTTATTTTAAGGATTTAAGTATTTAAGAATTATTTTTGTTCCGTTAAGAACTTTTCCATCTTTTAAAAATAAAATTATTTGGGTAAATATACCTGTTCACATTTAAGACCCAATTCTGAAACAACGCGAGTAATTTATTAACTTACACAGCCCAATGTGAAGCAAATTGGACTCCTCCTCATACTAGGCTACGGCCTTTAATATTGGTAGGATTAGGTTCTAATTCTTTGCCACCGAGTTAAAATTTTAAGAAATACTTGCCAATAATAACTAAAAAGAATAAACTAAGTGTAAGTGCTAACAGTTGTTTGGGGCAAAATTTTGGATGAATATGAAATTTAATTATCTAAATATATTGTACAGTATCAACGAAAGACGCTTAAAGAGCAAAAACAAAGCCTGTATCTGTCTAAGGACCAGGTCCTACAGATAATTAGCACATCAGTAACTTTACTCATATATTGTAGTTCCATTTAATTTACATGAGTAAAGTTATTGACATGCATAAGTACTTTCATTATCCAGCTCTGTACCAACTTCTTAATGATATGGCCTCTATTAAGCTTCACTACTTTTGAGGAAACACCAGTAGTCTGAAACAGGCAACATTTTTTGTACAAATTGTAAAATTTACAATTAGAAGACAGAACACTATACATAAAACATTATTTGTAGTAATTTCCTCTGTGTGGAACTGAACAGGGGAACATAAGTGGATGACTTATGACGCAGACGGTAGATATTTGGAGGGGAGGGTTTTTTAAATATCTGTTTAAGTTTTAAAATATGTATTTCAAAAACAAAAAGATGTTATATGTAATATACAGAATGTCACGAAAGCAGGTTTTTAGTAATTCCTCTCTCTCACACCCTCCTCCCCCGTTTATGTAGCACAACAGGAAAGACTTCTAATACTTGATTTACACTCAGGTGATAATTCCTCCTCACCCCATCACTCTAGAGAAGTACCTGATTTGTGTAACATGAAGGGACTGGACTGTCTCTATATGTAAAAGGGTAGTTTGTTTTTCCATGACCTTTCAATCTTTGGCAGTATCCTCTGATAACCCAACAAGGATGCCAAACAGAACTTCTGAAATAATTTGACAGACCACCAAACTTATTCCACATATTTTCATTTGATAGCTACTGATTTGTATTTCTGACCTTCAATAAATTGGAACCAGCAACTTAAAAACAAGTGCAAGGTTTTTCGATATCTTAATTCTGTGAACAATCCAATACTTGAACTTTTCTGTGTTTTACTGAAGACAGATACAGAAAATCAAGTTACCAACTGAACTCTATTTTCCTACTTATATATGAGAACCAAAACAAATTTTAAGTTTAATTACTTAAAATACATTTAATCCGATATACATTCAAATCCTGTGTTTGTTATACAAGGAATGTCCAGTTAACATGTGAAAGTTAGCAAGATCTCTGTGTGCGTCAAGTTCATTTTGAAACAAGCATATTTGCTACAGTAACTGCTACATCAGTTCCTAGTAAACTGTACTGTCAGCTACTTGTGACTGTTTTCACTTTATCATGCTCATCATATTTTTGCCAAGACTGAAGTACAGTCAAAGAACTAAACATTACCTTCTAATTACAGAATTCTAACAAATACTTAGATTATACCTGATCTAGGTGATGTTTCGAATCTTTACTATAAAATCAGTTGAGTCTATGTTTAACATTTTCTTAATATTCTTCATTAGCACAGATAGAAAATATTTTTCAGCAGCTTATAATGATGTTGCTGGCAGACAAAACAAAGTTGTAGATTTTGTTGCTGAGAAATTGCAGATCATCAGAATACACACTGGAAGCCACAGTTTATTGTTCTCTCATTCTTCAATTCCTTACCCCCAATAATAGAAACCCAACCTCATGTCACTAAAATACAGTGAAATGTGTCTCACGAAAACAAGGTTATTAAAAGTGTTTACTGTATGGGACTTTCAACCAGAAATCTGTCAACTTCACAAAAACAACTTAAAAGTAGTTTCAGCTAGTACACCTGCTCTCAAGTTTTGTTTTGTTTTTTTGCCAAAAGACCCACATGAACAAAAGGAGACTGTTTTGACTACCTTAAAGGAAAATTACTAGGCAAAGTTCTGTCAAAGTAAAAGTGAAAAAAAATTTCCTAATTCCTTTCAATTACAGTAGTCTTAGACGTTACTTGTAAGTAAAAGGTGTCAATGAATTAAAGAAACGTAAGCACAACTGTGCACCCTTCGTGAGCTACAGTTAAGTGCCTTATATTGGGAACCATCTCAAACAAAAAAACTTTAATGCACATGATTTAATATAACACATTAAGTCTTATTTTAATTAAGAGTGGTAAATTCAAAATTCTGATAAGCAAATGAATGTTTCCCAGAAAAAAAAAGTAATCCAATAAAACATAGTTTAAGTGAATAATATACAATGAGATATTGATATGCCCTTTTCCTAATCCATGCCACTGTAAAAATAAATTATAATTTTAGCAAAGTTGTCTTTTTTGATATGATGGTTCCTTTCTATATTTAGCATAGTTGACAGAATAATAAATTTAAACTTCACTAGGATTTCCTTGTTAATTTTGTAATTCTCCTGTATTGACAGCAAGCTTTATTGCCACAGGGATGTTTCAAAAACGTTACACAGCTTGCATATCAGAAGTGTCACATTCGTATTAAAATGCTGATAGTTTGTTTATGAAAGGCCAGTATAAACTCTTACTATAGAAAATCATGTTATAAACCAGCAATTAGAGTTCAACTTTTGACCTAGTGTCTTGCTCTTTAATTTTGCTCTCATTATGTGCAGTATATCAGGGGTAGTCCATAGGCAGACTGCAGGCCAAATCTGGACTTCCAGACACTTTTGAACAGACTATGAAATCTTTATTCAGATATCATCATCATTATTATTATTACTGCACTGTGAAAAATGCTTCTTTAGAGTCTGGACTTTGACTATACCTGGACCTTTGACAAAAAATAATTGACTAACCCTGCAGTAAGTAAATGAAGTATGCTCAGTATTCATTGTATATCCTTCCCCTTAGACACTTAGTGGTAAACATATATATTGTAAACATCACTACTGTATTTTTAAAAATTACTCAAAGTAGAGTTTTCTTTTCAGCTACCTTTTGTTCATTTCCATTCATATTAAGTTACATGCTTTCCACTTACAGACCTTCTACTTTAGCTTATTGTCCTATTACTAACTTGAAAGTGATATTCAGAGTTGCATCTTTGCCCTATGAAAACTGTAACCACTCATTTTGTATAGATTTAGTGACATTATTATGTCTAAGCAGAGGCTTAGGGAGACAGCAGGAGTGAGCTATCGAAATCCATTTCTTAGCTGAGAAATAATCTAACATGCAATAGGAGTAAGCAGCAAGTCTCCTAAAGATCTCTTTATTTAGTCTTGCAGTCAACACATACTAGAGAACTATAACAGTTACACTGTTCATAGTCTAACTCCACGCTTTACACAAGTCAAGGAAACTGGCCTGATCACAGAAAGGACAAATACTGTAGCTGCATTTTCATTGCATTATTACTCTGTAACTAAAGAAAGGAGTTCTCTGAATGTACTAAGCAACATTTTTATCTGTCCATTTTTTTCCCTGCATGCATTACGATTCCAAGGCCTACATACAAGAAAAGTTGCACCTGGTATGATCATCAAGCCTTCAACGGGAATGAAAACATAAAAACAAATAAAAATACTTTCTACCAGAAAAAGACTGGAATTAGATCTGACAGTCTCCCTGCTGGAGAGAGCATGTGCAAACGACACAGCTGAAAAAGCTCCTCTACTCACATCCTCTACTATGAATGGGGTGCCCATCACTGACTAACCAATTACGTATATTTCCTTCAATGAACCGACTCGGGTGTTTGTAAACACAGCTTGATGGGTGCCTAAGGGGCAGAGCGGAGCAGGAAGGAAAAAGAAGCTCGGCAGCGGCACTTGGAAAAGAAGGGACCCCACCACTTGCACAAGAAGTTCAGGGGCTTTTCATCCGTTTGCCAGACCGAGACCAGGCTTGGAGAGGCCGTCTGAGCTCACTCTCAAACAACCTGCCCAGAGGGGGCGACGCTTCCTGAGTCACTCCGGGCATTAATCCGACGAGGGAGGGAGGGAAGCTACTCTGGCCAAGAAGATTATCCTCCGGGCAGCGCGCTCTAAGCAGGAGCCCAGACGGGGCTGGGGGCCTGGCGGAGGGGAAGGCGGCTGGTCCAGCATCCCCTCGCTGGGGAGGGGGAGGAGAGAGACACAAGAGCCGGACCCAAGCGGGGCGGCGGAGCGTGACGGGAATGGGGTGGGGTCCGTCCCCTCAGCAGCCGCGGAACGGGCCTGAGACGTGGGTGGGGAGGGTCTCAGCATCCAGTCTGCGGAGCGCTGAGCCGCCGGGAGCGGGCCTGAAGGAGAGGGCGGCTCGTCTCTCCGGGCGGCCGCGCTGGGACAGGAGCGGGGCCCGGCCCCCGGGGCCAGGAGGCGAGCGGGCTCCCCGCGGCGGCCCGAGCCCGAGCACTGAGCGGCCCCGGCCCCGCTTACCTGGAGGTCGGTGAGGAGAATCTCCCTCTCCGCCGTGTTGGACGCCATTGCGCTCTGGTTTGAACCCCGCACCTGGACGCTGCCGCCGGGGAGGGGACAGGGAGGGAGGCGGGCCTGAGGCCGGGACTAAGCGGGGGGAGGGGGCGCTCAGTGCTCAGCCCGGGCGGGAGGCTGGGGGATCCGGGAGGGGCAAGAACCCCCCCTCTCATGGGGGTCAGCACGGGCGCTGCGCTGCGCTCCCCGGCTGGCCGCCCGCCCGAGCTCCGCTTCCCCCGCCTTGGCTCCTCCTCGTTCGGCCTTGGCTGGCAGCCCTCGGCGGCCGCCGCCTCCACCGCTGCTGGCTGGGCTGGGGCCGCCCGCCGCGGCTGTCGCACCGTTTGGCTGTCAGCCTGTCGCAAACGCGTCGCTGCTTTACGGCTCCGTGAGCACGTGATGGCGGGGGGTGCAGGCAGCTCAGGTTCGGAGGGAGTGAAGTGAACCCTGCAACTTTCCACTTAGGGCAAAGCGGGGACGGGCCAGGGCCAGGTGTAGGGGGCAGCCGCGGCTCAGCACGGCCTAAGGGGCGGCCCCCGCACACCCGGGCTGTGACAAGAGAAGGGGGTGCTCTGTTGCCAACCCGTTTCATTGTGAATGTGTGCTAGGGTGTGGTTTTTTTTCGGGGTGGGTGGAAGGAGCCAGGGTCAATCCCCAGCTCCTGGAGTCCTGTGACTGTGTGAGATTCTCAGCTTTCTTTGAACAGAAGGTTCTAAGCTTCCAGGTTGTAGAGAAAAGCTTGGAACTTAGAGCTCAAACATCAGGTACTCCAGTAAAACAACCCTCCAACATTATTTTTAATCATGGTTTCAGGAAGCCTGACTCAGGATTCTGGACTGCTTGGGTTTGGCAATACAACACACAAACATAGCCCAGGAGGGAGGCTGAGGAGGAGCTCAGTAATATGTCTGTGGCATGGACAACGGTATCTGTGCCTGGATTTGGGAAGGAGGGGCATCTCTGCCATCTTGGAGGACCAGGCTCAGCTGCTTATCGTCATTGCTTCCCCAAGTTAGAAAGAATCCCACCTGCAAGCTCTTTGCTTCCTCCTTCTTGACACTATTAGACATGGTCTACGCCCAACACAAAGTTGCTCTAATTTACCTCCAAGTATGATTTCAAACCAATTAAGTTAAGCTGGTGCAAGGCCAAGTGTGGACACTGGGTTACATCAGTTTAGTTTGTTTCAGTAAATGTAGTGGCTAAGTCTAAACTGATATTACCATTTATGAACTAATGGAAGTGTAGCCACATGGGGATTTGCACCAGTTTAAAACAGTTAGTTAGTTAAGCCAGTGCCATTTCTTTGTATAGACAAGGCTTAAGTGTAGCTTGTATACTCCAGTGCTGGAATTTATGTTTTCACAGATATTAAAAAATCAAACAATAAATTACAATGACTATTTCCAGGCTGGGCTTGCCAGCAGAGATTGGCCAGAACAGCTTGAGTGTACTCATACTACTGCTGCTGAGCAACAAGGAAGCAGCAACACTCCCCAGCAGAAGCTGGCATGCAGTGCAAAAATAATTAAATGTGAACATGCAGATGGTCTCGCATAAAAACAAAGCTGTCAGAATAGTTCTACCGTAATTATATCAATCTGTATCTATATTTCAATATATGAGGCCTAGTTATATAGATATAAATCAACATAGTTACTTAAACCTGAATCCTGCAGACACACATGCCTAACTTTTCACATATAAGTAGTCCCGTTGAAGCCCATGTTGTACACAACTATTTGTTGTACAACTATTCCCTAAAAACTATTATAGAAAATATATAATAAGATTTACTCTGCAACTGCATAACTAGTAGTCCTGATTTTGCTGAAAGGGTCCTGGTGGCATACATCCAGGAAGTTTAGGGTAATAATGACAACTTTGCCATGGGAACTTAAATAGTCATACTGTTCATGAATGAACTGAGAAAGGACAGGTATGTCATGTCTTCACCTTATTTATAGCACCAAATTTATGGTAGACACTTCATATAAACCTACTGCAGATTGCTCTAAGTTCTACCAGTGGACTAACTCGGAATCTGTATAGGGGAACAAAAAGGTGATTTAAAACCATCTTTGCATCCCCTCTTCTTGAGTTATACTATACCTTCTGCTGGTGCAGCTCAGGATTTTGGCCAGTTTTCACCTATTATGCAACTTAAAATTTATTTAATGAGACTTAATTAAAAAGGCGATTGTAGTTCTATGAGGGAAGGAGAAGAAAGAGAATGTTGTCCAAGACTAAATTTGTTTAGATACACAAGGGAATCATGCAGCGGCTTTGCCAAATCATAGGTTGCATTGAGTTCTCTTGTTAAGAGCCAGTTTTTCAGCATGCACTAGTGTCCACATGTATACTCAGATTGTCTTGAAAACTGGTATGCCTCACCTGGGCCAAAGGTAGGGTGGCTGATGCAGATGTAGCCAAGATGTCAAGAGATATATCCCCATCCCCCCCCAAAAGGAGATGCCGTTACTTTATATATATATAAAATATACTTTGCACACAGTAGAGCTCAAACTGATGTGCACCAAATGTGTGCACTTGATTGGATTTGACATCAGCTAGCAGCACCTAGTTTAAAATGGGAGGCAATATTTGAAAGAGTTGTTAGAGTGTTTTTCTGGCTCCATAAATTGGCACACATCTGTGGTGCATGCCAGAGAAAGTGATTTGCACATACACCTTTACAATAGTGCACCTAAAGCGTGAGGCACTGCACTGTGAGTACCATCTGAATGGAGCTCAGGTCACATGATAGTTGTTTGATGGTTTAGGGTAATAGGCAGTTGTCCTGCTCCTACATGCTAATTAAGGTCTAAGAGTTCAAATCCTGCCCTTTGCAAGTGGCTGGTGTGTAAGCATTCTGCTTGAGATGAGGAGCTGCAAACAGGCGTCTTTTGGCAGTTGTGCGTGAAGTGTAGGTAGTATTATTGAGGAAGTTCTAGAGCAGATTTTTCAAAGTGCTCTAAGATCCATATCAATTGGGAGATTGTCTTGAAAATTGGTATGCCAGAACAGGGATTGGGGTAAACTTTGTTGTGCAAATTTAAAGTCATTTGATCAAGTAGTTCCCAAGATACAGCCTCGCACAGACATGCACAATGACCTGCTTTTGATTTTTAGAATATAATGAAAATTATTCTAAAATCTGCTTGCATAAGGATATTTTATTGAAAAGTGCAGGGGCAGGGGTAAAAGATTACACCAGAGAGGCCAATTCAAGAATCCAGAAGGACTGGGTCTCTGGTGGAGAGGTCCATTGAACTCAGTCAGGACTCACTACGACCACTTCCTCAGAAAACAAGGGACATTCACTGTCATAAAACTTTGTTAACACAGAGTTAAGATTGTCTAGTGCTTTCTCACACCCTTCCAAAATGTGGAATATACCTGATCATCAGCCTCTGACTATCAGTAAATACAGAGTTAATGTTTATGTGGGTTTGGTGTGGGAGACATTACCTTAACTCTGTATTTTCTGGAGTTGGCAAGAGACACTGAGACCAAACAAATCTTGGTCTATCCCTAACAAAAATCTACCATTTTCTGTTTTGCACTCAACACAATTCTATATTATCATTGCTCTTCACCGACTCGCTGCATTAGGCATAGCTGTAGTGGTCCAGGGACTAGCAGTAAGTTGCAGACCTCACACAGTTCTCTGAAGCTAGAGGAGTCAGGAGTCCTTTTTTTCTGGGTTGTGTTGTGCTGCTGGTCCAAGCAGATGATCACAATGACCTGTCTTGATTCTAAAAGCGAAGAATGTATGAAAGAGTTGTAAAGACAACTGTTGAGTTTCAGGACTGCCAGAATGGCTGCCACTGTTACCTCCACATGCTGCCATTCCACTAGATATGCTGAAAGGAGAGAATTATGAAAGTGCCTCCCCCCATTTTAACACTCTTGCATGTTCTCTAGAATACCTATAACTACTACCAATGCCTGGGAACAGAGAGAAGGAAAGAGATTTCCTTTGCCTCTCAAGTCTTGGATCAGGATTCTTGGAGGGTATCCAGTTAAATAGGGAGTGCTGGGTTTGAGAGTCACCATCTATAGTTGGGGGAAACAAAAACTTTTCCTTGCAGTCCTTTGATTTCTTAAAAATAGTGTCACAGGAATCCTGTAACTGAAGGAAATGTACTCTGTCTCACAATAAAAGAACTATAGTTTTACCTTTAGATAAATTAAGTGTTTGTTCCTTTTGGAGACTCTAAAAGTTTTCCTTCTTCAGTTTTCACTCCCCTTAGAAGCTGGCTGGTCAGAAAAGCCAACTTTTAAAGACTATCAGCTGGAGCATGTTGACTAGGGGTGGAAAAATGGGATGGAAACTGATGGATGCTGACTCAGCAATGTAATAGGAACATATTTTTATTCTCTCTGTTAAGTTTTCCTCTTAATTTTCCCTACTGTTAATGGAAGCATGAGGAAAAAGATGGAACAGAAATATGTAAATGGAAGAAATATTAAGTTTTTTTTTTCTTATTTTGTTTCTCATTGTGGGAACCAGAGGGTTTAAAGCTGTGCTCTAAAGAGTTTGCAGATAATTGCATTCAGGGGCAAAAGTTATTTCAGATGGGCTATAGTTCAATGTGGTTCTTTGATTTTCTTCTATTCTATGAAATAAAAAGAAAAAAATCATAATAACGTACTCAGGATCCTAAATAAATCTCAAAGATGTTGTGGTCTAAAAAAAGTCTCATTCAAAGAAACCTCATGCAGTGGAAATCAGAGTAATGTAGCTGCTTTCCCTCCCAACCCCCATTTAAAATTCTCTTTTCTTTTAAATTTCTTATAAGTATTATGAGAAAAGTGGGATTTTTTGGAAAAATTTGAATGAAGGGAAGGTGCTGATTTGGTGAACTGGTTTGTGTAGGAAATTCTACACCGAAGGGGTCATTGGGAGGTGCACAAGTAGAATATTGAGGCTGTCATTAATGATGCAGAGGAGGGGATTATGGCATGGGATAAATGTAAAACTATTAGCACTAATGCTGCTAAATGGTATTTGGATTATATGCTTTTTATCTGTTCTTAAACTATTCTGTTACTTTTATTCATAAAACCTAGTCATAGCTTTTCTACAAGTTATTACCATGACAGAACTGTTGCTCCATTACTGATCATTGCATGCTTGATAAGACTGTCTGTACTGTACTTGCATTTATACATAATAAGGTTAAGACCAGCTTTCTGTTTAAAGCTTGACTCTTTTAAGTGCTCTAAAATCCATATGGTTACTTGGATTGTCTTGAAATTTGGTGTGACTCATGAGGGTGCAGGGTTCTGTTAGCTGTCCAAATTTGGGAACATTTCATCAAGAGGTCTCAACTTATGGTACCCAGAAAAAATAACTTATTTTAAAGTTGACAGATTCTGGCAATGGATTTTTGCTCACAGATAGAAATCAAACCAGGGCTCAGGTAATTGCACCAGGGTCTCATACGCACTAGGGTTACCCCAATAGAATCCATGGCACCTACGGATTCTTTGGGGGAAATCAAATTAAAACATTATTTCAGAAAGAGTTGGCTTCTCCAGTTAAGTTCTTGAAAAAGCTCACACACCTAATGAGCATGTACAGAGAGAGGAAAACTATATTAAATCACAGGATTTGCCTGGTTCTGAGGGCATGTAATGGTTATCAAATCCAAGCAAGGCCCCAGGTATTGAGAGTTTGAATCTAACCCAGGCACAAATCTGAAGTTAAAAAAAAAAAAGCAGGTATTTTGCTCCAATCTACCTCTTTCAAAGGAGGATTTTTATTTTTGTGAAACAAAATGTGTGTTCTGCAGAATATGCAGATGGTACTGAAACTTTTTGAAAAGAAAATAAACTACACATGCAAATGCTCACTGGGAGGGGATGGGTGATTAGTTGGCACAAAAAGAGGTGGTAATAGGGGAAGAGAGGTTTGGATCTGCAACAAAGGATAGAGGAGGGGGAGTGGGAGAGGAGAAGACAGGAGTTGTTGGAGAATATGGGAGTAGCAAAGGAAGTTGGGGGTTTAAGGGCAGGAGGGAGCAGTTAACCTTGAATTTTCCCCTTCCAGATGTGCTGGGATCTAGGAGAACCCTACTCCCTGCAAGGGTCTGAGCCCCCTTACTGTCTGCTATATGTTCTGGGGGACCCTGCTTCTCTTGGGGTGTCTGAACCCCACTCCCTGTCCATCCATGTGAGCTGGGGTGGGTGGACTGAAGGTAATAAATTTAAACATCTGAAATCCAAAAAAAAAAAGTTAAGACACAAATCACCCCTATGTGGGGTTGGTGGAGGCTGGCCAGAGGTGGGAAGGGCAGGCTGCGTGGACCTGGGGCATGGCTGGGGAAGCCTGGCTAAAGCAGAAACAGGAGTCTCAGCTAGAGCTGGGTAGTAGAAGTGATAGGCCCAACTCAACATGCAACTCAGGCTACATAACCAAGGTAGCATGCGCCCCTGTAGTAAGCTGCTACCTGTGATAAGTGTACACAGCAGCACAGGACAGGAGACAGCAAGGAGCAACTTCTTATATGTGAATGGCTTCTACATTGCCAATCAATGACTTAACATGATGAGAAGGGGAGCTGGAAGTGCTGACAATGGAAGGGGGGCTACAGGTTGCAGGAATGATGAGGTGGAGAAGAAAGAGACACATGTACCAGTCGTTTCTCACATGTTTAAAGTTACTGTAACAACCGTATAACAAAGCTGTCAAGATGTTGGGACATAGATCATAGATGATATTTCTCTCACTGGCCCAGTTAGCAGCTACACATTGCAAACATTTCACTACATGGCCACTATCTCTCATTCCACTTAACAAAATGTATAGGAGGGGAAAGGACCCCTGAAGAATCACATAGCAACCACGTTTCCAAGTGGAAAAGACCACTGGCCTGTTGGGTGTCTTTGGGCAGTCATGTCACCTCTCTGTTCCTCAGTTTCCCCATCTGTAAAATGGGGATAATTATGTAACGTTCTTTGAGATCTACTGATGAAAAGCACTATGTAAAAGCCAAGTATTTTGATTATTGCCTAGCCACAGTAGCAAACCTGGTGAGAATAATTGGCTAGATGACCACATAATAGGGTCAACTGCCTGCAGAGCACATCCTTGTAGCCAGGGGTGCTCTTCCTCTGTTTTCCCCTTCTTCAGGGCTTCTTAAACAAACTCCACACAGTCCAAAGGAAATTAAACATTCCCCACCTGGGGTCAATTTAGTCAGCCCTCAGGACCACTGGCCCATCAGGCCCCAAACCCAGTTCAATGTCTATCTCCTAGTAATCCAAAATAACATAAAGTCTTCCAAAATAGAACACAACCTCACTGTTCTCATCGAAGTTTCAGTTAGTCATGGCCTCTCCTCCTCAAGAGTCTTTCTTTCTGCTTCCCAGCACCTCAGATTTGTCCTCTCTAGAGGCCTTTGCTCCTGAACCAGGGCCAAGCAGGAGCCTTCTGACTTCCTGCAACCTCTGCAGGTATTGCCACAGTTTCCTCTAGAGGGGCTCATTCTGTAATCCAGTGGTTCTCAACCTTTCCAGACTACTGTACCCCTTTCAGGAGTCTGATTTATCTTGTGTACCCCAAGTTTCACCTCACTTAAAAACTACTTGCTTACAAAATCAGACATAAAATGACAAAAGTGTCACAGCACACTATTACTGAAAATTTGCTTACTTTTATCATATAATTATAAAATAAATCAATTGGAATATAAATATTGTACTTACATTTTAGTGTATAGTATGTAGAGCAGTATAAACAAGTCATTGTCTGTATGAAATGTTAGTTTGTACTGACTTCGCTGGTGCTATTTATGTAGCCTGTTGTAAAACTAGGCAAATATTTAGGGGAGTTGATGTACCCCTGGAAGACTTCAGTATGTCTCCTGGTTGAGAACCACTGCTGTAATCAATGCTGACTAGCCCCAGCCCTCCAGCCATGAAGGGGCAAACCATGGTATTACAATAACTCCTAGCAACAAGTGTTTCTTTTTCTGTTAAAAAAACTAGGCAATTAAATAGCAAAAAAATAGTTAATGCAAAGTTAAGGTTGCCTGGTGATAGCTCATGCCCTTCCAGAATGTAGAATTCAGCAAAACACAAACTTCTGAAGACCAGAAAATACAGTGAAGATAAATGCCCAAACAACCTTAACTCTGTTCTCATTAAGCAATGCCTCCCTACACCCAGAACACATATGCTCTGCTTTTTCACTGTAATTGACAGATGCTACTTGCAATTGCCCTACTCTCAAACACTGAGCCTACATCCTGCAGAATACCACACTTGTAAAATTTAGAACCACTTCATATCCTTTTACAACCCCTTCACATCTGTACATAGGATACCATCTAAACCTATTCTTTCCTCTACCCTCATTAAATCCACAGACTGCTCTCATATCCCACCTTGCTACTGACAGGATCAATGCCAAGAAGATCCCAGTGGCCTGCTACTTACACAATCTACACAATTCTGTACTGAAATGATGCAGACTGGAAACTTCAAGGTACGTAAGCATCTTTTTCCTTTGATAACACACATGGAGGGCAGAACTTGGATCCAGAGCTCCTCATATCACAATCACAGCTCTTCTAAGCAGCTACAGTTTATTCCTCCACCATTCAATACAGCAACATCTAATACAGTGAATGCAGATGGAGTGCATTCAGATAATTTCCAAGGGCTATTGTCAGATTCAGGGGAGCAGAGTTAAGGATGCATGGGATTTACCTTAATTCTATATTTTCTGGTTTTCAGAAGATTTGTTTTGCTAAATTCAACCATTACATGCCCACAGAGCCACCCAGGTCCTGAAATGTAGAGGTGGTTTTCCAGATACTTAGCCACTTTCTCTGTATATGCTCAATATAATCCACTAAGTGTGTGAATAGGGGCACAAGCCTTCTCAAGAACCTAGCTGGAGAAGCAAACTCTTTTTGAAATAACGTTTTAATTGGATTTCCTTCAAAGGGCTGGTGGGTGCCCATACTTACTGTTGGGGTAACCCTTGAGTGTTTAAGGTCCTGGTGATATGATCTGAGCCCTGGTTTGATCTCTATCTATGAGCAAAAAATACGTTTCCAAAATCTGCCAATTAAAAAAACCCCTATATTTTCCAGGTGCTGTATCTCAGGAACCTGTTAGTAAAATAGCTCCAAATATGAACCACCACCAGAACCCTATGTCTCCATGAGGCATATCAAATATCAAGGCACTCCAATCAACCATAGGGATTTTAGAGCACTCAGAAGAGTTGAGCTTTAAACCAAAAGCTGGTCTTACTTTATTATAGCAGAGTAACAGCTCTGCTATGGTTAATGTTAAGACGTCAGTGCTGCAAATGGATGTATTAGCGCTTGTGCAGTGTTTCAGAGACATCAGTGGGATTCCATGCAGGCACAGGGATCTGTGCTAGTTCATCTATTGCAGGATCAGGTTCCTAGTGTGGCCTGACACGAGTCGTCCCCACTCAGCTGCTGTACCAGTCAAAAGGTGCTTCAGCTGTCAAGTGTTGGAATGCAACACACGCTCATATAAATGTTACTATCCAGTCCTCTCAGGTGACAAAAATAGCACTATTCTCTCTTGAAATGAATGCATGATGTTTGAGTTCAGATTATATTACTCAGACTGATGATGATATAAGGGATTAGGGTTTTTCCCCATACATATATTTTTGAAACACAGTATGTGTGGCATATAAATTGTGCTCTATTTTTCATTTAAAGACTATGTAAAGTGTAAAAATCTGGCTGAAATGATATTTTACTTCCTAAAGATTGTTAAATAGTCTGAAGAATAATTTGATATGAAAAATTATGATGGGCCCAATTCTGCAACAGACTGTATGGGTGAAGCCTCCACAGGTTTCAGTGGGTCTCTGTTTGGACACAAAGACCCGCCTGCATGGAAGCAGTTGCAAGATCAGGGCCTGTTTCTGTAAAGAATATTGACTTGGATTGCTGGAATTGAAGATGACAATTAATGTAGGTTAACGTTTTAATACTGATATATTTAAATACTAACGAAGTATAGGATGCCTTTAAATTAAGGCTATGATCCTGCAGTTGGATTCTTTCTGATGGATCCTTGCAACCATCCTGAACTCCACTGACTTGAACTCAATTTGATTTACAGGATCAGGGCTTAATGTGTGTGTTAGGCCTCAATCCTGCAATGTGTTCTGCACAGATGGATTCTTGTGCTTACGCACGTGGCTTATTATAGCATCAGGACCTAAGTCTTATTGCCAGATACATAGATTCATCCAAGTAACACAACTGTACTCTTACAAAGTTATTCCTGGTCTCAATTGCTTCATTGTTTTTCCAATCACAAGGATAGCTTCCCCAAATCCTCCTTTATTAGAACAAATGGTGTCTGATTCAAAGACTGTACTTCAGCTGTCTTTCATCATCCAAATGAGATAAGCTCCCAGCAAGATGTATTCCAGAATTAAGATGTAAGCTATGTTATCCTGTATAAAGAGAGCTACATTTCTGAAGCAATTTTGACAGCTGTGACTTTGAGTTGCCATCAGTATGGATGCTTAAGCTGTTAATTTGAAATTGGGGCTCTGATGCTATTGAAGAGTTTTCACCTGCTTCCTTTTGCTGTAGTGTGGGGCACTTCTTTTGTAGATCTGAGGAACATAAAATCATACGAAAGGCTTTACAAATATTAGAAATAAACAGTTTGAACTATATTGTGGTTTTCAAGCCATGTCCTGCATCAGAGGAAGGGAAAATGAGTTGCATATCTGTAGGGTGACTAGATAGCAAATGTGAAAAATTGGGAGGGGGTGCGGGGTAATAGGCCCCTGTATAAGACAAAGCGCCAAATATCAGCACTGTCCTTATAAAATTGGAACATCTAGTTACCCTATTATCTGTGAAAGTCATTCTGGCTGACTCTGAGGAGCACATATCAGAGCAGTAGCATCATAGATGCTCTCAGTTATGTTGGCCAGTGTTGAAGAGGAACATGTCCTTGCCCTCTTCGACACATCTATCACTGCCAACAGTGCTAGACTCATGCAGATTTTGTCCTTATTGCAATTGTAAGTAGCTCCCAGCACAACGGGCAGAGGAGAGGCTTGTTGTGTCCATCCCCCTCTTGTTTTACTGTACACAGAGAGAAACAGTTTGATCTCTTATACTGATTTTGATAATTTATGAGCTTTGTTTAGCCTCGTCCATGTCTAAGCTAATGTCTTCAAGGTCTACAGCAGAAATGGAGACTAAAGTCCTTTATCTAAAAACTGCACAGACATCCGCAGGCACAGTGCAAATTTCTCCACGTTGTTCAACTAGTGTGTCTCATTGTGACCAAGGCCAGGTCTACACTACAGACTTATTTCAGTATAACTACGTCCCTTAGGGGTGTGAAAAATCCACGCTCCTGAGCAACGTAGTTGTGACCCGTCCATGCCTAGGGTAGCCACTGGAAAATGCCAAGGTCAGGGCAGGCTGCAAAAGGAGAGCAGATTCTCCCAACACTGGTGGGTGACACTGAAGTCAGACTTCCCAACCAGCAACAAACAATGCTTCTGATTCCCCACACTGATTATCAGGAAGCTAAAATAAAAATATACACAGCCCCTTTACTGCATTTCAGTCTCTGGCTCCCAATCAGCCACTAGGTCCAGTAAAGAGGTAAATTATTTAAAACACTATGCTCTTTACCAAAAAGGTTCTCCTGTCCCCAAGGGTCAGCCACATTATCAGATCAATATAAGTTTGGATCTTACCCAAGATAACAAGCTGCCAGCCAATCCTTCAGTGACTAAAACTAAAGGATTATAAAAGGAAAGAAACAAACTGTAAGAGAAATATTAAATGATTAAAGCAATCAGATATATACAAATGATTTGAAAGTCCATATATATCAGGTTTCTAGTAGAATTGTGGAGTTTGCAGGCTTTTATAGTCCCTCTGGTTTATATCCAGTATCTGGATGGGTCTTAGTGCTTTGATTCACAGCTTCAGTTGTAGATTAATTGATCCAGAGGTAGGTGAAGACTGAAGACAAAATGGATGTGGTGCAGCTGCCTTTTATGTCCCTTGGCCTTTGCCATGCTGCTTGTGGAAATTTACAGGAATAAGATGGAGTCCAGGGTCACATGAGTAACACCTGGTGACTCATCAGGTATATCCCTGGCTTCTTCCCCTGGGTCCATTGTACCTGTGAGTTTCCTTAATGGGCCATTAAGCAGGCTAGTGCTGCAGCCATCCTGTCTGGGGTGTCACCCAGAAACACAGCACAAGTTGAAATACAGATATATCAAACATATCCATAACTTCCAATACTCATATAATATGTGAACATAAACACTATCATCTTACTTAGCAAATTATAGCCTTTTTAACAGTACCTGACATGGCAAATCTCCTATGAATTATTATGACTTTGACATATTGATGTTAAATAATATTATAAATGGTCCCCCTAATCCAGCCAGTATCACACCCCCCACACACAAAATTGATGCAGAAAAGGGTGTCCCTAGACACTGCTGAATGCATCACAGGAACTTTCCATTTTTGGTTTTGTATTATTACAATTTCTAACAGGTTTCAAGGGTTTTACAAAATATCAGGCACATGGTACATTTTTACAGTTTCTTGGCATTATCAACAAATTAATTACAAGACTTAACATTGTCATAAATATTAACAGCAAAATCATGCTTAGTTGAAACAGGCTTTTTCTTTGTAAGGTTCACTATGGAGGTACCATTATTCAATATTTTTACAAACATTTGTAAGGGTTCAGTTATCTCAATAGTGGGAGAATCTGCTCTCCTTTTGCAGCCTGCCCTGACCTTGGCATTTTCAGGTGGCTACCCTAGGCACGGACGGGTTGCAGTAGTTATACCCACCTAACTCCCTAGACGACGGGAGAGCTTCTCCTGTTAACATAGCTACCATCTTTCACGAAGGTGGATTAACTACATTGATGGAGAAGCTCTCTTGTCATCGTAGGAGCATCTTCAATTAAGCACTACAGTGGCACAGCTGCATTGGTGCATCTGCATTGATGCAGCATTTTTAGTGTAGCCCTGCCCTTAGAATATCCACTTCTAGAGGTGAGAAAAGGGTCCATGTTCCTATGATCCTTGGTGTGTCTGTTTATATTTCTAACTGTTCCGCCAATTGTGCGATTTTACATAGATCTGAACAGTATTAGATGACTGGTAATGACCACCTTTTTCTCTCCTTCCCTTTATGTGTCTGTGTGTTATCTCAGAGGTAGTAGTTTTCATATGAACTTTAATGCAAGGTTGTGAAGTCATGGATACAGTAGTTGCTTAGTGTTCTAAGATAAACAATTTGCCTGATGAATGAAAGCGGCAGCTCCATCTTCAACCAATGGAGAACTTTTAAAAAAGATAATTACCAGGATGCTTTACAGCAAGCTCAACCCTGCAATCTCTCCACCACGTCCCTTAACATGCTGCTCTCCTCCTACTCTAGAAATGCCCCTTACACCAGCTAAGATCTCTTCCATTATGTAAAAAGAAAAGTTGATATTACAGATTTCCCAGGACAAACTACTAACTGCAAAAGAGGAGGACAAGATCAAGAACTAATAATATCAAAAACAGATGCTATTCTATTTCTCATGCCTGTTATTGTAAGACTGCACAGGGGCCAGCCCATCCTCCTGCGTAAATTAGAGCAGTCTCAGTGATGCTCTGATATATGGTCTATTTCCTGTGACCTCTGGAAGCAGTGAATACTTGTGGTGGAGTGTATTCCAGCCATCCTCCCAACATATCACTGTTCTGTCCCCTGTGGAGGGGGCCGGGAACAGGGCTTGCGTAGAGCCCTTACACTAGCTCTGCACCAGCTGAGAAGGCCTCTTCACATGGATTATTCTCAGAAGTCCATTTCTGCCTTCTTGAGCAAAGTGAGAATGAGGCCCAGAGTGCCTGGTGTGGCTCCCATATCAATGGCAAAATATTCCCATTGACTTCAATAGCAGCAGGATTGGATTCAAAATTATTCACACCAAAAATGAATAACTTTGTTTAATTAAATGCAATTTTTTTCATATATAGCGGGACCATGAATTTCCAAGAAGAATTAAAAATATGTTATAAATAGAAAGGTGCAGTAACATGAAATGAGGACACATTAGACAAAAATCAGAATTTCTAATCGATAATTTTTAACTAACTGAAACTGAATTTTCTTCACAATGGTCAGAAACATTCTTCTTTGCTGTTTGAGTAAATCTGTAAAATGTCAGGCAAAACTATCAAGTCAGAGTTATAAGAGGGATCAAATACAGCTTTAATAATGGAAGCTGGCTGAAAACTTAACAGTGGATATGCTACTGCCGATCTGTATTTCTTCTGTGCCATTACTATAGGATTGGCCTCTGAATGTGTTAATCCTACTGGTATAACAAAATAGAGTTCAACAAATCCAATACAATGTTTAAAGATGAATGAGTTGAAGCCTGAATTCTTAAAATTAATAAATGCCAAAACATGGAACAAGTATCTTGTTATAATCTGAAAGTTTTATCAAATTGAAGTAAAATGATTGGCTAGATTGGATGAGTTTTCTTTCCCTCTTTGAAATTCAGGTATCTTTTGGAGCAATGAACAGAAGGTTATTCTTTAATGGCATCTGGCCCCTTTCAATATTTAAGCAAATTAAGAGATTTTATATAGTAATTAATCTAAATTGTCTTCTCTTCTCAGCCACTTTGTGTTGCCTCACTACGGTTATTAACTTTCCAGATTGTTGTCTTCTTATAGTTCTCTTGTCAAGGAGATTCTATGGATGTGTAATAACTAGTTATTCAAAATAGAGTGTTTGCAAATGGCATCTAATTTTTTAAAATTTTATTTTACCTTGAAGCTGCCTTCAAATTTCATGTAAGTAAAGCCACCAGTGTGGCCTCAGATTTGAATTTCGTATAACTATTTTACAAAATGTACCAATAGGTGTAGAATGCACCTTCAGGTTGCTTTGCTGTAAGGCATGTAGTTTGCATTCAGTGAACTTATTTCTCCTTTGAAGGATAAATGAAGTCAGGAGCTACTGAAGAATCTATGAAAAAAAATGTTTCAGGACCTTGATCTGTTTTCTATATCTACACTGTCAAAGAGCAGCCAACCACAGGCACATAGCAGCAGTGTTAATGGAGGAGAAGGCTGAGATATTTCTGGTGGATATTTCAAATGTGATGACCTGGATTTTCTTCAATTCATTCTTCTCGGTACTCGCTATGATATCAACGTGTTAGCTTTCATGAAGGCAGCTCTTATACAAGTGCTAGAGATTTCTATAAGTGGTGAAATGTCTTATTCAGTGTATTATCTTTCTCTCTTATATCCCCCTCTCGTTAGAAATTACCTGGACTGGATTGGTGAAGTGAGGCATGTAAGCTAAGGGTAATAACCCACAGCTACAGTAATAATGCTTTTTTAATTTTTCTCCTTTTTGTCAATCCTACATACTTTCCTTCTTTATCACACAATGCTCAGAATCATTGAGTAGGCCAATTTTGAATTGCAATTTTCTTAAGGACTATTTGATTGAGGTAGAAGGGCTTAGCTTAATTGGAGCTCAGCTTAATGTGGTTATAATGATGATAAAGATGACAGGGACACATCAATTATGTGTGTCCTCAGTATCTTCAGGACTATGGACTAATGCTGCCTGGCAGCACAAAAAAAAAAAAAAAAAAAAAAATACAATTACCTAAAGCAGTTGCATAAGCAGCCTGATGTTTGTTCCCTTGTTATTATATCTTTCATGATGAATAATTTTTATTAGAGAACTATAACGCATGCACTATTGACATAAAAGGATATATTTCCATAATGGACACAAACAAAGCAACAAATCTATTGTTTGTTTTTGTACCTGCCACAATTTAAAACTTATTCTCCCTATCATGCATTTTTTTCTAATTACATGTAGTGCATTATCAATTGTGCAGCCACTGACTACAATAGAGTTTACCTACCCAAATACAGGTGTCCTCACAGTATCAGAGATAAGTAGATGTGATTGACGCTCTTGAGGTTTCAGTAATCATTCAAGCATTTTTCACAGCATTCACCATATGCTTATTACAAAATTGAGAAAATTATGAATACTTCAGGAGCTTCATATAAAACCACAAGCAAGGCAACTGAGAGATAAAGGTGAAGCTGAGCCTGGCTAGGAGGCTGTCACTTAAATACCTGGGTGCTGTTGGCAGGGCATTCTTGTTGGGCTGCATTTAACTCTGTAATTTGCTTCTCTTCTTTGTTAGAATGCACCTGAATCAGCTGACCTTCAGGATAGATTGTAAGGCCTATCTACTCACTGAGGATTTACTTCATTTGGTGTTTTGGAGAGGTATATATTTTGAAAGAACATTGTGTGAAAATATAGTAAAACTATGTTGCTGTTTAATTTCTGTATAGGTACACAGAGATCACTCAGACATATTTTATACATGACAACAGTACCTTTTTCTGCCTCTGTTAAAATATGTAATAATCCAGTGCTATGATATTGGTCCAAATTTGATCTCACATAGATCCCTGTAGGGTTAAACTCATGCTTAAAGTTAAGCATGTGCATGATTGGTGCCTTGAAGTGCATGCCTCAGCTCTAGGGTGCCTTCTCCGTCTTGGATGCAGCATTGCAGGTGATTTGCCTCTTGCACCCCCTCTGGTGCCCACTTTGGCTGGAAGTGGTCCCTGCAGCCAATAGTCTCTTCCCCAGATTCCCTCTCTGGGCTCTTCTGTGGCTCAGCCCTCTAGCTAACTCCTACAATAGTCCAGTTCCCTTCCAGGGCTAAGCTCTAAACAAAAGATCTTTCACCCCTCCTAGGCTTGACTCCAGAAATGAAAGATCCTTTGTCCGTCCTGGGTTTGACTTCTATTCTCTTACTCTTGTAGGTCCTAGCTCAGAACTCCTCTCGGTCAGAGAGACCTATCCCCTACACAGTCTCCCCCCAGCCTACTTATAGGTCTGCCTCCTCTATTCAGGAAGTAATTGGTTACTTCTTCCCAGATGCAGAACATGACTAATAGGGTCCTTTCACTTGCCTTTCAGGAACTGGGGGTTAGGCCTGATCACATAACCTCCATTTCAAGATAGTTCCCATCAGGGTGCTCTCTCCAAGTCATTGTTCTGAGCCATGCAGTCATTACAGCTCTTCTTCCAAGTCATGTATCTAGGTGAACACCTTTTTTTTTCAGGAGCACATCTTGATAATGTTATTTCCAGTATTCTTTGTCTTGCATGTGTGTTTACAGGGCCTTCTCTGCAGCTAACCTGTTGTGGAGATCCTGGATTTATGTATCCTCCCTTGCTGGTTGAGCTCCTGTGGTCACCTTTGGACTGGCAGTTCAGTGTCCATAATCAGGGCATTTGCTATCGTCCTTCACTCAGGACATCTGTCTCGCACAAATCTCACGCAATTTTTTTCCTCACGGTTAGGGCCTGCTCTTGGCTTTCAGAGATGGAGAGCCCATTGTCACATAGCATTGTGGTTCGCAGTGCAACTAGCACCCATTCAAGTGGCTGATGTCAATTTTTTTATATGCCAGGTCTAGTCTTGTCTGAACCAATTCTTGTTCTTGTTTTGCTGCCTCCTCTATTTTCTGTTGTGAGACTTTCATCTCTTTCAGCCTTTGGTTTACCTCAGATAATTGTATTTCCAGGGCTTGTAACTGACTTGATGTCTCCTGTTGGAATCTCTGGACCAGCTCCCCTTGGTCTGTTGATTCCTCTCCTCTCATCCACACTACTGGCCAGCCAGTCCAACACACCATGTCGGGTGGAGGGTCATCTTACAATAAACTGGTCCAAGCAGTACCTGCTCATCCAACCTTGTAGTTCTATCTCTACCTTTGATCTCAGGTAGACCCTGGACTCTGTGTACACATGAAATGTGCACTGGCAAAAGTCAATCTAGTCTCACTATTGGGAGACTACTTCCCCAAATTAGCATCTGCCTATACCCAGTCAGTCAGTTCTTTCATTGCTTGTCCAGCATTTCAGCAGTTACCTGGTAGGCCAGAGTGCACCCTCAATTGAGGGGACATCCAAAGCCAAAGACTTTGGTGTAGTAGCAATCCAGCCACACCAGAAACACACAGTGGGGTTCTACTGGCCGATTCTCAGGTGCTTGTCACAGGTACTTGGTAACAATGGAGTTATTTTCTTCAGTTTGTTAGCTACAGAATTGTCTAAGAATTTCACTCTTACCATCCCACTGTGTCCCCTTACCTTACGATCCCAGCGTCAGGGTTCTCAGTCACCCTGCTTCCCTCAGAACGATCCTCTTGAACTAGCCCCTCATTCAGGTGGTTCGGCATTGTCAGCTTCCATATAGGCCTCTGCCCTTGCCATGGCCCCATCAGTAGAAGTTTGGCTGAAACCTCCAGACCTGACTTTGGGCTCCAACAGGCAAGACCCTTAGGAATTGTTCTAGGGATATAAGACCTTGTCTAATGAGTTAGTGTTGGGCTGCAACCACCGCATTGCCAGATCTTTAAAATGTGCTGCCGCTATAGGGTGCAGCTCCTGAGGGAAAAGCTCTGTCCTATGCTGATGGCAGTATGCTTCTGGGATCAGTCCCTGTCTATCCAGAATGGCCTTTTTTAATTTAGTAGGACCATGCCTGCTTGTCAGACAAAGCTCAATAGACCCACCTGAACTTTTCCCCAGGAGTAACAGGGCCACTCAAGTGGTCCACGAGGATTTGGCCCATCCTGCAGTCGTCACTACCCTTTCAAAAGTGCACAAAAACACCTCTTGGTAGTCACTTGGGTGCAATTTTGCCAGGCCTGGTACTGGTCTGGCCAAACTCTCTTTTCCTGAAACTACCCAGGTCCCTGGGATCTGCTTTTCTAAGCATCGCAGAAAATGTTCTTACTGAGCTTGTTGAGCTTATTGCGGTTGTTGCTGCCCTTGTAATAGGTGCAACAAAAGAACATATGTCTACTCCTGTTGGGCTGCCAGCATGCAGACTACCACCTCCCTCTTCGCAAAAGGAAAAAAAAAAAAAAAAAAAAAAGCAGCATCTTAGTCTGTCCCTCACCTTTTACGGTAATTGGTATCTCCCTCCCTTCCTCCTTGGAGAGAGGTCACTAAACCCCACATCTGGTATCATGTGTGTAAGCGCATGCCCTCACCTCTAGGGCTCCTCCTCATGCCTGGATATGGTGTTGCAGGTGATTTTGCCTCTCATCCTTTCTGGTGGCTATTTTCTTGGCTGGGGCATCCACTCTCAGGCAGTCTTTTTTCTGGACTACCTCAGTGGAGTCTTCTATGGTTCAGCCCTCTGACCAAGTCACACAACAATCCAGTTCCTTCCTGGGTTCAGCTCTGTACAAGAGATCCTTCCCCCCTCCTAGGCTCGATTCCAGAAACAAAAGGTCCTTTGCTGCTCCTGGCTTTCCTTTAATTCCCTTACCCTTGTAGGTCCTAGCTCAAGACTCTTTTCTGTCAGAGAGACCTGTCTCTTCCACAGTCTCCCCCAAATGAGTTCCCTCAGTCTGCTTATACATCTTAGCTCTGTCTCTTCTAACCAGGAGGCAATAGTTAATCCTTTTCCCCCACCCAGGTGCAGAGCATGACTAATTGGGTCCTTTCCCTTGCCCCATTTCAGGGTCTTACACTGGTATAAATCAGAACTAACTCCAATGAAGTCAATAGTCCTAAACAAGTGTAAAACCATCATACATCAGAATAGAATCAGGTCCATTTGCTCTTTTATGATGTTACTACATGAATCACTCTAACTGTTTAATAAAAAAAAATTCTTCAAAAAGTTCAGTCCTCACATTTAAGACCTGCTCCCATTGAAGTAAATGGCAAAATTCTCATTGGCGTCAATCATAGCAGGATAGGATTCCAGCAAATAATTTTCTCCCACTAATAAATTAAATTGATTTAAAATATATGTCTTGATGTCCAATCAAAGCTGCAGGCACTCAGTCTTTGTGAAAATCAGGCTGTTACTTTTTTGTCCCACTCAAACTAAAAAATGCCCCCCGATGCTGACAGTGGCATGTTGTGTCAAGCTGAATTAATGTTAATAATTTAATTATAGACATTTCAGAAATGGGGTTTTAACAGAAACTCTAACTGGCCTTTATTTCCAGTTGTGTTCCTATTATTTGCTATAATAGCAAAGGAATATGGAATTACCCGCCAATATACATATACTAATTTGCTTCTCATTTCCCTGTTCTGTACAGAGTGTTTCTAAATGTCCTGTAATGTAAAAGGAGCAAGTCTGAAAACCTTTGTATTGAGGGGATGTGTTAGTTTAAAACTTATTAAAATTGAACTGCTCCATCTAGTGGTAAACTATTATAACTGATAATTTTACTCTAATTGGTGTTTAGTCCTCTTAAAAATTTGGAAGTCAGATCCTTCTCTTCTTCCTTGTGCAACTGGTCCCACTGATGCTGATGGGACTACATATATGAGGAAATGAACAGGGCTTGATCCTGCTCACTTTTAATTTTATAGGAATTTTGCATTTTACTTCAATAGGAGCAGGACTGGGCCCTGGGTTCTTAGATTTGTTTTCTCCCCTGGAAATAAAATCTTAGCTGTGTAAATAAATAGATGTTTCATCTGCATCTTGATGCCACTTTTCTTTTTGTAAAAAAGACTCAAAATACAACACAAGATCACATTATGCTGCTGAATGATTTTATTCTACACCAAAGTTGGTATTAATATTATATTTTTCCTCAGTGAAATGTGATTAATGTTTGTGATATTTCTATTAATTTCAGTATGCATGGGCTTCAGCAATTAGAAGCCTTATGGCAGTGTACAAACAAACAAACAAACCACAGGTGGTAGAGGAAAGCCAGAGTGGGTGGTCAGAGAAAAGGAGAGAAGCAATAGAGGCAGAGACCTTGAAACCCAAATCTGAGACTTGAATCCAGACTGATCTGTGGTAACTGTGGGAGGACATTTGGATAAAATGGCAAGCAGCTCCTTAAAAGATACTTGATTTCCCTTTCAGGGCCTGATGTGATCCCAAATGCAGCTAGCTGCAATAGTTCACATGTTCAAAGGTGCAGGATCAAAGAGCACCCTATCAGCTAAAGCTTCTTGTCAGTTCTCTGCTCACAGCATTCAGTTCAAGCAAAGAGAACAAGGAACCCAGTGCCATGGAGCCAGCAACTGATACTCCAAGCAGCATGTAGCCTTGTAGAGGAGGAGCAAAAAATATTTAAAAATAAAAAGCAACAAAAAGAGGGAAAATACCAAGAAAAGTGTAAATGGAAGGAAAAAAGTACAAGCAGAGAAGGACAGAATGGGAGAGGAAGACAACAATGCCTACAAATAAACTTAATAGTTAGGCTGCTGGTGTGATGAGACAACTGCCTATTATGCTGACCAACACTGTTGTATTGTTTTCTTGGGCTCCCCTGTCTGTCTTTCTGTATTCCTTTGTTGTCTCTTGCCTTAGGAGATTGTAAGCTCTTTGTGGCAGGGACTGCCTCTTTGTTCTGTTTTTGTACAACACCTAACTCATTGGGTTCTTTGTCTAGAACTAGGTTTCCTAGGTGTTACAATAATACAAATGGATAGAAAAAGAGAAGGTATGGTGATAGCTATTCTTGGGGATGTGGCAAGGGGACACATTGGGGTAACCATCTGCCAAGCTGTCTCATGTAGGGCTCAAACAAAAAGAGATTTGGAACCATTGGCCTGGAATTTATTTTTATTGGTTCTACTTCAATTTTTTTTTTTTAAATCTGTCACATAAGGGTGGCTCAATTCTGGATAATTTCCAGTGTGACTAACTTTTATTTCTTCTGAACTGAGAGGGGCCTTAAGTCCCAACCCCAACCCCACTATCTGCAATTTGCATCTGGCTCACACCTCTGTAAACAGCTGAATCAAAACTTTGGAAGCAGATTAAGCTAAATCAGAAAAGAAGACACTCTTATTTCAGAATAGGAGTGCAACACAGGGAGTTATACTGACAGAGCTGTTCTGGTATAATAGTACTGGAATACCTAGGTCCGTAAATTGCTCCATGTAGAAAGCCTTTTCTTTCTCAGCCATCTTGATTACTTTTTTGGTGCATCTATTATCTTTACAAAGAGAGGATAGACAAGTGTCACTAATAATCTTCATGCACAAGAAATAGAAGGTTTATACCAGGGCAATTTGTACTTCCCCAGTGTTTCTGAGTTAATGTGTACCTCCCATGATTTCATTAACCTGACTCTTCTCTGCTGCATAGTACTTGCTCTTACAGATTGAAAGGAACTGCTGTGGTGGAAGGGATTTTAGACAGTACAGCAGCTGGAACATAGCAGGAAAAAATAGGATTCTAAGATAACTCTTTGCTTGTTAATGCACTTTGTCTCCTTTGAATGAATGCTTTCCCCACTATTTCAACTTCAGGGGCACTGCTGTTTTCTACTCATCAGAGAAAGAGCCATGAAGAGGCAGGATACCATATACCAGCTGATTCAACATTATTCAAAGGAAAGAGAAGGCAGAATGGCAAGAAAGGCAAATATAAGAGGTGGAAGTAACACATTCAAGGTGTCTCTCAAAAGTTGGAGCTGAGTTTGTGCATCTGAGTGTGATTTCAAGGAATTGGATGTGTGACTTGTGGTTGGTTGGGTGTTTGGAGTGGGAAGGGAGTTTGTTGCACAGATGTAGACTGTGGCATTTGGATATTATCATGGTTGGGTTAGAAATTTGAGGTTTATGTCACCTTAACTGGTGGTTTCCTTTTTTGTTAAATAGTTGCATTCATTTGGAAATGTGCTTTGACTATCTTAACCATTAGCTTATGGTATTTTTTTGTGTGAGATCTGTGAAGGAATACCTAGGTCATGTTTTTAATCTAGCAGGGCCCAATTCTCACATGAGAATACTAAAGTCCCAGAACCCTGAAGTCCACTGGCAATCATTTTCTAAAACTTCTAGTATATAGAAGAGGTCCCTGAGGACTGGCCAGGAGTGAATGGTAGGACGTGTGTCTATAAATAGTAAATGTAAAGGGGTTTGAGAAGCTGGGAGGAAGTGAAAGGGACTAAGAGAATTACCTACCAATCAGTTCAACTTCAATTTCAGGAAAGATTTAAAACAAGTAATTAGAGTCAATCTGTGGCCAATTGAAAAAGAACAGTGTGATAAATAACAGCCAGCATGGGTTTGTTCAATCAGTCATGTCAAACTAATAATCAATCATGTCAAACTAACATAATTTCCCTCTTTGATAAGATAACTAATTGAGTAGCTAAAGAGAATGTGGTGGATATCACATACCTTGATTTTTGGAAAGGTATTAGATATAGTAGCGTATGGTGCTCTAGTAGGGAAATTGGAGAGTTGTGTGATAGATAGGACTATAATAGGATGGATTAATTTGGCCCTTAAGCCTTCCTTTAAGATAGAAATGTAAATAGTTTTAACCAAGATAAATATATGTCCTATTTATAGGGTGCTGTGTACCCAGAGTGATGCATTGAAGGCTTCAGACATCTGGGAATCATGAGAATAGATAAACTGGTGCTATTATAAATTATCTCATCATTTTGTTTATTGAGGTATTACCCACTCTGGTCCTAATTGTGCTCTCCTAAAAACAGTCTGATCACATTTATCAACTTCAAGAGGAGCAGTTCCTATAAGCCACATCATTCCTGCCCTACTGATATGAGTAGTAGACTCATGGCAGTATGTCTAGGCTGCAATAAAAGACCCGTGGCTGGCCCATGTCAGCTGACAGGCTCTCAGGGTTTGGGCTGCAGGGCTATAAAATTGCAGTGCAGGTGTTCTGGCTTGAGCTGGAGCCTGGGCTTTGGGACCCTACCGGGCTTTAGCCTGAGCCTGAATGGCTACGTGCCAATTTTATAACCCCACCAGCCTGAGCCCTGTGCGTCCAAATCAGCTGACATGGGCCAGGCGCAGGTCTTTTATTGTGGTGAAGACATACTCATGCCAGTCAAACTACTTGCATGAGTAAAGCCAGATGTGTCATTTGCTGTGGTTTGGGAGGGCAGGTGCTTCCCCAGACATTGGTTTTCTTGCCCCTCCCTGCAACTTTTCATAGCTCCTCACCAGCTCTTGCTGCAGTGTCTTCCCAGGGCTGGGGGGCGGTTGCCGAGCAAGCCTCATAATCACCATGTTGTGAGTTCTGCCCACCTCTTCCCTCCAGCTGGATAGGAAAGAGCAATGGTGGCTTGGGCCAGAGCTGGAAAAATTAGAGGGCCAAGCCAGGTCGTAAAACCCCTCACTGAAATTTGGCCTGGATGGCCCTCCATCATGCCAGCAGGGAATAAGTTCTGCCCAGAAGCCTGTTTAAAAAGTGTGTGTGAGGGAATGGCCCTTTGGCCCCCCTGCCTCTAACGCCCATGCTTGTGGACCCCTGTCCCTGCACAGTCCCTGGGAGAGGACCAGCATGGCAACTCCCTGCCCCCATTCCAGGATGAGACTGGCCCATTAACACCCACAAGCAGACACAGCCTTAGCAGAGAGGTACAAATTTGCCCCCTCAGAATTTTTCCAAAATGATGCCCCTGAGTAAAGCTGACAGGATGTTGCCCTGGGATTTTTAATTCTGATTTGTGCCATTGACTTTCTGTGTGACTTTGGGCAAATCACTTAATCTCAGTGCCTCAGTTTCCCATCAAATGGGGATAATACTTCCTTTTCCCCTGCCCTTTATTTTAACTGTCTATTTGTATTGTAATCTTTTCCAGGTTGAGACTGTCCCTGGCTATGTGCCTGTAAAGCTCTGAGTGCAATGGAAACCTGATCGCAGTTGGGGCCTTCTCTGAATGCTCCTAAGATAAACAAGTCTAATAATAATAATAATAATGAATAAAACATTTTGTGACTGCTAAATTCTGTTTTCATATTTGATTTTTCTTTTTTGTTCTCTGCTGTGAAATAATAGGGTACTTGGGTGCTTTTAGTATATTTGCCAGGAGGTGTTTCCTTCATTTTATATTTGACTCTAGCTGTCACATGTTGTCTTTCAGTAACATTTAGGTGTTGCAGTAGTCTAGAAGTCTGGTTTGCTCTTTAAAGATCACACCTCAGTTCAGTAGGACTGTTTTCCATCTATTAGTACTGGCTTCATCCTGCATACCAAGTTCAAGAGCAGTGCACCACAGCCGTGTTATAAACTTCATAAAATAGAGGTTTAAAGTAGAAACGCTGACAAAAACTTAACTTAGGTGGCACTAGTGTTTACTGCAGCAATATCTGGAGATACTACTCAGGAGGAAAATGTAATTTTTAAAGTTGAACTTCTTATTCCTTTTTAATTAGAAATTTATGTCTAACAAAAGGTGTTATGCAATTTTAGTTGTACACAAAAGGCCTTTTAAAAAATGAAAATTGAATAAGCTTAAGTTAATACCAGAAGATTCAATGTATTTTTAAATGCAGTTGTTTTAATGAAAAACATTTCTATTATATTATATGCACTTTTGTGTCTTTTTTTTAAATGTAATGACTGTTTAATCCAAGCCAAAATCAGCAATAACAACATGATATATAATGTTATTTTGAAAGCTCCATAGCCTGCTAGTGTACAGTTAGTCATTAGTGCAGAGGTAGAATTTTATAATCTGTGGAACATAAGAACTCCATTCATAGGAGGTGCTACTAATTGGAAGCATACATGCACTTCTGTTCAATGTATATAAGGAAGGTGGGACTTGCATATGGTTGCAAAAAGCTAGTAATGTAGCAACAAATTTGACCTCAAGTTAATAGCATGCCAAATCATTGTGGCTTATATAACTGAGGGCCCAATAATGCAAACACTCTGAATAGCTAGAGCAGCACTAACCAGCATGAATTTGACTGTCTTTTAAAAAAAATCCTCCCTTTAAATAAGTAAGGTGACATGCTGCAGTCAGCAATAAAACCTATAGTGTTTGCAGAATCGGATCTTTAGGCAGTGATCTTTGAAGCTGCTCTTTGTGGGTGGACTGATGTGCCCATTCATAGACCCATTGACATTAGCGTGGTTCCTCGCGGGTCCAGGGATCTGCTTGCATGGAACAGTATCAGAGCCTTAGTGTTCAGCTCTCCCAAGCTGCACTTGGATTCAGCACTGCCAGGAAATATTCACTAAGAAAAGTAAGGTGGAAGATGTTTAGTTTGAGCCTGATGTCATTGAACTCCTGCCATTCAATCACCCAAAAAGGCAGTTCTGAAAATTTTGTCAGAGACAGCAAAGATTTTATTTAATAAATGGTTTATCTTTATAATCTATAAAATATGCTAATTAAAAAAATCCTTGGGTGCATATACAATAACTATTTTAAAGGGCTAAAGTTTAAAAAATGCTAATGAAAAAAGAAGGCATGTTGCAAAATCCTCTAAGGTTGAACTAACTCTGGCTCTATTGGACTGTAAGGGAAAGTGAATTCCAGAGGTGAGGTCCTTCCACTGAAAATGCTCTGCCACCAGCCCCAGCACATGTAAATCTCAAGCATTTTAGTTGTTCTCAATTGCTGTAATGGTACCTTGTTACATTATTATTATTTACATAGAGTGGGATTTTCAAAAGTACTCAGCGTTGGCCTAATTTTGCTGCCACTGAAATTAATGGGAATCTGGTCATTGCCTTTAGTGAGAACAGAGCTAGGTCAATGTCTTTTGAAAATCCCATCTCTAATGCTCCTACAGGTCTATAAATAGTAAACTCATAGTACAATGCACTGACAAGGATGCAGCACAAGACATTTTTTAAACCCTCTTCCTGTTTGTTTTTTCTTAAATAACATTTGGCTATTTGCCTTTCTGCTGCTTGAATCTTCTCAAGTGGCCTTTCATATAGTTCTTTAACCCTTGCCTATATTCCTTTGTCTGCACTGGTTTTTTAACCCTTTCTTATTTTTATTTTTTTTCAACCCTTGTTTGACAATGTGGTGGGGCATCAAAAGTGCAAAGGAAGCTACAGATGTTCAAAAGAAACTTGGATATTTATTATACCAACAGCCATCTCATGGCAAATTTAAAAATAAAAAGAATGAGCAAGAGAAAGAGATTGAACTAGCTCAAATACACAGTATCCTCAAGTTCTGGAGGTCTGTTTATGTCTTTCACTTAGATCACTGGCTAGGGAATTCAAGGTGGGAATTTAACCCCCATTGCCATAAAACCTCTTCACTTTCTGACCACCTAGCCATTAGGGAACTCCCTTGTTTTAATCCTTTATAGGAGTTGGACACTGAAGTCCTCTCTTTATCCACAGAACAGGTGCAGCATAGGCAGAGTCAGCATATTGCCACTCGGGCGCTTTATCCTGGATGACTGGATGGGTGGGAACCCGTAAGGGCAAGAGTGTAGTTCAGTTCCCATGCCCATTTCACTCTTATTTTATCTACTGAGACTTCCGGGAATGGTGTCAATTAGTGTCAACTGTAATGCTGACTTCCAGAGTCAGTAGGGAATTTAATATCACAAATGAACAACACCTTGCATAATGCCTTTCTTATGATGGTCCCAATTCTGCAGTCCTTATTCAGGCAAAACTCTCATTGAATCAAAATAAGGGACTTCAGGATCGGCATTTGGTATTTGCTTCAGTTCAATAATTGTTTTCTTTTTCCTGCAGCATTTTGACGAACAAGGAATGAAAAGCTTATATTATAAAAATTTATAGTCTAGACTCTCTAGCTTCTGTAGTCTTGTGAAGAAGACATCTGCTGTCCAAATAACAGGATTAAAGTGATTGTGCATGAAATAAATACAAACTTCAACTAGTATTTCATTCTGAAAACCAGTTTGAACAATACTTAGATAACTTTTCCTAATGGAAGCTCATTCATAAACTTGACCCATAAATAGAGTTTTGTCAAATCTAAGGTCAGACAGAAAATTCAAAATTTTGCTTTATTTGAGCATTTGTAACAACCTATTCACATTTATAAACACATTTTTAGTAAAAGATACTAGCTACAGTTTATTTTATTTTTATACCCTTATATAGGAGAAAAGGAACTATCCTCTATTGGTTTAGAAATTTGTTCATTCCAAATTGATTAATGTACTTTAAGTATCTGCAATTGCTTGATCCAGTCACTTCTTTGCTTTTTCATCTCTCTGAACAATGAAATGAAGCATCTTTGACATTTTCTGATTGATACTGTCACTTCTGCAATGATATTACATTGTGCTTCAGCAAATGTCCAAAGTGGGGCAATAATTTTCACTCTATTTTCAAGTTTTTCTAAAAGATTATTCCAAATCCGTTGCTTGCACCCAAATGCATTTTTTGCATTTGTAGAGACAATGATGCATTGTTAGTATCAAGGTTATTTGGTCATATTATGCTGAAGTCCATTTCTGTCATGTACTCTGCTGTCCATGGTCCTCTCACCAGGCACCCACATAGATCAACATCTTCTCTTGGAAGTCATTTTGGTACATTCCATAACCTCCATATTAGTTTTCCATTACTTGCTACAGACTAATGTTTAAGGACCCAGTGCTGCACCATTGACATCAATGGGAGTAGGTTTGACCTCTATAGGTGTTTATTTAAGAATAATAGTATAGTGAAACAATACTAAAAATAGGTTCTACTACAAAAAGTGCCTCTAAGGAGATGGCATTGTGAGTTTCCACATTCACTCTGCCTCCCTGACTTCCATATGTAGTTTGCAGTGTTGTTCCAGCTGTGTTGGTCCCAGAGTATGAGAGAGACAAGGTTAGTGAGGTGGTATTTTTATTGGACCAACTTCTGTTGATGGAAGGTACAAGCATTCAAGATTGAAGAAGAGCCCTATGAAGCTGTCATATTCATTTTTCCTAAGTGCCAGATCAGCACACTCAACTGAGGATATGACTGTGGACAGAGGAAGACCGAGTCACTGGCTCAAAGAGTTCACAATCTGCTCTCTGTGACCCTTTCTGATGGGGCCCACAGGGCATGAGGGATGACTTATCGTTGCTTCAAGCCACATTAATTAATCCATTTTTTAATTCAGGCTTTTGCCTACAGTGGCAGGGGGAAAACGTGGCTCTGAAGGTGGGTGCTCCCTGGTTTTTCCTCCAGCTCTGCCCACACCTCCTTTTATGCTGTGGCTACATTTGGGTGGGAGGGGAGAAACCTCCTATGTTTTCCATCCTCATAGCAATTATCAATATTTTTGCTTCTCCCCAGTAGACCATGCACCATTGAGGAAGGGAGAAGCAAAGAAGCAGTGTGTATTCTGCACATTAACAGTCTCTTTATTTATGTAGAATGTCTTAAAAATTTGATCTGAAAGTTATTTGTAAACTATTCTGTTAGTTTTGTCACTCTGGTCTTCCATATAAAATACACTAGTAGCTGTAAAGGGACACTGGCAATTTTAGACCTTGATTCAGGAAAGCATTTAAACACATGCTTACCTTTAAGCCTATGCTTAGGGAGATCATAGGGTGGCACTGGCCTTTTAAGAGGGCAGAGGCCAATGCACCTGTGACTAGTTAGCTGACTGCCCTCTGCCCCCAGTTAGGCTTAAGAAAGGGCACCTGGACCTTGGAGGAAGGACACTGGAAGGCTCAGATCCTGAGAAGACACAGATGCAGGAGGTGTGGGTGACAGCTACCAGAGACTTAGAGGGAGACAGGAAACAGCAAAGAAGAACTGGCAGCTGAATAGCTTGGGAGAGAACTATGTGAGACCAAGTGGAGAGCTGAGTTTGGATGAGAACTCACCAGAGCTGGGGAGCCCCGATGAGTGGAAGGCTTGGGCAATGGCACTTGGGTAAAAGGAGAAGATCCAGTTTGGTCAGGGGAAGCTGAGACTAGAAGCAAGAGTGTTCTTGCAGGAGGGTGGAGTCCCTGAGTAACCATAGGGCTCACATGCAGGGAGGTCTGGGGAAGGGAACACTGCAAGAGAGGGAGCCCTTGGGATGAAGGCCTGAGTGGGAGGGTTGTGGGAAGAGGTCAGGCACAAAGGCTTAGTCCAGGAGGGACATTCCCTGAAGAGGGATAAGATGCCCAGGTAAGTGGGAAGTAGATCCCTGTGTGGAGAGCTCTCTAGTGGGAGATCTGACTTGGGGGTTGTGGTAAAGGAGTTATAGGAGTGTTCACTCTCCCAGGCAGGGAGGCCTGGAAAGTGTGGTCCTGGATCAGGTGCAAAAGGATCAAAGTGCTGCTATTGACTCTTGAGTGGATGACCTGGAGGTGATGTCCCTTGAGAGGGGAATGGAAAAACCATTGTAACTTTATATGCTTGGTGGAAACTAGAAAATGGTTTTACTATGGGGGTTGGAGGAAATTACTGGACTGGGGTATATGAATAAATTATGCCCAGAGGAAAGCTTTGTATTGGACACTGAGAGACTAGGTTCACTTTGAGGGTGGAAGAAAGGGGACACTGAGACAGGCATACTTGCTGTGCTGCAGTCTGCTGCAGGAGGGCACTCGTGTGGCGGGGGTTCCCTGTAACAGGATGCTTTCCTGAGCTGGATCCAAATTATTGTGACAAAGAAGAGTTCTCAAATTAAAACCTAAAACAAATAGGAGTATTTCCATTTTTAAAATTCCAGTGAAAACAGTTGTTTTAAAATAAACATTCCTGTGCCCTGTTTGAAACCCAAACATTTCAGCACCGACAACCTGAAAGTAAATTGACTGTAAACAAAATGAAACTAGCATAATTAATATTCATGATCTAACTTGCAAAAAGTAAATAAAGCATAGAGACAAAAAGTGGATTACTAAAATTATTCACTTTAAATAGTGAATTGGCATTATTAGTAATACAGGCAAATACATTTTTTACAATACATGATCGCTAAATTGTGTTCCTTTGCTAAACTGAGTTCCATTAATTCTTTTTATGTGTCTATTGCTATTGCTTTGCCTCTTTAATTGCATCAGTTGTGTATCCAAGACTTTATTATATGGCTTTAATTTGCCAGTTGTTTGTTTTTTGTTTTTTTTTTATTCAGAACCATCACAAATTGTTAAGGAGGGAATAATATCCACTTTCAGGCTTGATGGGTGATAAAAAAACTACCAAGTGAATATCTCTTTGGTAGTGTGGGTTTAGAGTGATAAAGAAGACCCCAAACACTCCTATTCATCCTATGCAGTGCTATATAATAATTCAGAATATTTCTTTTCTTATAGTTCAGTGTATAAAATCTGTCATTTTACCACAGCCAACTGAAAAAAACTTAATCCTAAATGATGCCTTTCCACAGGGAAAAATGTAGAAAGAGCTAATATGCACAGAAATATAGACAAACAGGGCCCAATCCTGCAAATCCTTAATCCTGTGACCATTCCTTCTGGAAACAGCCATTTCTCATGAGTCGTGCCACTAGCTTCAGTGGGACTGCTTGAATGCAGACACGGGTTTTTGCAAGATTGGGCCAATTGAGCTTAACACAATACCTTTTAAAGTCAATGGAAATCATTCCATTGACTTCAATGGGAGTTGGATCGGGCCCACAATGAGTCCTAATTAAGTTGCAATATAGCATTTTGTTACAGCTGCTTGAAAATCTGTCTGTCACAAAGAAGGGGATGGTCAACAAAAGCAAGTGTTCAGACCTCAGCTCAGTGGGAAAATGGTAGAGCAGCTGCCTTGCAATGAACTGCTCTTGGCAAAAGGAACCTGGGTATGAGTCTGTCCTGTACTGTTGTAGGTCGTGTCCAGAGTGGATCCAGATAACCAGTGTTGGCTGCTACGCTGCCTTATGTTCATTCGTGGATCAGTGGGGCCAAACTTCTCTCAGGGCCCGATTTTTCAAGTGCTCACTGCCCACAGCGGGGGCAGACTTTCAGAAGTGCTCAGCTCCCATTGTGACACTTAGGGCTTGGTTTTCAAATGAGTTCAACAGCCAATGTGCTGAGATGTTTTGAAAATCTAGCTCCACCTGTGAGTGCTACGCTCTTCATTCTGCCCATAATAGCTATTTCCAGCCGGCCAAATTTAATGCTGTTTCATGCAGCCTTCATTATGTCCCCTTATTCTGCTTAACGAGGGCACTTTTCTTTCTGTGTGGCATAGTTTTCTTCTCCTACAGTTTGGGCAGAACATACTCCCCTTCCTGTGATTAGAATAATCCATGCACCCTATTAGTATACAACTCCCACTGACATACGTGTCCTCGGCATCTTCCAGCAGTCTGTTCATTTTGTGGAAAAACAAGGGTCTCTTCATTATTCTAATTGAGCTGTGTCAGACTTCTTTCCCACCATTATTTATTCTATTTGTGTCAAGCCTTTGTAAAGAGCCCAACACTGTGGTACCTAGACATGCTTTTTATGGATTAAATTTAGCTCCATCCCCATTCTCCAATCAAAGGAACTAATAGACCAGGCTTTACAGCAGCCCACAATATTGAAGACATTGGGCCAAATTCTCCACTGGTGTAGAGTCTCGTGGATGGGCCCTAGTAGCGGAAAATACATCTGGTAGAGGGTTGGGTGTTATGGCACTGCACACTATCTCCAACATTCCCTCTACCAAGGAAAGTTCATAGGTAGCTGTAGGAAGGTGCAGTGGCCTTCCTCTGAGCATGGGCCCGCGGAAGGGCCGCAAGCACCCAATCAGGTCCTAGACAGGCCAGCAGCCCAGTCTGCCCGGCAACCGGACAGCTGGGCTCCAATAGGCCCGGCCGGTTGGCCAACCCAGCAGCGGGGGGGGCGGGGTCTCAGGGAGGACGGAAGCCATAAAAAGCAGGTCCCGTAGCTCAAAAGGGAAAAGGCAGTCGATGGAGGCAGACGCGCTGTCTCGCTGGCTGCAGTGAAGGGCCGAACCACACCAGGCCTCTGCCTCAGATAAGCCTCTCCCAGCCTTGAGGCCCCAGGAACGACGCCGGCAGCCCACCTCGAAGGCCTGGGTTGGGCCCCCGGGCCCCCTGGACTGGCCGAGGCCTGCAGGCCCGAAGCGCTGGGCCCGGCCTCGGGGCCGCAGCGGCTGGGACGAGCCCCCTGAACCGGAGAGCTGGGAGTTCCGCCCTGAAGCTGGTTCGGACTTGGAGGAGCTGCCGGACGCCCAACCCTTGGAGGCAGGATCAGACCTGGAGGAGTTGCCGGAGGCTGAACCCTACCCCCAGCCCTGCGATCTGGAGGAGCTACCCCTTGCCGAGGAGCTTCCCAATCTATCCCCCGTGGACACAGAAGGACTGACTGGCCTACCCCATGCGGTGTACCCCGACAACTCGGAGGAACCGACGGACACAGGTACCGGGGAACCTGGGGAGGAAGGAGCCCAGGGACAGCCAGAGGCGTGGCTGTACTAGGGGTAACGCCCAGTCGGTGTGTTGCGGCAGGAGCCCCGCCGACTGAGTGGCAACACCCGTGCCACTGCTAGCGCCCTGGGCTGGGACGCAGTGGAGTTGGGTGGGCCTGCGTCCCCCTCCCCTCCCCCCTGATCCTTGCCAACCCCCATAGGGGGAATAGCCTCTACCGCCTGAGGGCCGGGGCGAAAGGCTCCTTGCTCGCCCGCCCCGCCTGAGGGCCGGGGCGAAAGGCTCCTTGCTCGCCCGCCCCGCCTCCTTGCTCGCCCGCCCCGCCTGAGGGCCGGGGCGAAAGGCTCCTTGCTCGCCCGCCCCGCCTGCTCGCTCGCCCGCCCCGCCTGAGGGCCGGGGCGAAAGGCTCCTTGCTCGCCCGCCCCGCCTGAGGGCCGGGGCGAAAGGCTCCTTGCTCGCCCGCCCCGCCTGAGGGCCGGGGCGAAAGGCTCCTTGCTCGCCCGCCCCGCCTGAGGGCCGGGGCGAAAGGCTGTAAAACTAACATTCCCCTGTTGTGTAGGAAGGCGCAGTGGCCTTCCTCTGAGCCTGGGCCCGCGGAAGGGCCGCCAGGACTGGACCGGGCAGGAGCCCGTCCTACAGTAGCCAACATGGACTTGGGTGAAGGGGCCTACTGGCTGGAGAAGGGATGCTGCAAGTGCCTGGGGCAAGTAACATGCTAATTCAGAACATCCTTTCAGCTTCCTCTGCCTCGGAAAAGAAATGATAGCTTCCCTGGACCAACAGAAACCCAACAGAAGGGTGGCAGTGGTTGACACAGAAAGACCTACCTCGCCAGGTAGGTGGGTCTGGCCATAGGACAGGGAGACACCTTACTAGGCCCCCACTTGGGGGGTATACTTTACTGGGGCCCATTGGCCCTGGGGGGCCTGGCCCAGGCTGCAACCCCCATGGGTCTGTATGTGTGGGAGGGAGCCCGTGTTACAAGTTTGTACTGGGCCCGAAAAATTATGCTTGGGCCCTGCACCTAGCTTGTTGGCTAAGTATTTCAGTATGTTCAAAAATCACAAGTCAGCCCCTCTCTTCCTCCTCTACCCCCCTAAATCAGAATGGTTTAAAAATCATAATCAGATTAAAAAAAATTAGCTGATGATGGGTTGTTTGCTTTCTAGTTTGAGCCTTTAGGGTGCACTCAAGTCATGCTTTCAAACTATTCTTCACAACTACGAGGAGTAGAAATATTTTAAAAAACAGTTAAATTTTGTTTTGTTTTTTAAAAAAATCACACCAGTAACCAAACTATTTAAACCTATTAAGTGTGCCTGAGCCCTTAATCTCTCTTCCTCATCTGATTGGTTGGTTTTTTTAAAAGTGGATATACAGGTAATAACACTTCCTTACCTCTTCAGGGGTTTTGTGACAAATGTATGTGAGGCATTTGCATGCTAGAGTGACGGGAGACATATAAGTAGATCAGAAATATTTACAAAGAAAAAAAATGGAATATGACTTTCCACAGTTTTGTTTCAGAGGCTTGCTCTGTTCTCTCGCCATTGCTCTTCCCAGCTAACGCTCTTTGTGCAGTCCAAACTAGAACTACTAGCTGAACGCCCCCCAGTTGCAAGTCATTTAACATGAATAACTTTTAATAAAGATAAAAGATTTCAGGAGTAAACCCCAGTCTCCAGATGCCTTTAACTGCATCCAGTGGAATTGCACCTGGGATGAATTTGGCTCAGTTTTTTTATTCTTTTGATACTGTGTCTTAATTTGCTGTGCATTTAAGCAGGTTGGTACATGTACAAGTGTTTCATGTGTGTGCTCAGTGAACTTGCAAAGCTGACAAATGTAGTTTGGAGGCCTGTTGAAAATTTTGCTACAAAATCACAAATACATCAACTTCAGAACAAAACAGCTGATAGTTCATTTTTTAACCTTCACATAACTTGCAGAATCTCAGCTCAGTGCTTTGTATTTCACCTGTGTACCGGTGACAGCACAACCATTTAATATAACAAAAGGGTTCTGCATTTATTTAGTAAGAACCAATGAATGAACTGTTTGTGGTACACAGGTCTTTTTCCTGTTCATTGAATTGAACTCAAGTTATTTTCAAGTTTGGATTTAAAAAAAAAAAGTTTCCTCCTGCACCATTAAGATCCAGTTTTATTCCATGGAACACAGAAGTGAGTACATATGGTCAGTCTGAGTATGTGAGCAGGAAAGTGCAATTTATTCTGTTCTTCTATGAGCGTGGATTGCTCTGCGCAGCTCTAGCCAAGTGAATGGTTTTCATACTTCATCATTCCCAAAATACAGTCAGCAGGTCTACCCCATATCTGCTTCAAAATGGGGACATTTTCCTTATCTCTGTGCCTCATTTTAACCCACCTGGTTAGAATGGGTTACAAGTCAATGCTTGTACTACTCTACACATGGAGAAATTCTGTGATTGTACCCAGTGTGAGCCAAAGCATATTCCTGGGTTTCCCCAAAACATCTCAAGCTGGTGCAACCCAGACAGGCTATAAAATAACAGTCAACACAGAAAACTTACCGAGATTCTGGGGAAGGTACATTGACTAAGCAAACTAATAGGAAATGTATGGCACATGAATCATGCACTCATCCTTTGCAATGGTTGTCACTTTAAAGATGCAAAACATGGGGGTGGTGGAACATGGTTAGCAGGGAAGAATAGGTGGGAAACTGACACTCAGCAATCCCCATGGATTGTTTTTTTTTTTTTTTCTATTCAGAAAATCCTGATTCAATGAAATTGAAACATTCTGCAGGAATCTATTGATTTTTGTCAATTTTTGATGAACAATTTATCAAAACTACTTGTCCTGAGAAGATTGTAGCAAAATGTCATTCTGGATTCTGACCACCACTGCTCTGCAGCAATACCTAAGAATAGGTAGATGAAACTGCATGTGTCCCTTCAAAAAAGGCACCATGCTGCTAAAAGAGTGGAGGAAAAATTGACTCTGCGTGGTAGCCTTCTCAAACAAGTAAACTAACAAAAGGGGTATAAGGTAACATTAATATTTACATATGGTAGCTATCTCAGTGCAATTATTGTATTAGCATTTTATTGGATGGGGAGGAACAAATTTACAGTTTCAGTTTTGGTCGATTCCTGGTAGGTTTTAGCTGAACTCTAGTATTCTACAGTGTTCTATATTAGTACAGAACTAATAACACGGATGCTTGGATATGACACAGAGGTGTGTGAGAACTGTAACTGGCTATCAGTAATATCACATGGATGCTAAAAACACCTGGGAAGTATTAAGGATTGCATAAGATAGACATAGGTATTGAACACTATACCTGAGCTCAAAATGAACCTTCTTTGAGGCTTGAAAAAGTTTGGATCAATTTTTTTTCCTTTATCTTTCACTTTTGCATCAGCCCTCTTGGTTCAAGATGAAGAAATGGAAGTGCCAAAATATAGGGAAATGTGCTTCTGTGTTGTGATATTTTTGCCCCCATCACAGGCAGCAAATAGTAGAAATCTTTCATGAATGTCTATTGGTATGAAAATGTTAGCCCTGTTTTTCAGACTGAAAGACTTTGATAAAGTTCAATAGATATTTGGGGTGAAATACTGGGCCTATTGATTTCAATGGGACCAGCATTTCTCTATTGATTTTTTTTATATTTATCCAAACCACAGTCTCTTCTGAAGTTTGCCTAATGTAAGTAGATAGGGATGGCTTCATCATTATTACTTTAGCCCCCAGGGGTCACAAATGAGACTGGAGCCCCATTGTGCTAGGCCCTGTACATAAATGTGGTAAGACACAGTTCCTGCCCCATGCAGAGTCTACAATCTAAGGAAACAAAGAGTGCGAGTGGAAACAACGAACTGCACAGATAGGTGAAGTGCAATGTCCAAGGTCACACAGCAGGTCAATTGCAGAGCCAGGAATAGACCCCATATCTCTTGATTCCTGGCCATGATGTAAGTGCAGGGGGCATCTGAATGGAAACAAGCACAGACTATTGTCATGATCAAGTGGAAGATGAGAGGGCCTGTCTGTTTTGATGTTTTCAGGAGTTCTCTTTATGAACTTTGGCAAGCACTATTTGTAAATAAATTAGTGCTTTTCTTTATTTTTAATAGTAAATTCCATTTCAAAACAGCAGTGGGAAACATGAATTGCAAATTTATAAGGGATTACTACTTTTTTTGGGTAGTTCAAGTCTTTCTTCCTTTTGCCCTTATGCCCTTAAGGTGTGCTATGTATCGTGATTACTGACAAATGCACTGGGGTTTGCATAAATGGAAATTGTCTTCAGCTAAGAATCTTATTTGGTGTGAAAACATCTAATTGGATAACTTGTCTCAGGAAATCAAGAAAAAAATTCCAGTTAGAAGTTGGCTTACCCACATTACTCTTGGAAATGCCAAACTACATTGATTATTAGCAGACCTTAAAGAATTACATGTGCCCCTAAAACTAAACAAAGAAAACAAATACAAGTGAATTGTCATGTAACAATTATGAACCATTATTAACAAATACAGCAGCCATCTATTCATTTAGTCCAGGCTTTCGTACAAGTCAGCGTGTGAAAACAACTTGATGCAATAAAACAGCTGAGAAAATTAAAGTTAGAAACAGATTAATGGAGCACATGCAGCAATTATTTACCTATCACCTCACCACATTAATTCCACATTTACTAAAATGGAAAAATATCAACCTGAAAACTCAGTAAAAAGAATGGAAACCCTGAATCCAGACACCTGCCCACCCCCCCCCCCACCCGCTCTTCCCCTCCACCCCCCAAGTTTGGATTCAGATTTCTTTACACAACGCAGAGTCAACCTGTGGAACACCTTGCCAGAGGATGTTGCGAAGGCCAAGACTATAACAGGATTCAAAAAGAACTAGATAAGTTCATGGAGGATAGGTCCATCAGTGGCTCTTAGCCAGGATGGGCAGGGATGCAAAACTATGCTCTGAAGTGTCCCTAGCCTCTGTTTGCTGGACAACAGGAATGGGTGATGGGATAGATCATTTGGTGACTACCTGTTCTTTTCATTCCCTCTGAAGCATCTGGAATTGGCCACTGTCGGAAGACAGGACACTGGACTGGATGGACCATTGGTCTGACCCAGTATGGCCATTCTTATGTGAGTTGGGCATTGTTTGCATGATGCACATCATGCATCATAAGGCTGTTGAACCCCAGCAGAAATATGAGGAAAGGTTACATGAGGGAACAAATAAAGTTAAACTCTGGGCATAGTAGTCCTCCACACTGAAATAAATCAATCCTCTTCTGCATACACTTGCTTATCCTCAAACACAGAGTTAAGAGGCAATGAGAGCCTTGAACAAGTGAGGTGCTTTAGCTACTCATTCTTTGGCCTCACTCTTGCAACTGGGTGGGAGCAACTTGGTAGCCATGCAGCAGTGCTCCATTGGAGTCAGATTTCCAGCCTCTTCCCCAAGTCCTTCTGGCTTCTACATGGGAAAGAGAAAATAGTCTGGGGCTATCCCTTTGCCTAATTGCTGTGGGGCTGTAAGGGGAGGGGCGACATGTATTCATCCTAATCCCGCTTATCCCCAGTTTGGACCGCGTACTATGCAGAGATGTTTCTGCAGGTTTGGAGAGGTGATGGTACCAGATGGAAGGTCTAAGGGGCAGGAACTCGGCCTGAAAGAGCATAACATTCTATCTGTGTTATGCTAAACTCTTTAAGGGAAAATTCAGGCAGTGTGTGTAACTGTGCATTAAATCAATGGGGCTGATCTTGCTAACTAAGGGTGAGTGCAGTGTATGGAGACACACCTGACCTAGCTTGGATCTAGCCAGCTCAGATAATGATAGCAGTGAAGCTATGGCAGCATGGGCTGTACAAGCCTGCTGGAGACCCTGGGGATGTACTCAAGTGCATAGCAGCACAGTCTGGCCACTCGAGTACATCCCCAGGGTCCCTGCTGCCATGGCTTCACTGCTGTTATTCTTTGAGCCAGCTAGATCAAAGCTAGCTATGGGTATGTCCACACATGCTACAGTCACATGTCCTGATTGCAGTGTAGATGCACCCGAAGTCTGAATTTGTCCCTGTATTGTTAAGAGATCCTTTCCAGAGTAGTTGCTAATTTGAGAGAATTCACAGCTGAGCAAACAGGACTAAATATTCATCCAATAATCTTGTTAAAGGAGGCTTCAGGTGGCAAACTTTGGCTTCTGATAATTAAGTTTTATCAGAAATATAGGACACCAATCTATAGATGGATAGCCTAAGTCTTTCAATGCTTTTTAAAAGTCCAATTTGATGCCCAATTTAGGAGAGTCTGGTGTAAATATTAAGACATTTCATTATTCTCCATGGTTCTCTTTGGAAACAAGTTCAGCTCTGACCTTGTGTAAACACTCGGAATCATTTTACAAATCCAATTAGTGTGTGGTAAAATCAGTTCAGCTCATCTGACTTGACGCTGGCTGCCACTGAAGTTGTACTATAATACTGTAGTTGTTTGTTATTCTAGATTACTGACTGTCATTTAGTATAATAAAAACCACCCCAGAAAAGAATCATCCTATGCAGAAAATATAGGTGTATGTGGCATTATAAGTCATCATTTAAATTGACCAGTGTCACATGTCAGTCTTTACTGGGCAAAAGTAAAAGGATGCTTTGAAAAACTCAGTGCGGTGCTTGTAGGAGATGCCATTTAATCAGCTAGACCAGTTAATAACGCTTGCTGCTTTTTTTTTATTTGTCAAGGGCTCAATATTTTTTCAATATGAGGTCTGCTTCACTGTGCTTTAAATGGCAGTTTATAATTAATGATACTTGAGTGTGTCTTTTTTTTTTTCAAAAATTCATACAACATTCTTAGTTACAATTTATACATGATTTCAAAGTATAATTAACATTCATCTTTACAAGATATATGCAAATTTGGAAATAAATATGCAAACATATAAAATGTTGTTGAATTAAGTAGTCCTTAACATTTTTAATGAAATCAATATTTTATTCATATTTTGAACACAATTTTGAGTACCTACTGATGCAATAGTTCTCAGATTTGTGGACCATTTGTGAAGACTAAGTCTCTTCAGAAATCTTCCTTCCCAGCCTCTCAATCCAACATTTTCCCTTTGGCAACCAGGGACTGATTCAGATTCCATTAAATCAATGGAAATACTTTCAGTGGCATTCATAGGAGTGGGCATTGGCCCCTAGAGAGTTTGGGTACATGAAAAAGTGACTTTAGCACAATATTGTGTTAATCTGGAAACAACCTCATTTTAATGTGGTTGGTCCAGCTGTTAGGCTCCTCCCCTCTCCCCCCAGTTTGTTTGTGAATGGCTTATTTCTGCTTTTTGGGTGTAGCACTTTGTTTATTTGTACTGTCACCTCACCGCCGATAGCTTTCACTGCTCTAATCTCTCATGGTCAATTTGCTATTTGATTGATTTTTCCTGTGTTAGCTCCCTTTCAATCCATAAATTTGATCTCCGTTGAAGACACAACAAAGAGCCATGAGGTCTCCACAAAGGGCCAAGAGATGTGCTTGACTTTTTGTGTTTTAATTAATGGGAAAAAATCTGAACATTTTAATAGTCCTGGACATGGCTACCAATATAGAAGCAAGTGTTACTGCTATATGACTGATGGATGCTTCACTGTTGTAATAGAATACAGTGCTCTGGACAATGTGGACGTACTCCATTGGCTACCAATGACCCCCTATTTTGAGATTCACTGATGTAAAATGCAACCTTCCAATAGGAGCTGAAGAGAGAAAGAGGCATGGAGAGAAATCTGGGGACTGGTTTCCATGGTGGCCAATAATTGCAGTAATAAGAGGCTTCCATTCTGCCCTTCTTCAATCTCAAGCTTGCTCTGAACTGTTGTGAACTATTGCAAGGATGGGATGGCAGAGAGATAAGTGGAGGCCAGCAGTCACTTCAAGCACATAGTTAGTGAATCCTTTTACATCTCAACCTAGGTAGCTGGCAGAGTATACTGGGCAAGTATTGGCTTAGTTTGGAGGCACTTAAATATGCAAACATGAAGAGAGAATGAGGCTGGGGCCAGAAGATTGCATCTAAAACAGAGTATACCAAAGAAAAAGGAGGGTGTTTTAAGTCTGGGTATCCAGTCAAAGTGAAGATACTCCTTGTTGTCCTATGGATATTCCAGTGAAGCCTTCCATGCAAATAATAACAGCCTCAGTAGCCAGTGCTTAGTCTGTGAGAGCTGATGTGATCACAGCTCAATATGATATGGCTGCAAACTATAAATCACTTAGGACTGGTCCATCAGACCCCTACTTAATGTGAGTAAACCCATTAAAGTCAATGGTGATAATTGTGTGAGTAAAGGTGAACAGGATCAAACCTCCAAACTGTTTCACTAAGAACTCAGGTCCTGCTTTACTGAATTTACTCCTAATTTTACACTAGTGCAAAAATAACCAGAATGTAGCCTAACATGGATTTTTAATAGAAATAAGTAGCTATCAGTATGACATAAACATGTCAGTAATCTGCTTTGATCACTGTAAACTGCTATTTGAGCTACAATATTTTGGCTATGAGGGCTATAGACATTCATCTATCGTTGCAGGTGCAGAATAACCAATCAAAAACCTATTTCACTGCATGTAGTGCTATAATTCTAATTGATAGATGTCTTGTTCATTTGCTGCTACAGGTATAATAAGTAAAAACCATACAGCTGTTTTGCCTGTGCATCTATGTCTGTTTCAACATTTTACCTTTTAATTGGATGAAACAAAGAAGACCGGCAAAACAGATTTTAGCAAATGTATTTAAGCTATTCAGCTAAAGCTATTTAGCAAAACAGAAGAAGGATAGTTAGAGCTATGCAAACCCCTCTGCCTGCCTGCCAAATAGCCTTGGTCTGTAAAATACCATGCTTGCTCAATCAGTCAGTTCCATATGCCTTTTATTCTTCCAACACATTTCAGGGCTTGTTTTTGCAGCATTTTGTTTCTGTGGGACAGATTTCATTTCCGCTGATTGCCCAGTCCACTTTTCATTCTATCATAATTGTTTTTTGAATTGTCTCTCGTGGATTTATGACAATCTGAAAATTAACAATGGCACCTTAATTGCACTGGGCTGTGTGATTCACAAAGCCCATGCTTGACTAATATTCTACTCCCCACACTTGTATCTAAAAAATCCATTATGTTTTTAACCCATGTTGAAATGGTGAAATGCAGTTACGTTAAAACAGTTTTTCCTGGCATTCCATCACCTGGAAAACAATCAGAGGTTTTTCCATAGGCTGAAGTATTGGCAATAACATAAAAAACCTGACAAAATATGGAAACATGATTTTTGATTATGCTATAAATTGGGATTATTTTCTTAGGCACGCGGAAGGACATGCCAGCTGGACTTTATATTCTGGCTGTTAGGAAATATTAGGAGCCAGAATTATAATTAGCTCACTTCTATTGAAATATGCTCTCCACAGCTCTGTCACTTTTTGCCAGATTTTGAACTATTCCTGAAGAATGAAATTCACCTCAGTGCAGGAAGCTTGCATCAGATCCTAGGAACCAATTAAAACCCTTATGGAGCACCTACAAGGTGTTGCCACAGGTGGAATGGCTCTCTTGGGGCCTCCACATCCCCTGTGTGGCATATAATCTCTCTCTCTCTCTCTCTCTCTGCATCTGCCCCACAAAGGATGGTGCAGAGGGCAGTGAAGGAAGAGGGCCAGACAAAGAACCACAGCTGGAGAGGCTTTAACACTCCATGCAAATGGTGCATGAATTGCTGAGGATCCGAATGAATAATTTTAAATAATGATTTCAAAGAAAACGGGGATCGGTTTGTGAATAAGCCACTGACCAAAGAAGACATTCATTACAAACATATTATTTGTATTACAGCAGCACCTATCTTTATTATTTATATGATAAATATAAGGACCCGACTGAAATAAAGAGTCTTATTTCGGTAGGAATTGTGCAAACTGTACATGTCTACGCTGCATCTGGTGGTGTAATTTTCAGCTTGGGATGACCTATCCTAGATCAAGATAATTGGTAGAAATAGAAGTGTGGCTTCAGCAATATGTACTGTGGAATGCGTTAGCCATCCTGAGGATGATCCCATTGGAAACCCTACATATGTACTTAGGCAGCTAGTCAGTCCTGCTATTCATGCTTACACTATTTCTAGTATGCTAGCTAAATCAGAGTTAATTCAGAGCTAATTTAAATACTGGCCAGGTGGTAACCCTAAAATGGAGGGCCAAATCACAGGAAGAGGCAGAGGTGGAGCAACCAGCAGCAGCAGACACCAATGGAGAGAGCTGCCATGCTACGCTTGGCCATGTGGCGGTGCCAAATTTTCACAGGTTGCTTTTTCTCCGGTGCAGACCACCTGCTCCCATAGGTGATGAAATCACCTCCCTGTTGCTAAGGTAGCTTAAGCGGAGCATTGGTAGCATCTTATTCTGCTGCCAAGGCTCTGCTTCAACTACCTCGACAACTGAAGTGTCGGGCACCTCAGTGATTCTCAGCCGGTTGCTTTCCTGAACTTCCTGCTTCCAGCCACATGACCGGCTTCCAGCCACATGACCACATGCGTTGGCAGCAGAAGGAACCAATTGGATGGGCCTGCTTTCAAAGTGGGTGGGCCATGGTCCGCCCATAGCTACATCCCTGAAAACATATCAACCCAAATTCATCCTTTCTGTAGCTCTACTGAGTACAGTGGAGTTACGTGACGGATGAAATTTGTTCCCTCAATTTTAAATCTAGTGGTTGAGTAAAAAACCCTGCTTAAATCCAGTGTTGTCTTATCCTTGTGTCAGCATTTAATTCCATTTGCATATAAGCCTATTTCCCTTCTCTAAATTTAATTTGTTAGCACTTGGCCCTCAGCAACAGCATCAAATGGTGCCAATATAGCATGTGCTATAAACGATGCTTCATACAAATTTACAAAAAGTAGTAATTAGTAACTTTCTGCCTGGTAATAGGAACACCAGGGCAAAAAAAAAAAAAAAAAAAAAAAGTGATGGGCTACTGTCCAGACATGTGACATATCTAGTAATAAATGTACAGTGAAATCTACCCTAAATTGGCAACAATTAGCTGCAACTACCTGACTTCATTAGACCAGGTCACTGTTTAACAGGTAACAATTAGGAACCAACCTAAAGAATAAGGATGCTTGTATAGTTAAGATGCTTGATTTGAACTCAGGAGAGCTGGGTCCAATTTTCATCTCTGTGACCTTTCTGTGACTATGGAGAACACATTTAATTGCTCTGTACCTCCGTTCCCCATTTGTAAAATGGGGTTAAGAATACTTGGATTCTCCACCTTTTATTTGCCTTCTGTATTTAATTTGTAAGATCTTCATGGCATGTATTGTCTCTTATTATGTGTTCTTACAGGACTTAACGTAACAGGGCTCCAATCTGAGTTGGCCCTCTTTGCATATCCCCCAAAATGACAAAATTTTGTTACATGATCCTGACATGATCCAGAGGCAACTCAAGAATTATATCCTCTCCTAGCACCCTAGCCACCTCTCCTCACCTTGAGTTTACAGTACTCCTGGGCTTCAGCTCCCCCATCCTGGACATCCTAATACACCCTTGCAGTAGGGCCTCCCAAGAGGCCATCTGGGCCTTAGTCTCCAAGAGGGCCCCATCTCATTTTAAAGATTAGTTTGCTCTTGCATGACATTCAAAAGCAAGGTGGTATTAATGTAGTTATCAGTAGGTCTCAAGGCACTCTACAAAGGTGGTTGGTATTATTATCCCCATTTTACAGTTGGGGACACTGAGGCAAAATGACTTAGTCATCCTGCAGGCCAGTAACAGAGCTAGGAATAGAACCCAGGTCTCCTGAGTGTTAGTCCAGTGCTCTATACACTAGGCGACACCACATTAGATATAGTCTCATTGAATAGGAACACATGAACAGACAGCTTCTCAATTCATGTCCCATGATAAAGAGGTATTCAGTGACTCTAGATTGATCAGGATATTCCCTGCATCCAGGGTGGAAACTAAGGTTCTTTTCTTTACACTCAGTCCACTCTCTATGAACTGGAAAAGTGACTTAGCATGTTGTAAGGTCTATGAGATAGTGGCCATACACCTCCATGTCATTAACTCGCCCTTTGCATCTACATGGACCTGGAAATGGTGTCTCACTTGCTGAGTTGACCCTCTATTAGAACCAGGCTATGAGACCATATGCAGCATCTCTTATCCTGTTCAAACTCTTCCTTTCTCGGAGGCTCCACCTTCAGTGCAGCCAGGACAGTAAGGGCAGCCATAGTGGGATGTTACCACATTTTGTTGAGGAACTGGAACATTATGGAACACTACAAAAAGGATGTGGAGAAGTTGGAGAGAGTCCAGCGGAGGACAACAAAAGTGATTAGGGGGCTGGAGCACAAGACGTATGAGGAGAGGCTGAGGGAACTAGGCTTGTTTAGCCTGCAGAAGAGAAGATTTAGGGGGGATTTGATAGCAGCCTTTAACTACCTGAAAGGGGGTTCCAGGGAGGATGGAGCTAGGCTGTTCTCAGTAGTGGCAGACGACAGAACAAGGAGCAACGGTCTCAAGTTGCAGGGGGGGAGGTATAGGTTGGACATTTGGAAAAAGTTTTTCACTAGGAGGGTGGTGAAGCACTGGAATGGGTTACCTAGGGAGGTGGTGGAATCTCCATCTTTAGAGGTTTTTAAGCTGCGGCTTGACAAAACCCTGGCTGGGATTATTTAACTGAGGTTAGTCCTGCTTTGAGCAGGGGGTTGGATTAGATGACCTCCTGAGGTCCCTTCCAACTCTATGATTCTATGATGGATGGAAACTCCAAACTTGCTTCATTGCCCTCAAAGGAGATTAAGCTCTTTGTGAAGGATCACCAGTGAGTCCTATAAAGACCTATTTCCCTAATCGTTATCCTCTCTTTCATTTGGAGCAGATCTCAGAGAAAGCAGTACAGCCTCCCTTTAGGCTTTGGCTCCTCCTTCTTTCTCTTTTTAAAAAATGAGTCCCTCACTCTGAAGCTGATCTGGAAGCGACTTAGTTGCCCCCTTCCTAGTGAAGCAGCTCTATAGAGCTCAGACTGGCTCAATCTCAGTGGATTTCGGTCACCTCATTTCAGGATACCTGGGTAAGAAACTTGAAACTGAAAGCTTTATTCCTTAATTTTTCCCGTCATATGATTTGGGAGCCTATCTCCTCCTGACCTGTTTTCCCAGGAATCTTCAAAGTCCCATGCCCTGCACTCCACAATACAGGACCTTCTGGACAAGAGAGCTATTAGCTTGGTCCCACCAGATGACAGAGATCAGAAATTGTACTCTCGTTACTTCCTCATGATGCACTTCCGACCCATCTTCAGTAGGGGTAGAAAGTACTCAACACCCCTCAGGAGGCAGTGTGTACCTACAGGATTAGGATCAGGCTTCCTTTGATGTCTTCATTGTCATAGCAATCTGTCATAACTGCCCATAGAGAACGAGCCTTTTCACTTAATTGTCTAGTTCTGTATAAAAAGGTCAAATAATTGTACATAATTTCATGGTTTTTTTCCCCCCCTGTATCCACTCTTTAAAAAAAAAAAAAAAATCAGAGGAAGCTAGTCTTTGATGTGATGTTTTTATAGATGGCTATTGTGTTTAAAAGGTCAGATGAAGATAATCATTCATTTGAAAGTTTTGCACATCAGTGCCCTGTCAGAAACAGCAAATGAGGCTATTGTTCCATCTGAATTTTTCAGCTGTAACAGTTGTACTTCATTTCACATCCCCCCACTTGTTAAAAATGTCAGATAAGGCTAATCCTTCATGTGACACTACTCCGGATGAACACATAGTGAATTTTACTTAAACCAGATGCTGATTGTCCGAATAATCTGGATGAAAGCTGGTTTACCCAAACCAAATAATTTTGTCTATGGCTGATGTTATCAGTTATGGTGTATACAAAATCTTTTTTCCTGGACATCTTCCAGTCTTCTTTGCTTCCTCACCCTTATACTTTCTCGTTCCTCATTTCAGAAATCATTTTCCACATCCCACAATGTCCTTGGTCTTATAATTCAACAATAGCTAAATCAATTATGTATACATATGTAATATTTGATTTAAAAAAAATCATTCTGCCTGAGACGGAGTGCCAAGTTTCAACCCAGAAAGAATTTCATCACTAAAGACAAACCCCTGAAAATAAGGGGAGGTTAATAGAAAGATTAGCAGAAAATTTTGTGAATATTTGCCAAGTGGGCTTTGAGGGGCAGTGGCCACCAGAGAATAGCTCTTCAGGATGCTGTGTTGTTGTGGGAGCTGGTGAGTTACAGGGCCTCCATAGACAAGATCATTCCCCTGGTAGATTTCCAAAGTTCCACGGATAACTGGAACACAGGTTTCAGTATACTCATGGGTAGAAATACCTCCTGTTAAATATGCAGACTAAATCCAGGATGGTTGCCTTTAGTTTAAAGTGACCTTTTCACTATACTAATGTCCGTGGCTATTTTCTGGATTGGGACACTCACAAATAGAAAAAAGTCTGTAAAAAGTCTGTAAAAAAAAAAAAAAAAAAAAAAAAAAAAATTTATGTAAATCTTAATTTGCAATTTATTTACATCAGAATTTCTAATATTGTATATTGCTGACATTTAAACACTATTGCTCAGACTGAGACAGAACTGTGTTGCATTTTGATGATGATGTACAGAATTGCATCACAGTATGTTTGTCCCCAGTGCAGATGGTAATGAATCAGAAAACTCAGTGGTTAGAATATATTACATTTCATGGTTAACTTGCATGTCTGAATCTGTCTCTGACATGTGGGTGCTCACAGAATTAGATAAATTGACATTTGATCAAAATGCTCACCTTGCTAGCTGGGATGTGGCTTTGATTGGACTGGGAGCAGCAGGGACAGCCTGGAAGCAGGGGGAAAGATCTTAGCCAGGAGCAGCAAGGTTGTTCCATGTGCTTCTTTGCTTTTCCCCCACCCCTTGTATTCATTGTGTGGGTGGGAGAATGGATAGGTGGGGGACAGTGCTGTGTGTTTTTCATCTCCTCCCCCCCCCCCGCCCCCCCCCCCGACACATCTTCCCTTTCTTGTTTTCCAGGGTGTGGTGGGGGGAGGAGTAGGATATCAGATGCTGTATCCTGGTTCTGGATTCTGTCCTAGGTGCTGGGTGATTGTTTCTTTGCTGGAGGGGCTGGAGGGGAAAGGAAATGGCTACTGTTCTCTGCTTAAGTGAGGAGCCATTTTGGATGTCCTGTTTCAGCCCCACACTTAAGCTAATAGGCTGGATCTTTTGCATTGCTGGGGGCTTGGCTGATCACTGGTTTTGGGACTTGGAAGGGATTTTTTTCTCATATGGTAAAATTGGAACAGCTCTGTAGGATTTCTTCCTTCCCCCCGAAATCGTTGCCGTCTGGTTTTGGGGGGTACAACTGTCACCACCTTGTCAGGTTCTAGAGTGCCTAGTGGGCTAGAAAGGGTCTGATCTGAGGTCCCTGTAACCCAGTGGGCTGTTTGGACATTGGTCTTGGGCACAGCAATGCATGGTGAGGGTTCTGCCTCCATGCCTTCCGCAGCTTGCGGCTCCGTTCTTCTCATCCCTTACCTCCCGTTTGGAGGGGGGAAGCAGGTTGGGGCTCTGGCTTGCAGCCTGGTTTCCTAGGCGGGTCTGAGGGCGTAGAAGGAGCACAGCCTTCACTCCCTCTCTGGTTTGTCGTAGCTAGGGCTATTGTTGCCAGTTGAGATTTGCAAATGGAGTAACCCTGCTGTGTAGTGTGGGGAGGTTACCCCAGCTGGGTAATAGTTTTAAATACAATAGCAGCATCCAATTTTAACCATGCTATGGTGTCTTGGTCTCTATTTCCGCATGCACATCAAGGACTATATATACTCTTTGTCCTCACTCCAGTAATGTATGGGCCAGATCCTTTGCTGGTATAAATTGACATACCTCTATAGCAGTGGTCCCCAAACTCTTTGCTCCATCCCCCCCCTTATCTGCTCTGTGCTCCTGCTGGAGCTGCGGCCGGGGCCAGCAGCAGGGCAGGGGGCAGGAGCAGGGTGAGGAGTGCGGCCGGGGCCAGGAGTGTGGCTGTGGCTGGGGCCAGGAACAGGGCCGGGGCCAGGAGCAGGAGTAGGGCTGGGGCCAGGAGCAGGGCCGGGGGCAGGAGCGGGATGAGGAGTGCGACGGGGGCCAGGAGCAGGGCCTGGGGCCAGGAGCGGGGTGATGAGTGCGGCCTGGGCCAGGAGTGTGGCTGTGGCAGGGGGCCAGGGCCAGAAGCAGGGCTGGGGGCAGGAGCAGGGGCAGGAGCGGGGTGAGGAGTGTGGCTGGGGCTGGGGGCAGGAGCGGGGCCAGGGCCAGGAGCAGGGCCACAAGCATGGGGCCAAGAGCAGGGCTGGGGGCAGGGCCAGGGCCAGGAGCAGGGTGAGAAGTGCTGCCGGGGCTAGGAGTGTGGCTGCGGCAGGGGCTGGGGGCAGGAGCAGGGTGAGGAGTGGGGGCCAGGGGCAGGAGCAGGAGCAGGGCTGGGATGAGGAGCGTGGCTGGGGCTGGGGCTAGGAGTGCAGCTGCCGCCAGGCCGGGCCAGCCCAGGAGCAGGAGTGGGGCCAGGAGTTGGGGACCAAGACTAGGGCTGAGCTGGGGGCAGAGTGGGGCTAGGTGATGATCTCTCCCTGCCCTACATGGGGGCTGGCTCAGGCCCTGCCATGCTCCCTCCACATGCCTTTCTGCACCCCCTTATGGGGGCATGCCCCACAGTTTAGGGACCACTGCTCCATACGTTTCAGTGGAGCTGTTCTGATTTAAACCAGTGGAAGATCTAACCATTATATATGTATATATAATTCACCATGTGACAGTAAAGTATATTGCCCTCTATTTGTGATGAGGTAATTCACTGGAAAATAAAGTTAAAATTGGTTTAAAAAAAAAAAGGGGGGGGGAGGGAAAGCTAGTCTCTAATTACCATGTGGAGCAAGCTCCCAAGATATCTGCTGACAGCCTTCAGCAATGAGATCAGTGAAGACATATTGGCCAGATCTTTTGTGTCATTAGTACATGTACTGTGATCAGATCCCATCATAATTGTTCATTATGGGATCAAAAAGCTTTATAGTACAAGAGAGGGTCAGTATCTTGGTCTGAAAGGTCAACCAAAGGAAGACAGAATTATCTCAACAGACGCATAGACATGAAAGCGATGGGTAATGACATGAAACTGTTGTGATAAGCATGAAAACAGACTCTTATAATTATGTATTTTGTGGCAAATGAGGTCTTGGTAGGCTGATACACTTTACATTAAATATTATGATTAATAGTAATAATGTTATTTTAATGTTTGTGGTTATCCAAGACTAGAAATAACAGCTAGTTTTAAATGATAGTGACATTTGACTAACCTTCCTTAATTACTGAAATGATTATTTTAAAATGTAAATTATGTTACAGCATGACTTTGAGAGATATATCTTGTAGACACAGATTCAGCTTCAGTGACGTATAATGCCATGAAGATGAGGGTAAAAGGTGGGGATATAAGAAGTCCATAGACCTGCAATTAGAGTGAATATTTTGCTACAATCTGCCTCATGTTGAACCAGTTGTCATATTCAGAAGGACCATTTCTATGGATGTAGCAGATGTGGAAATGACATTTCATCACTAGAAAAGCTGATGCATTGAGACTGAAATTTCTTTTCCAGAAGTACTGTTCAGTGGAGCGTGTGTATTTGAAAATGCTGTGCTAGCACGGTGGGGCTGATGGGTTGTGGGTATTCTATGATCCATACATCTCTAATTTAGGTTTTACTGTTGAAATCAAACACATTCTAGTAACACTGATGTGTACTTGCTTATTATAGTTAATGGGTTATTCATCCTCTTTGTCCTTGATATAATCTTAAATATGTGCATAAAACTCAGATCATGTTGCCCATAAAATCCAATCAGTCCAGAGTTCTTCTGCAAGGTGTTGAACATTCACCCAAAGCAGATGGTAAAGATAATGTTTAAAAAAGAGTCTGAGGATTAGCTGGAACAGAAACAAGCTAAAGAAAGGAATAATTTCATTTCATATGAAATTCTATGACTTTTCATGTATCCAAAGACTGATTAAAATGATACCAAAGCTGCTCCTTTTGGCAAGTTTGTCCTAACACTGACCCTGTTTATAATGTCAGCTGTTGAATCTGCATGTATTATTTCACCAATTTTTTGAATAACTCAGAAGAAGGCTACTGTAGTCTGCTCCAATGAATAGTAAGACTAATTTTTAAATGAATAAATACGTAGGAAGATGACAGGCTTCTGCTAAATATGTTTATATTGAACTACTGATAGCTTCAACTGAGGTTTAGAAGGCAATTTATATAGGTCACCTTAAACATAAATACATTTAAAATGGTAACTGTCATAATGTTTACTGCTGAGCTTTGGATTTCCCTTAATATTCAGAAGCTAAAGGAAAACTAGATCAAGGCATATCACATAAACAATTTTCTAGTCTTGTTTTAGGAAAATTGACATAAAATATGACACAAAATAAAGTCAAATAACAGCTGCAGATATTGCATGCTGTATAGTATCTGCCATGAAGCTTGAATTGGCTTTGACAAAGTTAAATCAAGGGGATTGATGGCATTAAATCCAACAGGAGTATGTGGTTTGGAATAAGGGTATTATGAGGTGTAGGTTGGGGTTCAATAAGTTATACTTTTGCATTTAATCTTAATTCAAGTTGCATCTGAGGGGCTTAACACAAACTTTTCCAGCCATTGACACAGCAGAAGGAAGGACTCTGATGGATATCTGAATGTAATGTCCTTTGGTCTGGACACTTAATTCCTTTTTAAGACTGTTTTTGTGGTTGTGTGCAGGAGCTCAGAGGAAGGGGTGCCAGAATGGCTGCAGGAGAGATGGAGGGCAAAGTTGCCATTGGGAAGGCAAGGCTACACACCCAGGGTCATACAGCAGGACAGGACTGAAATCCAAACTGAAGAGTTATTCCCATTTTACATAGTTTAAGGGGGGGAAATTTATTTTGATTTGTTTATGCTTTCAGGAAAAGATGTTGTGGACTGTGACTGCCTTTTTTCCACCCGCCTTCTCATTCAGAATCAGAGGCACAATTCATAGTTGCCATTGGCAACTTACCTTGTTGGGGGCAAGTGGGAGCAGGTGTACCTACTATTTCCTGGGTAGTTCAAGGCTCCTCTGGGCCTTGACCAGGCCATGTACAAATTAGAACAGATTTCAGGGGCTGCCTTAACCAGTTGAATAGGCCCCACCAACTCCAGGATTTCTGATAGAAGCCTGGAGCCTGCACAGTTCTGCACTATTGTCATGAGCATTGCAAGCACATGATGCATGATCCTTCAGTATATGCAGAACTGTAGGAAGAAACAAATCAGCATGGAACTTGATGATTTCTTGGAGGACAGATTGCTGTCGGACATAGAGAGAACTAGTTCCAGGTTGTTGTTGGCATTCACACAGCAGCTGCAGATGGTGGAGCACTGCTTCTGGGCCCAAGAAATGAGCACTGACTGGTGGGATTGCATCGTAATGCAAGCAATCAGTGGAGGGACACCAAAATGAGAGCTGCAGTGACAGTGGAGAAGTAAGTGGTGATTGCACTGTGGAAACTTCCAAAGCCAGATTGCTACTCAGCAGTGGGATATCATTTTGGAGTTGGAAAATCCACTGTGGGGGCCATTGTCATGCAAATGTGCAGGGCCATTAATTGTGCTCTGCTATGCAGTACTGTGACTCTTGGCAATGTACAAGACATAGTGGATGGATCTGCAGCAATGGGGTTCCTGAACTGCAGTGGAGCAATAGAGAGCACGCATATCCCTATTTTGGCACCAGCCCACTTTGCCGCAGAGTACATCAGCCAAAAGGGCTACTTTTCTCTGATTATGCAAGTGTTGGAGGATCACGGGGGATGCTGCACTGACATCAGTGCTGGCTAGTCAGGGAAGGTGCATGATGCTCACATCTTTAAGAACACAGGACCGTTTAGAAAGCTACAAGCAGGGGCATTCTTTCCTGATGGGTGGATCACTGCTGGCATTTCAGCAGTAAGCAAGGTCTGAGTGGCACTCCCTCTGCTTAGCCAGCGAAAGGGGGGGACTTTATTTACATGGCCTTTGTATTTGCATGGGTACAATTAAGTACTCAGCATGATTGCACTGCATCTACATGAGCACATTAGGTGCTGGGCATGATGGGAAATGGTCCATATGGCTGGTATTGGATTACAAATCACTTTTGTGTTAACTGCAGGGATAATGAAATGTTGTCCTTCGATTGTATGAACAAATGGCAGCAGAACTATGTTTAGCCTGTTCTGATGAAAAATTCACTCATCTAAACAGAACTCAACAAGGGTGGCGTACGGATGCTCAAGCATTGTAAGAGCAAGCAATAACAGGAATCTCCTGCTGAGGCTGCACTAGTGCTGGCAAAGGGCTACTCTTAGGCATGGATTGACTATCTCCTCCCACTGTTAAAAGGTAGAATTAATGATTCCTCTTGGAGTCTTTTGTTTTGTTAAAAGCAAGGACCTCGCTCCTGTGCCAGTAGAAGGTTTCACCATGAGCTGAAAGCTGAAATTCACTGAGAGCTGAAATCACGAAAGGAACTGGGAAGCCTTGACTGACAACCAGCAGAGAGGACCCAGCAGGGCCTGCTGATCGCAGGCGCTGGCAGCAGTTGGCATCTACAGACAGTGGGAGCCAGCAGCGGGGACTCGGCGGGACCTGGAGGTGGCAGGAGACAGCTGCAGAGGGGACCCCAGGCGGTGGGAGCAGCAGCGGTCAGAGCCCGCAGATGGCAGGAGACAGCAGTGGAAGGCAGCCCAGGTGGTGAAAGCAGCAGCGGTCAGGGCCTGCAGACAGCAGGAGACAGCAGCGGAGTGAACTGGTCAAGCCCACGTCCAGCAGGAGCCTGCAGAGGGGGACTGGCTGAACCCCCAGCCAAGAGGTGGACACTGCAACTATGACGGTCAGTACAGGGGTGAAGGAAGGCGCTGTGGCCTCCTCTGGAGACAGGACCCAAGGAAGGGCCGCAGCGACAGGGTTGGACAAGAGAGGACCCCGCAGAAGGCCAATCTACCCGGAAACCCAAGAGCCGGGCCATGATACAGTGGCCAGAGCTGCCCAATTAGCCAAGGCGGGGCGGAGCCTCCCGAGCAGCTCACAGTATAAGAGACAGGCCCAGGCGCTCAGTCTGGGGCAGACAGCTGCCGGAGGCAGACATGCTGCCCCGCCGGCCGAGGACTAGGCCGGAGCCGAGACTCCAGCCAACACCAGGCCAAGCCGGCCCTAGAGACTGGGTAGGGCCATCCCGTAGCTGGACCATACAACCTGGCCAGAGGGACTGGACCCCGGGACCTGAACCATGGGACTGGACCAGCACCTCTGAACCCCGGGACTGGACCGAGGCCCCGACACAACCCGAGTGGGTACCGCCCCCTGTGGCCAGACGGGATCTGGAGGAACTGCCGGCCGCCGAGCCCCCGGAGTCAGGACCAGACTTGGATGAGCTGCCAGAGGCTGCACCCTTTCTGGAACCCTGCGACTTGGAGGAGCTGCCCCTCGCTGAGGAGCTACCTGCCTTACCGCCTGTGGACGAGGAGGGACTGGCGGGCCTAATCCGGACGGAGTACCCCGGCAACCACGGAGACTCAGGTACCTGGGGTACGGGGAGGAAGTAGCCCAGGGACAGCCATAGGTAGTGGCAGCGTCCGGGGCAACCCTGTCGGCATGTTGTGGCAGGAGCCCCACTGACCCAGTGGCAAACGCCTTTACCACTACTAGGGCCCTGGGCTGGAATGCAGTGGAGACGGGTGGGCCTGTGTCCCCCTCCCACCTTCCCTAGCCCCTGGGAGAGCCTTACCCTCCACACCGCTCCCAAGAGCGGAACCACTGTTTGCCTGCCCTGCTGAGGGCCTGGCGATAGACTGTTTACTCGCTCGCCCTGCCTAAAGTCCGGAGCCCTTAACGGTTTAATCGCTCGCCCGCCCTGCTGAGGCTGGGGCGAGAGACTGCTTGAGAGCGAGCTATTCCCCTTTGTTTTATGGCGCTGTGCCCTCCTCCGGAGACAGGACCTGAGGAAGGGCCGCAGCAACAGGGCCGATCTGTGCAGCCCGCCAACAAGGGGAAAGCAAGAAGGGAGAGGCGAAGGACATGCCCCACATACTCTGGGGTGGGTTCAGCTCTTTGAGTTCATGAATAGTTTGCACTGTTTCCCAAACCAGTACTGTGTTAGTTCCTTCCTGTTATTAAAAGGTTTACTTTCTACCCTCAGACTCTGTGCTTGCGAGAGGGAAAGTAATGCCTTTTGGAGCACCCAGGGGATAGTGTGTGACTTCCCGGGTGACTGGGTGAGGGCTCGAACTGGTTTGGTGTTGTATCATTGACGGGGACCTCTAGATATAGAACCTGGCCCTTGCTGCTGCCGACTCTGTCTGGCAGAAGGGTTACACAGCATTGCCAGTGGTAATCCTGGAGGACCCAGCCTACCCCTTGCTCCCTTGGCTCTTGAACCCATACATCAGCCACCTTGACCGCAGGTGCAGAATGACAGTTGACTATGCTTTCGGTAGATAAAAGGGACACTGGCGTTGTTTACTCACAAGATTAGATCTCAGTGAAAAAAAATATCCCCATGGTTATAGCTGTCTGCTGTGTCTTGCATAATATCAGTGGAGCAAAGGTGGAAAAGTTGCCATCAGGATGGAGGGCAGATGTGGAGTAGCTGACTGCTGAGTTTGAACAGCCAGACACAGGGGCTATTAGATGAGTTTAGCATGGAGCTATACAGCTCAAGGAGGCTTTGAAAGAGCACTTTAACAGCGTGCCACAATAATGCACTGTGCTGTACCTGGGCCTAGTGATTTGGTGCCTGCTAGGAATTGTGTGGTGCTTTGTGTACATCTCTGAGTAGAACACTGTCACTGCACCTATTAATTTTGTCGTGCTGTACATTTGTGATTATTATACTGTTTGTCACTGATCCTATGAATTGTCACAGTGTACATTGGGTGCTTTCAGAACAGCTAAGCACTTTGCAGCATATGCTGTGAACTAATAAAGAATTATCTTTCAAAAAATAGAATTTTATTCACTAACAAAACCAGTGCAAAGAAAAATCTGTTCAATTTAAAAGAAAATACATAAACTTAAACTTAATATATGAATGGAACAGAACTGAACAATGGGAAAGAACATTCATGTCAAGTTTACCTACATATACACTGAGCTGTGAAATGTCCCCTGGGGTGAACTGGGAGGGGTAGGGAAGCCATGTGGATTGTTGGGGGCAATGGGGAAGGCAAACCTACATGTACTGCAATGATACCTGCTGAAGTTATCGCAGAGTGGTGTGGAAAATGTCCTACCATAGAGGAAGAAATAAGGTTGCCATCCCTAGAAACCTTTGGGAGAGGATTGCAGAGTACCTCCATGAAAGTTGCATTGAGATCTCTCAGGAAAATTCATGGGACATCCCTGTGTACCTAAACAAATTGCTCTACATGGTTCCCTTGCCTAACTCCAAAGGGGAATGAAAAGTTGATAACGCTACCTCTCTTTGTTGTACCGCTACCTCTTCTGGTATGAGTACATCAGCTGTGTTCTGTTAAACTGGGGGCACCATCATTATAATGGGAAATACATTTTCACGCTTACCTGAGGATCCTTCCTCTGCATTGGGCTTGCCCAAGTTCAACTGCTGAGACTGACTGAACATTGGTGGAGTTTCATAGTAGGTCCTGGCTCACAGTATAGCTGGACCCTCCAGTTGTATACCCCGACTCCTCCTCCTAGTCCTTGCGGTTCACTCCAGGGGCCCATAACTTGGGCTCCTCAGAGGTATCCATTATGGTCTGCAGGGTGGTACTGGGGACATGCAGCTCTTTGTAAAAGAGGCAGATCTGTGGCTCAGAACTGATTGACTGTTGGCCTCCCTGGCCTTCTGAAATGCTTGACACAGCTCCTTCACTTTCACATGGCACTGCTGCTGATCCCTGTTGTAGCCTTTCTCCTGCATCCTCTGTGCAATCTGTTCATAGATGTCCATAGTTCTACAGCAGGTCCGTAGCTGTGCTTACAAGCCTCTTTTCCCCACAGGCCCCGGAGATCCAATATCCCTGTCTACTCAAACTTGGAGTGTGTCAGGAGCATGGTCAGCTGGGCACTTGCACACAACAGTGGAGATCTACTAGGTATGCTCACCAAGCCAGACAATTGGGAAAAGGAATTTCAAAAATTTTCAAGACTTTTAAGGGGAGGAGAACCTTCCAGTCTCCATGACCCCTGGGCAGTGGAGTTCACAACTGTGACCAGAGCGGTCAGTGTTGGGCACTGCGGGATAGCGGGATTGTTAGGGTTGATTTAAGTAACATAATGTCTACACTTGTGCTGCATTGACCTCAGTACATGGGCCATTGCTCAGTGCTACTTGATGAGGCAGTTTTACTGCATCGCTGTAATGGGGCACTTACATCAGTGGGAGACAAATTTAAGTGTAGGCACATACACAACAAGGTCAATGCAGGGCAGTTTATGTTGACCTAACTTTGTGTGTAGACCAGACCTTCATGTAAGTGAGAATCAGGACCCTGGCATTTTGCATCTTTGAATGTAACATTTTACCACAGGTAATTTAGAAGGGCTAATTATAGATAGATTATAGATTGTATAGATTTCTACATTATATTCAAATCTCTCTTCCTTTGATATTAGGGAAGGTGTGTGTGTGTAGTGGTGGTGGACATTGGGGTGTTTGGAGAAGTGCGTTTTGTTTTTTTAATATTCAGACTTACTGTACATATGGTTTATTAGTTGTGGGCAGTAATTTATGGCTGACAGGTTTCCAGTTAAATGCCCTTGTCTGTAGAATGTTACATTTAATATCGGGGGGGTCAGATTGTGCTGCTAAGGAGCTGCATCTTCACCTCCATATCCCACAACGATCGTGGGGGAGATGTGAGAGGTGTTATACCTCAAAACCGTGCCCTGCAATAACTCCTTGAGCTCTCAGTCTGCAGGTATGTGTCCCCAGTACCCCCAATTTGAAGGTGCAACATGCCTCTGCCTGGTGGCCAGCTGTACTGGCTGATGTAGATGGAGCGGTAGGGCAATGGCCCCATTTTCTTGTTGTTCTTTTGAAGTGGCCAGTATGTGGGGGTTGGTGGTAGGGAGCATTCCCTGTATTTAGAGGAGCATGAGGACTTCAGCTGTGCCTGGCTCTATGCAGGGTCCATAAGGAGAGAGAGTTCCTTGAATGCAGCCCCCTGCCCACTTCTCTACCCAAACAAGGGCCAAGCACAATCTGTCCTCAGTTGTTTTATTGCATCTCAATATGGTTTATTTAAACCTCTTCTTAGCTTAGTGATTTGTGCTGCTTTCATCAGCAAGTCTCTCTCTCTCTCTCTCTCTCTCTCTCTCCTTTATCTGTGTGAAATTTGTAGGGGATAAAATTTTATATTTTTGAAAAGCTGTGAGTGATGTTTAATGAGAGCCTTTCGCCCCTATGTAATAGCTAGTGATTGAAGGAAAGTGTCGACATTTTAAAAGACAAATTAAAAGAAAATGATGTAGAAAATGTCCATTTACTTTTGTGTGCAAATAATTCACCTAGCAACTGAACCACAGTATTTCAATCTTGCTAGCTTTTATTTTCTCTCCCCCCAGGGCAATCTGATCTAATTACAGAACCTTGCATTGTTATTGTGGTAGGTTCCACCCTCCCTTAGCTATGGCTGAGAAAAGTTAATCAAAAAATAAGATGGGGTGAAAATGATCTTGTTACTCTGGGTCCTATTGGTTCCTCTGCCATTTCCAAAATCGTCTCTGGTGATAAACTAGAACAGCTTGTTGCCATTACAAAAGAGGTACCAGCATTTCCCTTGCCTCAAATATTGTCTCACAGTAACAAACTATTGCCCTTCTCTCTTCTTTTAAACTGGAATCTATAGTAAGAGAAAGAACGACTTTGTACAGTGTATATTTCAACACAAATCACACACAAAACTTTCTTAAAGTGAATTTAGAGCTGGTGAACAGTGCCAGCGTATTGGACCTCTGAGATCAGGGAGGAGCCTCTAAAGAAGACTTCCCCAGGAATGACAATGACATCCTCAAAAGAGGAGAGGGGCCACAAAGTCTCAGAGGTCAAGTAAATACATGGCACAAATAAAACAGGGACAGAAATGGGAGTGGGATCTCTGGATGAATGCCAGAGGAGGATACAAAGCAGAGAATTCTGGACAATGACTACTGTTCTGAGAAGGTACCAAGGGAGTCAGTAGATGCTGCTCAATGGAACGCTGGCCAGATGTTGAATGTATCAAGGCTAGGAATGCAGCCCCAGAGAGCCTGTTTATCCTGATTCCTTCTCCTGGACAGTTGGATGGCTATACTGGCTAGTGCCAAGAGAAGGTTGATGAGATTTCTGGACTTTGTGAGGCCATGGATAGGCTGGTTAAAAATAAAGTGCAGGGGGAAAAGGTTCAGTTAGAACCTCAGCAAAAGGCGCTAGAAGCGTTGAAAAAGGGCCTGCAGCCTGGCACACTGAAAATAGGCATGTGCTAGTGTCTGCCTCTCACCACAGAGATGGCAAGTGTCAAGGGAATTGGTGAACTGTGCCACATTCTGACAGCCTCATGTAAGAGCCACCAATTGGTGTTCCCAATGGACTGTGGAACTGTAGTGGACTACAGTCTAGCCCACCAGAACGTTTGTACTCTAATGGAGGCAAAATATATGAAAGGTGCTGAACTGCAGATCCTAGGGTATGAAGTTGCCTGTCCCTAGAACAGGTCCCATAGAGGTAGGGGCAGTGCAGGCTTCTCCACAGTGCCCTGGCTGCCAATCCTCTTTTGGAGGAACCACATCTAGAGGTAATAGTCTCCCTGTCTACTCATTCCTTAGTTTTTCTGCTTAGACTGGTCATAAAGATGCCCATTAGTGTCAGACTGGGGGTAGTATAATGATTTTGGGAACTTATCTACTGGGAACTGGACTGAGACCACCAATAACTACACACAGATGGGGTCCTGTGTTTTTTGTGATTCCACATCTGTGGAATTTGCCATAGAATTCATACCTAGCTACAATATTGTGCTCCAGAGTCTGAGCTTCTCTTTTAAAAAAATATATTTTCTAGACCTTACAGTTGCAAGATAACCTTGGAAAAAGTGAGATGGTGATTGAAAATCATTACTTTCCAGTGGCTAGTCAGTCGCTTATGTGAAATGAGCGGGTGATCTGAGCCCATTCCCTACTAGAGAAATATTTGAATAATAATAATAATTACTATCACTGTTGACAGTCCCATCAGAAAAGCCAACAACTGAATAGGAATGGAAACTCATACATCTCTTGATACATATACATAGTCCTTCTAGGTCACAGCTGAGGCACATTGGCTGTGTGGAAAAGCTTAATACACTTCTTACCAAGATGTACCTATTATATGGAGAAACAGAAGGATTCCGTTCCCCGGCTCTCAGTCCAGCACCTTTCACTGCCACTTGAAATTGTACTTCAAAAGACAGCTCCTTACCTTCTGAAAAGTTATAAGAAAAGCAACCAATAGTGAGAGAGTTTCCACTTGATGCACATTGAGGGGGACGAGTGCCTTCTATTGAACTGCAATGGAAATATTTTTAGTTAAGGCCATTGCTAGTTACCAAAAATGCCCACTATGTTTTTCTTAAAACCCCACAACTGTTCATCAGGAAGTCCTTTAAGAATGATGTGCATCAAGCTGAAATTTGTGTCTCACTGGTGCACCTTTTTTCCTTCTGCATTTCGCTGCAGATAAAATTTATTCCATACCTTTGTCTGCATTGGCTTTTAAAGAAACAGGTCCCAATATTTTAAGATGACTCAAGACTTCTAGATTTTATCTGCAAGTGTTTGCATAATGAAAATCCTGCATTTGTATTCATAAAATTATAGGTGCAATTTTAGAACAAGCTTTAAAAAATTTGCCCCTGAATGTTAAGTGTGACATAAAAACAAGACATGCGTTCATATAGTTCATTATTATTTAAAAACTAATCTAGCAATGTGAACAAAAGTTACAGCGAAATGCTAACCCAGGAATAAAAACAGCATATGCACACCACAGTGTACACAGTGCTCTCTATTTACAGTTCCAGATCTTACAAAGTTGCAGAATATGGTCAGAGGAGAGCAAAAGCCAGAGCCAGCCGCAATCACATATTTAGTAAGTAAAAAAGCTCCTACTTTACCTCCTAAGGACTGTGTAGAAATGTCAATGTCCTGGTCAATAAGAACCGCACCGTAAGGCTCTCGTCCTTTCCTGTCTCTTGGCGAGTTCTGGGCATGTGTTGGAGATCCAAGGATTCCCCCAGGTTTGCTCTTCTTTGGGTAATTCTCAAAGACTTTGTGCTGTATTTATCTGCTCTCCCTCTCTAGGAGGGCTGGATGTGGCCAACTGCAGCTCTGTTATTCAACTAGGGAGTTTCTAGAATGGCTTCCACCTCCCGCCTACTGAGTACTCCTTTGTGCCTGGGAGTGCTCCTAAACCTTGTATAGCAGTGCAAGTAGACTGATAGGACCAAGATGTTATGGCAGCCTGATTTTTCACTGCCCTACACCAGTTTTACATGGGTATTCAATGGAGCTACACTGGCATGAAAATGGTGTGAAGGAGTGAAGACTCAGGCCCTCCCACCTTAGAATGCCATAAATGAATAGCTGATATCACTTCCTCCCACCCACTATCGGTGGGGTTTTTTTTGTTCTATTTCACTCTTATTCAGTGTAGCTAAAGAGGATTCATTTAGGGGCCCAACTCTTCTCTCACAGTGGTTTAACTTAACTGACTGTGGTGTTTGCACCAATGTAAGTGAGTTGAGATTCAGTCCCATGAATGGCAACATGTTGTCTGACAAATGTTTTCTATACACTAAGTAAGACATTACCACATTGTTGGAAATGTGCTTAGCAATCCTGAAAATGCAGCTGAGGGACTGCAACCCTGCTTCATTCATTTACAGGACATATCTCACTTCAGAGGGACTTCTTGAATCTGCTTTTTTCACCAGGGTTTGAGCAGGAATCATAGCAAAGTGTGATGATAATACAAAATATTATAAGCTGCTAGACAAGCTGGACAGAAATTATCTACTGAATGGATGTGGAAAGTCTGTGTTAGAAAACTTCCTGCTGGGCCACAAACTTACAACAGTAATGGTTTGTTTTTAACACAAGAAAAATGCCATTGTCATATTCTAAAGTGAGCGTAAATTGTTTTATTATAAACTTTCTGTTGGTCTCTGTTTAAGTGGGAAATCATTCAACCTAAATTTATCTTCTCTCTGCACAGCATTGACATGTGCTGGCGTAAACTCTGCCTTAGTTATAAGGATATGATTCTGCTGGAGGACAGACAATACTCTCAACCGATTTAGCAGTCTCTGGAGTATCTTTGGCCATCTCAGCATGTGTTAAATCATCCTTTGCCCTTTCTTATTTTTTACTTTTCATTACACTCAGTTAACGCAGGACTCTGAATTTCATTTGATCTTGCATTAAAACTTACTGCTTCCAAGATACTCTCTCTAAAGGGAGAACCTATCTTGCCAAAACTTAAAATGATAGGATATTTAAAAAACTATTTTCTAAAGATTTAATGGCAGTGTTCTTTTACTTTCTACTGAGCAACAGTTACTGGTATAATATAATAGAAGTCCCGCTTTCCATGAAATCTGTGCTGTATTCAAATCATTCTGCAGTTGAATTCCGGACAGTCTTTCCAAATCAGCAGGTCTGTTTGAATAATTGTCATTTAAAGGTGCACAGAACAAACATGTAATATTTGTGATTCTCCTTTGCAAACTTCTCTAGTTTTCTTCAAATCTTTACTATTTGAAGATGACTGTGCAAATAAGAATGAAGTACTAATGACAAAGACTTGCAAGAGCTATGGAGCAACCAGCTAGCCACACTGCATTCCCTGCTCAGTGTGACAATGTTTTATATCCCAAAGCCTTAGACAGATTTATTTCAGATTTTCCTTTTTCATCTTGGTAATGCAGGAGGTTGCAACTAAAACTAGGGTCAAATCCAGCACATCTTACTCATACAATTAGTTCTATTTACATCAATAGGCCTGTCAAAATGAGAAAGGTGACAGGTTTTGGCCATTGGTAAATATATATACAGATGTCATGTGCATGTTGGCTTGCTAAACACTAATCTGCTAGGTTTTATTTTCATATGTGAATATCTGCCCACATTTACAAAGAAGAAGAGTTGAGTAAAACTATCACATTGATTGTTTGGTTTGGTTTTTTTGCTTGCTTAATGTGGATTCATATGTGAAACCATGTTTTTGAGAGCACTTTGTAACCACTGATTTAACCTGAGAGAAATGTCAGTCTTTCTGCTGGGTATAACTACTGTTCACTGGAAACACAAAATGAGTTCTATCTATATGTTATATAAAGGAAAGGTGAAAAAAAAAAATGGAAATCATGCAGTTATTAGAAAGTGGTGTGTGTGATCCAATCCTGCCCACACGCAGCTTCTGACTCTCACTTGCTATTGGATTGGGAGTGAAGGACCCAGCTCAGATCCTGAAGTTAAATTCCTGCATGGCAGCACAAATAGACTGATACCACTAGTCTTGTAAGTTTCACAGAGGGCTGCATGCACTCAATCTCAGAGGGAACAACTCCAAGTTGGGAGGAGGGGAATACAGCTCCTCCAATCATGCCAATCAGATGCATTAAAAACCTATTTTATTAATTCTTTTTACTATCTGAGGTCTGATTAAGATGGGCTCTCAAGGAATGGCATGGTAGCAAGAAACCCCATCTTCTATCTACAAGTGGCATAGGTATTTTTGTCTAAGAAACCCTGATGGCAGAACTCCCTGGTGGGGAAGGGAACATCACTCTTACCCTTTTTCAGGATCCTATGGATTTTCCTTATTGACTCCTCTGGTTCCTTTTCTGAACTGGGAATTCTTTCCCATATGTGGGAGAGAAGATAGAGATAATGAATGGAAAAAATATTTAACTAACCCTCTTATTCCAGTTCTAAATGGCTGCTGCACTCTGTCTTTCCAGCCCTTTCCCAAAGTAGAAAGGAAAGGGCCCTGTTCTAATTTTTTAATATGCCTATTCAACCGGGGGAGGGGGGAGGAAGGAGGGAAGAGGATGGAGGAATGAGAAAACTGGGCGAAGCAGTGTGTGTACAGTTTTTCCAAAGCTGAAAAGAGTGTTGCCTGGTAAAGAAGGAGGAAGGGGGGAGAGAGTTTAAGTTTACCTCTTCCCTTCTTTTTGTTATTTTGTTTCTCAGTTCATGATTGAGAAATAAGCAGTTATCCCTTCCCAGCAACTGAATCTGTCACTTCCTGACAACTGGCAGCCAATAGGTCCCAGCTAGTCCAGCTGTGGCTAATTTAACAAGTCACAGGTGCAGCAATAACCCAGCCAGCAGGAACTGAGTCGGTGTGGATATTCTTTGCATAAAGGACCCGCAGCTACTGCCTGCAGTTCACATCAGGCAGGAACTCCAATGAGGTCCTGGAGGATGATGGAGTAAGTCTCGATAAAAGCCCCAGGAGTTGAAATCATAGTCTATCTGCACTTTGAATAGACATAATGCATGTTAAATAGTTATGTTGTCAGTAAATATTCATTTATGCAGTTACGTCCATTTGACGTGTCTCATCACTTCACAAGTCTACACCAGTCACTCAGCCAAATGCTGTAGATGCTGAAATAATGCCATATGACTTAAGGTACATCTACACTACAAAATGATGATGACCTAAGTTATGTCGACGTTCAGCCACCGCAGTAATTAAATTGCTTTTGCGTGTCCACATTACACTCTTTGTGTCAACAGTGCGCATCCTGACCAGGACAGCTTGCACCGATTTAACGGTCAGTGTGGGACATGGTGGGACGGCTTCTGAAAGCCAACAAAAGATGATGTAAGCAACACAGTGACCACACTGACACTGCATCAACCTAACTACGTCAACCTAAGCACTATGCCTCTTGTTGAGGTGGCATTATTAAGTTGGCATAGTGGGCAAGTTACATTGGCAGGAGCGACATTTTAATGTAGACGCTTACAGAGTTAGGTCAACGTAAGCTGCCATGGTTGACCCAACTCTGTAGTGTAGACCAGGGCTTAGTGATGTTCACATTCCATCCTATGACTGGTCCTCAGCAACTGTGTGTGCGCATCTGTGTGCGCATGCACTTTAAATTCTACTGCTACGTAAGTGTAAATCTGGAATAATTCAGTGAGCTGAGCTACAAGTCTTTTAAATTAAAAAAAAAAAAATCAGAGGAATTACTCTGGATTTACATGAGTTTAAATGGGAGCGGAATTTAGCATGCTCTGTGTTGAAAAGCACCTATTAGTGCTCCCATAGCTGGCCTGTCTTTGTTATCAGAAAAGTACCATGTGAAATATTACTAGGTAGTTTGCTATAACTGCATTGTGTTGCTGTTGTCAGAACTAAACATAAAGCCATTGATGTTACTGAGAGACATAAACATAACAATATGTTCAACCATAAAACTATAGCTACAGAATATATAACACCATCATTTTTTATTGTTTTCATAATGGAGTGATCCAGAGAGACATGCATTGGGATGATCAGCAATTTGTGGATTTTCTGCCAAGAGAACCAACCAATGTCCTATGATGTCCAAGGGTAAATGCAGGTTTCCTTTAGATAAACATCAGAGGAAAGAAATAGGAGCAATTGATTCCTCTTTTCTCCCTAACTCATCCTGCTAATCTAACTCAAGGGGAATAATCATGGAGACCAAAATGTAATGGATAGTTAAGGCCCTGTGTATTCAGTGGCAATGTCTTCTGGTTTCTGCAGCGGACAGAGAACGCTGTGGCAGCTTCAGATAAACTAAGAGGCATAGTTTGGAGATACAGGGTGACTTTGAAATAATGAATATTGTGCATTTATATGTAAGTGTGACAGTGTTCATTCAGATAGTGGGGGAGAAAGAAGTGGCCTTGAGAATGAAGAAACAGAGAATGAAATCCTGAAAGGGAAAAGGGATGAGGAAAGGGCAGAACTGAAGGGGCAGAGGTTGGAAAAGAGAGGCAGCTAAAACCAGCAAGTGAAGGGGAGGGAATCAATACATGTTGCCTTTCAAAACCTTTCAGGCCAGCACTAGTTTGAGAGAGAGAGAAAGGAATAAGGAGCAGAAGCCAAAGTGAGAAAGAACTATGAGAAAAAAGATACCCTAGAAGCTGAAGCAGGTAGATAGAAAAGGGGAGGAGGAGTAATAAAGGCATGACTTGGATGGGGTAAGTACAGTAAAAGGCAAACTGGAGACCAAGTAACAGAGGAGGGAAAGGAATATGGAGGGGAATGGCATTCTGGTACTACCTGACATCAGGAAAGATTACTTACATGCTAAAAATTATGGAAAGGATAATTAACATACTTTCCTGTCTATTTTGGCCATCTTTAATTTTCACTGTAAAGCATTTATTCAAATGGAGTACGGGACATGAAATTTAACTGGATAAAAGGAAGAGTTCGCTATTTGGGTGATACACTTCAGACTATGACCTAATTCTTCCGTACCTGGATTTCTTGAAAATACTTGACTCTGCTCTAGTACCCAACTAGTCAATCTATTTATTTCTATTTGTGCTGTATAAAAACCAGTTACTTAAAGACTTAAATGAAAAATAGCTTGAAAAGTTCAATTAAATGCAATGCTTTCTAGTCTCTTTTCCTTTCCAATTTTAAAGCTTTAATTATAACTGTCGTGTCACAGTATAGCTGTAACACATTGTAAACACGTATCTGTGTTTCTTTTGGAAAGCCCTGTGGTTCAAGGTTAAGCCAAGATAAAGTCATAACTTGCTTGAGTTGAGATATAGATAAGTCTATCTCAACTGCGATATAACCCACCCTATTGCTGAACTGCATTATCTGATTTTGATAATGTGTATCAGCTGACAGGCTTTTTGTTGGGTTTCACTCTTGCCATTGTGACTTCAAAAGTTGGCTGCAATGAAATGCAGATGAATATCTAACAACGTGAAGGAGGATTGGAACAATTTTTGCTAGATCATTTTAAAGTAGATTATTTGGAAGTGTTTAGCTGTTTTTTCATACACTACTATAGACAGCTAAACTCTTTATTCTGGATAGATAAATAAATAAAAAATTCAGACTTCTTTGTCAGTAAAATGAACTGTATTTTTCTTAGACTTGTATCTTTCTAACAATTTATAATGTGTAATTCTTTGATACCAGACAATGTCAGTATTTTATTGTATTGTATTATCAAAAATAGGATCTTTGTTCTTAAAGGGTTCGTCTGCTGTTGCCCCAAAAAACAACCAATTGTAATGTCACAACTTCAGGTGTACAACTTCAGGTGGGGAAATCAACAGGAGAAGATAAAGGTTTAAGAAACAACCAAATCTTTCCTTTAATAAAGAAGGAGGCAAGAGAACTACAGGAAGCCTTCAAATTGACAGGGGCAGGAGGCTAGGGTGAGTTTTGAAAAATCTCATTGATTTGAATTCTGGCATGGAGCATTTCCAGACAGGGTTACACTTTATCTGAGGCACCAAACTGTGAGATGTTAGGCCAAAAGCAAAACATTTTATCCCTTTTCAATGTTAAAGCAAAATTATTTCCATTCTGGAATGTTATTACTTTTCTGTGATAAACAGGTAACACTTCCACCATTCCTTATATTCCGCACCATAAAAAGGACATTTAGAATTGAGTTTGAAATGGTGTTCAATGGTCAGTGAATTTTCTATAGCGCAGTGGTCAATGTGTATCTTGTTTTCCTTGAATACAGACGCTATGCCTTTTAGGAAGCAAAACTGATTGTAAGAGGTGCTAAATCAAGAGCAGCCCCATCATTTATACTTGTGACGGTGCACTTGCTGGTTGTACTTGTGGCCATTTTGCAGCAAGCCACAGTCTGAACTCAGAGGAGATAGTTAGATATATGCAAAATTTACTCTACACCCATGGGAAAGTGGTTACAGCTCAAGGAAAAAAATAGGGGTTTGGATAAGAAAGATGCATGTATGGAGGATGTGAGAGACCCCTGAAGGATTAAGTGTTTGTGAGACTTATATAAGAATTGGAAATTCATGCAATCTTGAGGCTATATGTAAATATTACCTTTGTATCTGAAGGGCACATTTCAGGCCTTCACAAATAGGATACATATGTTCTGAATGGAATAGTTGAAAGCAAACTAGAATCCACTTTTTTTAAAGAGATCCAAAATACCCTGGCTGTATTTGTATTGTGTTTCATTATGTTTCTACTCTTGGCAGCTCCCCAAACATCCCCCTTCCTCTCCTCTCACCCACTTGTTTTATATCTGCATTGTGGAGAGAGCTCAGCACAAATGGATTAATTTGAATGGGGTCTCCTTCCATGAGAGATTCTTCTTTAATAGAGTGTTACTGTACCCTGCCTATCGTATGTAATGATGAATGGTACTGGGTTTTGGGAGAGCTGATGCCACTAAAATAGATTTGTGGGGTGAGGGAAATGCTATATTGGCTTGCAGAAATGTTTGTTAGTGAAAAGAGGGTACAATTTGGGAAGTCCTTCATAGTAACGTGCTTGGTACAACAACAAGCTATCTGCAAAAGAGAGAGTGATATTTGGATTTGACATATTCATTATGATTATACCAAAATTTCCAGAACAGAGGTTACTAGCAGAGTCCGAGCACTCTTTGATTTTATAGCTCATTTCAAAGCAATCCCCAATTACTCCTGGCATCTTAAGAGTGAAGAATTTGTGTGAATTTGTTGATTGAGTCCTGCTAATGCTCCAAAACATGTCTTCCTCATTCTTTTTCATTATCATCTCATTAACATGCTTGAAACAAACTTTTTTTGGTGGATCTGCACCAGATTGAGCCTTGCTCTCTCTGCCAGTGGGGACTTTACCTACTGTAACTAGAAGATACAAAAGAAAGAGCAGATATCCACAATATAAATGTCCTTCAAAATCATGGCCCACAGACTGTGATTTCTGTACTTACTCCTTAAGTTGCCCTTATATTTTGGAAAGTGTCTATTTAAAAATGACACTTTTTTACTCAATGGATCTCTGACTTTGTATACTCATAGTCGTATCTTCTGATCTGAGTTACAAAACTCAGTTTTGATGGCTTGATTTGCTTCTCTTAGCCCTGTAAAATCAACTCAATTAGGAAAGAGTGAGCTGGATTCCATTCATCAACTTGGCTACAACACTGCAAACAACCAAGCTCCAGTCAGTTATATCTGTGCAATTCCACTGAGGACAATGGAGATGCACAGTGTATAACGGAGGGTAGAATTTGGTGTGCAAAGCCTTTATTATTGATGATAGTGTCAGATTCGAGGCTGTGTTTGCAAGGATGGCTTGTTTAAAATCTCTCTTTATTCGTAAACAGAGGACTGAGAGGCAATACATGTTGAACTCCACAGTGCTGTTTTTATAATCACTTTTTGGAGTGGTATTATACTAAAGGCAACCGCTGCTATCTTTTTTGGTGTATTTTCAGCTTCCTTATTATTTTACAGTTGAGGCCCCCTGGTCCCTTGTTTAGTTTTGTAAGGTTACATAAAAAACTAAAGAAGCTATGTTGCAAACCGGTGATGACTATGCATGGTGCAACTTCTGTTCCTTTCCCTGAAATGAGAGAGTCGTGTCTCAGTGCAGAAGAAAATCTATCTGCAAATCTTGTTATAATAGGCTTTTCCTGCAAGAACTGCAGCACACTTCATTTTCTGCCACCTCAAAAATCTCACAAGAAAATGCCTCTTTCGTCGTAATTCGGAAGAACCTGGAAAGTGCCAGAGGACACAAAGATGAACTTGAATTGAATGTTTGAACTGAAGAGGTTCAGTTTGAGAGGGATGGTGGCTGAATTGGGTCATTTCTTAGATGGTCTAAAATGGCTCTCCCATTCCTTGGAGCAAGGCATTATCATTGTGTTGGCTGAGATTTTCAAAGTGGGCAAAAGGAGTTAGGCATCCAAATACCAGCGTAAGTAGGTCCCTCTGAAACTCCCAGCCACTGTTCATACAGGGCCCAGTCCTGCAGTCATTGACTAGGCTCTGACCCTTCACATGTATGTCAGCATAATTTTAAACATGTGAATCCATGGATTTCATTGGCATTACTCAAGCCTAAAGTTAAGCACATGTGTAAATGTTTGCAGAATCAGAGTATACGTGAGATTCCCATTTATTTCAATGGGAGTTTTGCCTACGGGAAGATTGGGCCCATATGTTAGAAAATCCAGTGTTAGATGCTGCATTTGGACTGCAATAACTAGTCAAAGGATGAGTCAAGGACACAGCACGATCACATAGCTTTCCTCAGATGAGCCACAGAAAAGGATTTCCTTAGCTATGTATTTCTTTGGTTGTATGGGTTTAGGTTTGCCCTTTAAAACTCTTGTAAAATAGATTTTAAAAAAACATTGGTTTTACTGGTTTATTTCAGAGGACAGTTCCATGTTGCGCTCCTCTCATAAATACACAGGAATTGTAGTTAGTAGCAATCTCACTGAATATCTTTTTGTCATGTTACCCATAGTATGTAATACTGCTTTTGGATTTTTTTTCTCCACCAAGAGAAATGAACTGAAATCAATGGTGCAGCTATTCCCTCATTTATATTCAACTCTCCATTGCTATAACATGTGCTAAAATATAAATGCTACTGTGTAATCTTCATATCACTTAAGTAAGCACTTCATTCTATTCAGTGTACTTCTCTGCAGCATGTAATACAAATAACTAAACAAATCCCATTGAAATCAACGGTGTAAACATTCCATTCACTTTTATAAGATTTTGCATATTAAAATATATAGTAAAACTACTGACCACCAACCTGGTCAGAGATGTGCTCTAATCACGAGCAAGAAGTACTGGTCAAAATCTGATGGCATGATATGGCTCAACATCAGGAGTCTGATTCTGATGTCACATTAGGGAAAATCATGAGTAATTCACTGAAGTTAAAAGAGTTATGGTTGGGCGAAGCCACTGTGAGATCAGGTTCACTCTTTCAATATGTTAATTTTATTGCATATCGTTCTAACTACACAAAAGTCCAATGGAAATAAATGCTGCAAGGGTTCTATTAATATCTAAGTGATTTTATTACAGTACTAAATTATGCTACAGTTAAACTACAAGGTAAAGGCATGATTCCCAGCTCGTGTACGCATACTTGCATTATCTCTCATTGAGTTAGCATGAGTATTAGCCGTAGTATAGCTGCAGTAACACAGACAGTGATGGCACAGGTTAGACCTGCCAGTTTCAGGCCGATTTGTACTCAACAAAAGTAGCGGTGCTGCTACCGTTGCCTGTGTTAACGTGACTACACTGTTGTTTATACTTGCACTAACTCACTGAGAGCTAGTGCGACTATGTGTATGCAAACTGAGGATCACAGCTCCAGCTCGTCGTGTAAATGTAGCTTGTATGGACGTGAAGTCAGATTCTTTGGTCCATGTTTGTGCAAAATGAAGTTTTGCACCATTAAAGACTGCATAATTTAGCTCATAGTTGGAAATACTACTTCTGATACGCCAGTGGGTGACAGGATGTGAAATAAAGCTCAGGAGGCCTGATACTCATGCCACAAATGAGACGTCATGTTTTTGTTTGTTCGTTAAAATATATAGAGGCTGATCAAACCCAGCTCTGAACTTGCTCCAACAGGAGCAAGTGTGACTCCAGATTGCAGCTTGGCTGCTTTAGTCAGATGAGGTAAACTTCATAGCATATGTTATTTTATTTAAAAATATTTTGCAGAATTATTTTATTTTCAGAAAATACTGAACTTGGCAAAGAGTTCCACAGGTTGACTGTGCATTGTGTGAAGAAATACTTCCTTTTGTTTGTTTTAAACTTGCTGCCCATTAATTTTATTTGGTGACCATTAGTGCTTGTGTTACGAGGAGTAAATAACACTTCCTTATTTACTTTTTCCACACCAGTCATGATTTTATAGACCTCTATCATATCCCCCCTTAGTAGTCTCTTTTCCAAGCTGAAAAGTCTGTCTTATTAATCTCGTCTCATATTGAAACTGTTTCATACCCCTAATAATTTTTGTTGCCCTTTTCTGTACCTTTTCCAATTTTAATGGATCTTTTTTGAGATGGGGCAACCAGATCTACACGCAGTATTCAAGATGTGGGTGTACCATGGATTTATAAAGAGGAATACGATATTTTCTGTCGTATTACGTACCCCTTTTCTAATAATTCCCAACATTCTGTAAGGTTTTTTGACTGCTGCTGCACATTGAGTGGATGTTTTCAGAGAACTATCCACAATGACTTATGCTGATGAGAGAGCAAGCTTCTCTCTCACACCAACAGAAATTGGTCCAGTAAAGGATATTACCTCACCCACCTTGTCTCACATAAGCTAAGTGTATTACAACTGTAAAGGGAATCCTAATGTTAGACATTTAAGCAAAAACTAATAGAAATTGAGCATAACAAGAAATACCACCCATCCTCAAAAGAATTAGCCGTAACTTCATAAGACACATTAGAAGTGTCCCTTTGACACGTTATTGTCCATTCTTTTTCTGGAGGTTACATTGCACAATAAATTCTCAGAAGATATCACACTCATTTTGGCTGATCATAGTAATGTGTTCTCAACCTTCTCTTGGGGTTAGGAGGAAGCAGAAAGGTTTCTTCTCTCAGGTTAAATTTAGAGGAAAGTGTTTCTACTTTGTCCTCCAAGGAGGATATGGGAGGCTGCAAACCATATTGTCCTCTTTGGAACTGTCTCACTACAGTATCTCATCAATAGAAACATCTTGACTGTTATTTGCTATCAGAGTCAGGCTGAGAAGACTAAGACCTCCACTAGATGAAATACCTGGGAATGGGTAAAGAAAAATCTATTCCATTACTATTGCTTAAGTTTATTATAAAATATGTATAACTGCTATAGCAAGACTGACTGCCTTCCAAAATCTCAAAACAAATGCTAACTTGCTAGCTATGAGCAAATGCATTAGAAGAAAGGGGGGAAAATCCCCTCCAAAGTACAGAACAAGCAGGAACACACAGGAGATGCAAGTCATTTCCCTACAGGCTTGATTCTACATCTCCTTACTAACTGAACTTTCCTATAGTCCATTTTCTATTAGGTGAAGAAATTTGTGTTTGTACAAAATGCTTTCTTAGCAAGCCATTTTTTCCTGATGTTTGATCCTGAAATAAAGTCACGACACATGCTCACATCTGACATCACGCTCTGCAGCTATGGAAAGGACTGTGATATAGTCTTTTATGGTTTCATAGCACTTCATGGACACTACCTAATTAATCCTCATAACACTGCTGAAAGTAGGGGATTGACAGAGGGAGAAACTAAAGCAAAAAGGTTAAGCAACTTGTCCAAGACTGCATAGCCAGGATTAAAATCCTATGTACCAGAACTTCTAATTGACTATTTTAACATCAAAACCTCTCAACTTCAGCATTATGACTTGACTGTAGTATCAAATCAGAGATGAAGCAAGTATGTCTGCGAGGATGAAATTCTTGTTTTTATACACACAAATTTCATGGATAATTAGCAAAACTAGCAGTGGAAGTCTTAAAAATCTGTGAAAGGTAAAAGGATTTAATATTTAAAAGATGTAGGTTAAAGTCCATATTTAAATATCCACCGGGCAATTCCTTTATGTACTCAGTACACTACCTTGCTCAGCTGCCTACTGTCATTTTAAAGCAATTGCACAGCAGACTTTAAAATGCTGTCACAAAAAAATTGCTAAAACAAAGCTTGCTCTTTCATTTGTCTGACATTTTTCTGTCATTCTGTGCACTTTATGGTGTGCCCAAGGTTTAGCTGTCATTTTATTTGAGTCCTTTCATGTGCTACCTCCTTCTCCCCCAAAAAAACCCCAAATAACTTTTACTGATGTGCTGGCAAGAAAACTACCAAAAGCTCTTTAGACTTTGAGTGTGAATCCAGCTGAGAAGGATTCTCAAACTCCTAGAGGAACAAACTGAAATCTAATTTTTGATAACTACCTCTGTTCAGACAGAGATACGGTAGACAATATATTGTCCTTTAAAGCAAAACAGTAAGAGAATATTATAGCTTATAAAATAAAGCTAAACACCATATGTTCAAGTAATTTCCATTAAGGCCCCAAATAATCTTAACTCTGCCTCAATATCTTTTATCCGTGAGCTGGAAACCTTCCCTAATTGTCACATGAAACTTAGTCTCATCTTGGGAAAGTATGAATTCCAACAGCAAGCTTATTAGTATCTCAACAAAAATTCAGAGAGGGACAAACAACAAAACGATTAGAGGAATGGAGGCTTCCATGTGAAGAGAGATTTGAAACATTACACAATTTAGATTGGAAAGCAGCATACGAAAAGCTCTGAAAGAGAGAAAAATAATGTTATACTGAGAGACGTTTGTTTATGAATGGCGCATATAGTAAATGGTGCTCCATTTTATCTTTAATACAAGTAGAGGACTTGAAATCAAAGTCAGCTATTTTAAAAATGGATAAGGAAATATTTTTATGCAATATGCTTTTAGCTTGTGGAACTCACTACCATAGGATATTACTGAAGTGTCTTCTTCCTCTCACCCTTAAAAAAAAAAAAACCACCTTAAAAGACATTTATGATGAATCTGCAACTACATTAGCTTGGACACAATTTCATCTCATAGTATTGTACGATTAGATATTTTATAGGGCAGCTGAGCAACATTAGAATTTCTGGTAGGATATCAGCTGTTAGTCACAGCAGCGGATGGGATTCTGGATTAGTCTGATTACTGATCTGTGTTGGTACTGTATGGCAGTGGTAATTTTTATGTAGTTTGCTGCATGTCCCTTTTTAGTGCAGGGTCAAAGTCTCAAAGATGGTTTTTAAAATATGTGAACCCATAATACTGTGCCTAAATTCCAGTGCACAAGATTTTAGGCTGTGCCTGCTACCTGTTAACATGATAAAAAATACTGATTTATGTGTGCCAGTCACATTTGTGCATAATGTCTATCTGCCCAATGTGTGCACATGCATCCAAGAGCTTGCATGTGCAAGACCTTGGTTCCTCTAAATTGTATGCACAAAATTATAGGTGCACAGTTTTCATCTTTATATCTAGAGTGAGCTTGAGGCCACATTGCAAATGTGTCCTATAGGGTTATTGGAAATTATTAATAAAAATACTTTACCCATGCTTTCCACGTTCATATTACTTTGATATAAGGGGCAGGAGCTCTTTCTCCTTAGATCTAAAGGTTGAGGGGCTCTTCCTATGCACGAGAGAAGTTTGTCAGCCACCTCTGTGGTGGCATTTCCCCACCCTACCCCATACTCTTTGGAGCAACTGCCACAAGTCCAGAGCTATGCATGCAGAAAGGGGTGGGAAAAGATGGCTGAGGTAGGAGCAGGGTGGATTAGGACCAGTCAGGGGTTGTTCATAATTCTTGTAGCACCCAGTAGAAATTCTGCTGAAACGGCTTTAATACCTGTATGGCCTTTTTGTGGGCCCCTCCAGGCAGTAGGACTCTTCTTCATAGTCCCAGGGACAGCTGGCAATGGAACAGCTCTGAAAGCTTGGAACTTCTCTGCCAAGAAATAAGGGAGAACTGCAGGGAGAGCTGGAGCTGGTTGTGCAGATACAAGGCCTCTGTGCAGATGGTTCTGGATTCTGTCAGATCCTTCAAGATCTGTGAGGCTCAGGGTATCCAGACCGTCTCCTCTGCTTGTGCAATGAGCAATGACACTGATCTCTCTGCAATTGAAATCTGACCTAAAGGTCTGAATTACAGCAAGCTGATGGGACAAATTGTCTTATTAGAAAGTGGCCCATGCTGCTCAACTCCCACCAAAACTAGTAGTCTGCACTGGGAGAGAGTGAAGGCTCTGTACCAGATGGACAGCCATTTAATTCCCTTGCCATGCTTTAAAAATTATCATCCTATTCAAGCTTGAGGTCTTTCCTGAGCAAAATGGAAAAGGCAGATTTACTCTTTTCTTTTCATCAAAACCTAAAAGTATCCTGCAAAGTCCATTTTGAATCTGTGTACATTTAATTATTTTCAATATATATTTACATGAATAAACATAAATAGCTCAGCATAGCATATATATATTTATATGTATATTTATATAGGGGAAGGAAAATCATTTTCTATAATTTGTTGTTGCTAACAATTTGCACATTTGACTGTAGGGGGAGTGAATATTCATAATAGAAAAAATTCCATAGCCTCAGAAATTCCTAGCATCAGTTTCTGATCTGTAAACTTGTAGATATCAATTTATGAGCACTGGCACATCAGTTAGGATCTTAGGAGATTCCATATTATGGCATGTTAGTAACTATAAAACTACAACTTCTGCTTGAGCCACAGTTGTTCAATTCCAAACAATCTTATAACATTTAACTAGAACTCATTTTTTGTTGATACAAATGGGTTTATTAATTTCCATAAGATATCTCTTACAGTATGTTTAATGCAGCTCCTTCTAAAATAATTGCTTACAGTACACAGACTAGATTTTATATGACTAATTAGAGCAGTGAATGGGAAAAAATAGGTTTCCAGGTAATATTGAAATTAAATATGTTAATCTATACCTCAGTGTGCACATTTTATATGAGCTTTAATTTGCTATATAAATTATAGTCCTGTGTTTATAAGGTGCCCTTGAAAGAATGTCCTATTTTTTGAATGCTAATACCATAGGGAAACAAATATACAAAGCTGTTAGCTAAAGGCTACACTTGCATAAATTAACGCAAGTACAGTTAGTTTCTAAATGGAGGTATGAAAAAACTTGCTTTTAAAATACTCTACAGATAGTTAATGTAGGACTTCCTGTGTATTTAAGATCATAGATAACATTTAATTCCAATATAGCATACTTCAGTTATACATTTTGAACGCTGACAAATTAATATACATATAAAACATGCCACTATTTACTATCTACAGCTCTGGATGTAAGAAGTCAAAGGGTTCTACAATAATTTGTATACAATCAAGCACCTTCAGGGTTGCTCCATTTATCAGTAGCTAGTTTAAAAACTGCCATAGTTGCAAAATTGTTTATCCTAACCTGATTTCTTTAAGATTAATTAATAATGTAGAGGTTGTATTTGTTAAATCTGTATTGCCATATGGGCCATCTTCTACTCTGAGTTTACTACTAAAGGAGGTTGTGTATGTGTGTGTTGACATTTGGCATCTTTTAATAGTAATAGCATGGCCTAAATCCTGCCCTCAGCTTCATCTCAGTGTCATTCTGCAGCACAGAGAAGGGCAGGTCATGGAGAACATGCGACTATTGACCCATGGGACTTTTCTTTTAAAAAAAAAAAAAAAAAAAATCAACTGAGTAAGCTGAATAGGTTAACATCCTTAGATGTCTCATAAATCATCAATGAGAAAATAGGCAGCAAATTTCTAGTCATCGTTACATCCTAATGAAGATGTAATGCCTAAGAAGTGCAATAATCCCCTCAAAATGTATTGTCTAGAACGTTTATTTTGAAAAGGAATTAAAAATAAATCAAGAAGCCATCCAACCTGTGCACGTACTGGGCATTATTGCCAGGGGTAGGATATAACTCAGTGTTTCTAAACCTTTTTGATGCCAGAGAACAGCCTGATGACTTCCTAAACTAGGCCAGGGAGAGCTCAGAGACCAGCGCTGATCCACAGACCAGCTCTTGAGAAACACTGATATAAGTGGTCCAAAAGCTCCATTTGAGTCTAAGAAATTCAGACATTTTCTAAAGTAGAATAGCAATATCTGGCTCATACCTTGACATCTTTCACATTTTTAGGAGCTGAGTGTGACCTAAGTCTTTCTATATGCACCAAAATAGAGCAGCAGACAACTCCGAGTTAAGTTAACCTTCAGACTGACAAAGTAAAATAAACAGTTGTATAAATGAAAATATCTAGTCTGGAATATTTCACAACTAAGAACTTCATTTTTTATTCATTCTCTTCATACAAAGTGAAGATCATACAAGTGAATGTATAATATTGTTCTTTGAGGAAGCTACATTGAAAACACCACCTAGAATTAATGACATAAGAAAGCTGAACAAGCCAGAAAAAATTGTTCCAGAATCTTGCATTTTACTGTGACTACAGTATTTTTAAATAAAAATAGATCTGGGTTTTTTCGTTTTTTGTTCTCAATTCCATATAAAGTTAACATGTTCAGTCCTTTGGAAAAAATCACTTTATCAGCAAGTCAGTGTTCGTAGGTTATTTTAACTATATTAACTGTTCAGTGCTCTATTTGGTGTATGGAAGGTGGGATAGGATGACATGATTGTCATCCAGTACTTTTATTTTCATGAAGGTTGCAGAAAGAAGAGACAGAACTTAGTTCTCCGATGTTTAGTTGCAGCCTCCTCCTTACCAGAAGAGATGGAAAGCATGTTAGTTAATTAAACTTCACCCTCTATACCAGAAGTCAGTTATGAGACTTAAGAGAAGGAATTCAATCTCTATTGACACATCCAGCATTTTTATTGCCACGTTCAGAGGTGCCCACAACAATTTTGTACTAGTCTAGTTCCATCTATGTGAACTCTCTAGTATAACCGCTCTAAAATGACGGGAAAGAGCTCTCTCATTGATTTAATTAATCCACCTCCAATGAGTTGGTGCGAAAAGCTCTCCCACTGACATAGCACTGTCCATACTGGTGCTTAGGTCAGTGTCATTTATGTCATTCAGGGCATGGCTTATTCATACCCCTGAGCAACATACATTATACTGACATAAGTGGTAGTGTAGAGATAGCCTTCACATCCTAATTAATTAGCCAACAAAGGTCAGGTCTTGAGCTGATATACCAGATTCCTCAGACTGGATTATACTAAATCTGATTACTTCCAGTCCTACTATTGGACAAAGATTTCTTAATAGTTGTCTCTAACAAAGAGTGGCAGGGGCAAAAGCTAAAAAGAAGAAAAGAGAATTTTGTTTTTCTAAACAGAACAATTTATATTAACATATATTATGATCTGAAGACTTTTACCCCACCCTCCCTTTCTTAAAGGATTCAGTCAAAGATCTGCTTCCTGATTTTCACATCCATGATCATTTTCATTCATCCTCATTAACTTTATTGTTTAGTCTGATTGTACAAGGTATTATTCAGGCCTGTTGACATACTTTAAAAAGGTCGCTCATTTTGAGCACGTTACTCACTTTAGCCCGTGTTCCATACACATTTGGCATCTACTGTTGAACAATTTTTACATTGGAAACAAAGGGCTTGTCTATGTGGTGGGGTAATATGCTCTATGGGGATGTGATTTCTCAAGTGCACTAATGTGTTGTGCATTAATTGGTCTGTGTAGACCCCTGCTGGTGCACTTTAACATTGTACTATTTTAAACAGCACTAAGTTAAAGCATACCAGAAAGGTCTACGTGGACTAATTAATGTGCTGCATGTTAGTGCGCTTCAGCAATCACGCACCCGTAAAGCACATAGCCTTCTGTGTAGCCAAGCCCATAGAATCAGGAGCCTCAAGTTACAGAAATAACTTTGAATTTTTGTCACACATTGTGTCCCACATTTGGGCCTGGGCAGGTTATGATGTTTGCCTGTTAGTGATGAAGGAGGGAATGGAATAGAACTGACATTTTGTGCAAATGGGCATTACCACAAGCCTGATATTATTTTTTATTTTTTCCCTAAAAAATTCACACTAGTACTTTTCCAGTTTGAACGTATACATAAAATCAGCTTTTCAAGCTTTGGTGCTCTCTCTTTGAAAAATGTTCTGAAAAATCAACAAATCAAAAGCTTGTGAAATAGATTAGCAAAAAATGTTTCTGGAAATTTTTTGCTACAAAAAACAAAACAAAACATTATCGTCAGATCTTAAAGCATTTTACAAAGGAGCTTAGTATCATTATTCCCGTTTTACAGACATTATTGCTGAATGTCACCCAGCAAAGCAGTGGCAGAACCAGCACTAGAACCCAGCTCTCCTGAGGCACTGTCCAATGCCCTAACCACTAGGTAACACTGCCTCATCAATTGTACTCCATCATGGCAATTTTTATATGATGGATGCCCTTGAATTCATAGGCCCTGACCTGTGCAGGCCATAGCCACAGAAACCCTGGACTCAACGATATGTTTGGATCATCACCATCTAATACTATAGGCTAATTGTTAGCAAATGTGTATTTTTAATTTCAAAGTTGTTTTTGTTTTATAAGCACCAGAAAGTTTCAAAATCCAGTAAACTTTACTTTTTTTATTATACTCATATAACTTAAAAATGGCTGAACTAAACTTTTTCCAAAATTGATAAAAATAATTAACTCTCTGGCTGAGACTTTACATGCCAAGTTACAGCCTGGAGCAAAATTTTATTGCTAAATTATAAACTTTTGAACAAAAGGAGCTATAAATGCCACATACAAAACCCTTACCTTTAGCAGTGTGAACTGTCACTATACTTTAGAAATAAACATATAATATTATCATGCAATATATGGGCTATATACATTTACATTACGCTATAATACTACTTATATCAAAGTTAAATTCAGATATTAACTTGAAATATCTTAAGCAAACAAAATTTTTAGTAAATCCTCTTCATAACTCTCAGATCAAATAATTGAAACATATTTACAAACCATCTTTTTGGTTTCTTCCAATTCTGGTTCCCTCATTTTCATGATCACGATAAAGGATATATATACCTATACATATGGACATTGCTCAAGGCAGAGTTATATTAGCTTTGTTCAGGGGAACTGTTACAGTGTTAGTTCCCATTTTACTCTCCACTGTAGAACAATTCCACTTAAGTTGATTCTACAGTCAGATTGTGGAAGTGTTCTGAAAACAAATCCCAACTGCCCCCCCTTATATGGAAGTTCCTGACAAGACGGTCTTCAGAACTTCAGTAATACTGCATCTTTCACTGCCCCACCTGTATGCCCACCGACCTATATCCCTATCTTTCCTCTTGTATTCTAAATACTACTTTCCCCTAGCAGTACTATATTCTGATAATTTTCTATTCAATTTCATTTTTTTTTTTATGATCAGCAGACTCATTTCTACTTTTAAACCTCAACCGTGATGTCCCCTAGAGCTCAGTTTCTTTGGTGCTATTCTCTTCTCGTTCTGTCTCATCTTTCTTGTCCACCTCTTTTCTGAATTTGAAACTACATGTTATTTCCATGCAGATAATACCCCAAACTATGTTCCTCTTCTTGTTTTGAACTTTTTATGACTTCATGCCTATTTCAGTAATATCAGCCCCCTAATTCCATCATCTCTTCCATTGACTCATCCTATCCAAAACTGATCAACAAGTGGGGGGAGGGGTTGGAGAAGGATACTGAGTCAAAATTCTTCAATTAAAATCTGAACATAACACTTATTGTTGGTAACCTCACTGTCTGATTAAAAACTCACGTACATCTAATTAATATTGCCTCAAATATCACTCATATCAGAAATTAATTCCAAATCCCTTATGTCAAAAATCTCATTTGTGCCTTAATTTTTTTCCCTTGGTTGCTGTATCGCTTCTCTTTCCAACTCTCTGAACTCAGTGGACCAGATCCTGACCCCTGCTCCTTTTGTGCTGCTCTGATGTGGGGGAGTCCCTAGTCGGCATAGAGCTGATATAGCTATTATTATGCTCCCCTCCAGGGTAGGGGGTGTTTTGGGAACACGGCCAGCGTGCACTGAGCCCCAGTGATCACCAGTCAACATAATGACCCCTAGGGGCCATAATAAGGTGGCTGAATTTACAACAGTTCAAACAAACAATATGCATTTTAATAAGGCTAAATGTAAATGTATACATCTAGAAACAAAGCATGTAGGCCATACTTACAGGATGGGAGACTCTATCCTAGGAAGCAGTGAAAGTCTGAAAAAGATTTGGATGCATGGTGGATAATCAGCTGAACAGGGGCTTCCAGAGTGACACTGTCCCAAAGGGCTAATGCGATCCTGGGATACAACAGGGGAATCTCAATTCGAAGTAAAGAAGTTAATTTACCTCTGTATTTGCGTCTGGTGCAACTGCTGCTGGAATATTGTGTCCTGATGTTCACATATCAAGAAAAAAGGTATTGAAAAACTGGAGGGAGTCCAGAGAAGAGTCACAAGAATGATTAAAGGATTATAGAACTTGCTTTATAGTGATTCCCAAGGAGCTCAATCTATTGAGTTTAACAAAGATAAGGTTAAGGGTTGACTTGATTACAGTCTATAAATGGGGAACAAATATTTAATAATGAGCTTTTCAATCTAGCAGAGAAAGATATAACACAATCCAATGTCTGGTAGTTGAAGCTAGACAATTTCAGACAGGAAATAAGATGTACTTTTTTTTAATACTGAGTATAACTAACCCTTGGAACAATTTACCAAGGATTGTGGTGGATTCTCCATCACTGGCAATTTTAAAATCAAGATTGGATGGTTTTTCTAGGACTTCTAGGAACTATTTTGGAGAAGTTCCATAGCCTGTATTATACAGGATGTCAGACTAGATAATCACAATGGTCCCGTCTGGCCTTGGAATCTATGAATGTCCCCGGATCTCTGGTTTCACAATGAAGATCCGTCCCTATATCTCTAAGAAAACAATCAAATCCCACTCTTTACCACCCGCACTCTAATTTCTCCACTCTGTTTTTCTCTTAGAACAGGGTGTCAAACTCATTTGCTATGGTGGACCAGATTTGAATTAAATGTACTTCAAGTGGGCTATACATACCATAAATCAAAATACTAGGCACTTTTGGAGCACTGTGTCTCGTGCACAGGGCGCTCCACGTGCTACCGCTAGAGTACACAGATCTCATAGCAGCGCGCAACACCGTGAGATCTCGTGGCGTTGTACCCCTGGCAGCAGCGCACGCCGCCGCCAGAGAATACAACACCATGAGATGTCGCAGCAGCACGCAGCCGCCAGGGGCCGGAACAAAAAGGTTGGCAGGCCGGATGTTTGACACCCGTCTTAGAAACTTGGGACATTGCCCTCTTGTTCCTCTCCTGCAGAAATTACTTGTGTGAGGTTCTACGGTTTACTTGTTTGTACATGTATTGAATGCAATTTGCTGTGAAGCATTCTGTGATACTTTTGTGTGAATTATAGTACAAACAAATTGCACTGCATATATACAGGACTGTACGTAGATTTAAATAACCTTATCCTGGTTTAATACCTGCGCAAAGGAAAGATGAAGGTGATGTATTTGCCACAAAGGGCAGGCTTTGTGTTTAAGTGAGTGAGACTGTGGTTTATGAAACTCGATTAAAGCTGGCCGAGTTAAATAAACTGAATTGCAGTTTGCAAATGAGTGTAAACAGGAGAATATATATCTGTCTTTTCTTTCTCACTAGATGCATAAAAAAAGCTCCTCTTTTGATGGTGTAGAGTATTGAATTTTCCATTCTATAATAAAATACATGCTCTTTACCTCAAACAAATGCCAGTTGTGATGGCAGATCCGGAATTTGAACAAAATAACACAATTCAAACAGACAGTATGTTGCATTTTGGATTTAATACACTGAAGATACTTTAAACCATGAAAATCTCTCATTAGTTTCAGTAATTTGATGGCAGGACAGATTACAAGTTTAAGAAAATAAAAGATATTCAACTGGTTTCTGTGGAGTAAGAGCATTGGGCCCAATCCTGCAAATTCTTACTTGTGTGTGTAGTTCTGCTGAAGGTATTGAGCTACTCAGATGAGTAAAATTCCATGTGATTAGGCCCATAGTTACTCTTATATGAATTCAAAATCTGTAGCCTTATTATTTCAGTCTTGTCTCGTTTACAGTGTGCAGTTTATTTCCTACCCATACAACATGGCTACTTGCCTGAGCTGTAGGAAGTAGCGTAACTTTGTCCCATCCCAATCCTGTTTTGGGGCAAAATAATAGTATTTAAAGTTGCTGTTTGGTGGCCTGATCTGGTAAGGTGCTGAATGCCCTTGCTTTCCACTTAAGTCCATGTTAACTGAAGGTTCATGGACAAATTTGCCTTCTCCAGGGGTTTGGTGATACAATAATTTGGGGGAGGCAGGGAAAGGGAGGCCAGGATGAGACCAGCCCTTTAGGTGATGAAGAGGAAGATTAGTGAGCTTGCCAGCTTTGGGGACTGTACTCCTTAGAGGGTCAACAATGGCTGCTTCTCTATTTTGTGACCATTTCCCCCAATTTAGTATCAGAGATGACAGAGTTAAATAGGATCTCTAGGGCTAGCCAGGGAATCATGGGAATGTGGGAAGCTGCCCCCCCCCCAAAAAAAAGCCTCAATAATGCCCTTCTAACTGAACAACATGCAAATAATCATGAAAACCACATTAGAGTATGAAGAAGCTAGGACAAATGGATTCCCTAACTGGGAACTGCTGGAAAGTTTAGAAGCAGGGCACAGATCATTCTTGTTTGTAAGCTCTTCAGGGCAGGGACGGTCTTTCTTGTTATGGGGTTTGTAGCATGCCTAGCAGCGGAGGCGAGTGAGTGCAATAGCCTGGCAATATCAATAATAACGTTTAGAGGGCTGCATATTCCCCTGACTTTACGGCATAAAGCAGTGGGGTCCCCTGTTGCAGAGGTAATATCTGCAGTTGCTCCAGCTGCAAAGTTCACCCACCTGCACCAGCCCGAGTCTTTGCAGGCCCGGCTCCAAAGTCACCTACGTTAAGGCCTTGTGCGGTTACTGCCGCATCTGGGCGGAAAGTGCTGCTCTGGCGGACAGCAGGGCCAGCCCGGGGGCCCCAGGAGATTGGCCCTGCATGGCTGGCAGGCAGGGAGAGAATCCCTGCGTGTCTTTGAACATTGGCCTCAGTGCTTGCCCTGTCAAGCGGCGGGGAAGGGGTTAATGGCCAACCACGCTGGCCGGGAACGGAGCTGGCGCGGCGGCAGGGCGCCCTGGCCGGGCACGAGCCGGCGGCAGCAGCAGCTGGCGGCGCGAGGGAGAGGGACGAGCGCGGCGCCCGGAGAGCCGGAGAGAAAGGGCAGCGTGCCGCCTGCTGCAGCAGCCTCCGCGCGGTTAATCACGCGTTCCCCTCTCGCGGCTGATTTGCAAGAGCAGATTAATCAGAGCGCGCGGCTTGATGAAATTTGCTGTTATTGTGCCCATTTTTAGCAACATCTTTTATTATCTTCATTATTCATTTACAGGGGACCGGCATCAATTATGCAAATGAGCCCGCAGACTTTGCAGATTACTTCATTTGCCGCTATTGTTTGTGGAAATTTAATTATTAAATATTATTAAGCTTGCGTTTTCTTCAATTTTCCAAGGCGTAGTTTCATTTGATTTTTCCTCCAGCTGCTCTCGTTTCCTTTCAGTGCCAAAACAGCTCCTCATCAAAGCGGCTCTGGCATGTGAAGACCAAATAAAATCTCCTCAATTTAATAATTTTGATGTTAGTCCCTTGTTCTCAGCTGCTTGCTCAAAGCAATGCAGAGAGAAACGCAGAGCACATTCAATTTAATGAGCAGAAATTGAATTCAAGTTTGTTCGGAATTGACTTCAATTAAGCAGAGTCTTAATGATAAATTAATCTCTTTTCTTTATTCCCTAGAATTTGTTTTTCAAAGTAGGAAATTGGACTACATTGAAAGACCAAATAAAGAATACCAATTTTAACTAGATTATGGAACCGATAGCAAAATTTAATTCTTTATAGTAATATACTTGGACAAATAGCATTCACTCTATGGCATGTATTATAATTTACATTCATTGTTACCACTCACACTTTCATGGCATGGATAAAATGGCAGTTGAATTAAATATGGGCTTGTAATAGACTTCAGAGTTTTAATCTTTATTAAGAAACTCTAATTGAATGCATAATTAGCTTTTCAGGGTCTAGGAAACTAGGTTTAATATCTATGAGGGCTGAAAATATAGATCAAGAATTTTTTTTAAAGAGCAATTTTATGAATTTATTTTTTAGAAGGAATTATCTTGTAACATGGACTTGTATAAAAACCCCTCATTTTAACTTCATTGAAAGATGCTACAAACTGAGGAGAGGCAATGAGGTTTGGTTTTGTTCATCCTCCCTGCTCCAAAAGCATCTTTGCTGTAATGAAGTTCAATGCTAGCAATGCAATGATCTTTCATTAAAATGTACCTCAAGTTATTAAGCATAACAGTGCTGTCCCTACTAAAAACAAGTAGGCAGAATTAGCAGAGTTTATAATGGCAACAATATTGTGCTAATTATGCAGCTCTTAATCACCTTAGTAGCCTCCTTGTCTTTCCTGGAGCTAAGTAGGTGAGTAAGGTCTGCAGGATCAGGTCCTTTGTTTTGAAGAACATATTTGTTCATGGTGGCTAAGAGCTTCAAAAGTGAATAGGGATTTAAAATTTAAAGGGCCCAGTTTAAAGGGCCCTGATTGTGAGATTGCTGATGCTCGGCCGTTTCTGAAAAATCAGGCCCCTTTAAGGTGTCTTAATCTAGACTCCCAAAATCACTCTTCCCTTGTGAAAATCTTGGCCTGTGTTTTGAAATGCTGATCTCTTTTTCACACTGGTCTGGTCTACACTGCCGGCGAAAATCAGCAGCAGTTGACGGGAGTTATGCAAGCTATGCAGAGTAGCTTGTTTTACTCCCATCGACTTTGTAACTTCCCTTTAGCACCCTGTCTCCGCTTCACCGCACCAACAGGAAATGCGTACCCATCAACGCAGTGCTACGCTTTTTGGGGAGGTGGTTTTATTGAACCGACTTCTGTATTGTTTGAGTGGGTCTTCATTGCCACTCAGTCGATCCAGATAAATCAATCTGATGGTGGCGAATTTGCTGCTGTCAGCGTAGACATACCCTCAATAGGGGGACGACGTACAGCACTCTTTATAGGGGAACTGAAGAGACAGCGTTAGCTTAAAGATCCTTTGAGCCATTCACTACTTTACAGTTATATTCACATTTTTAAAAATTGGTAGAAAATCTACCTCTACTGGGGCAGGATTAGCATTTCAGCACATACATGTAAATGTTTTGCTGTATGATATTTCAGTATTTCATGTCATGGATAATAAGGCTAATTGCACACAGAGAGAGTGACAATTTTGCTCTGTTACAGTGGTGCAGTTCAAGGGTGTGTAGTTTGCTTGCTGAGGATGTGGTCAGGTCAGCCTGCTGCCCCCCCTACACATATGCAGGCACTGGGCAGGGGTGAGTGCTGTTCCTTTTAAAAGAAGCAATAGCTTGAAGCATTTCCCACTGTTGCCTTTAACCAGTGTGCCCTTTGCTGGTTGGATAGTCCTACCATGTGTCCAACATTGCTCTGCTCTTATCCCCCAGAGCAGTGGATCCAAACCTTTCTGACACAGGTAAAACATGTCGCCCCCACCTCCTGACCCAGCCATAAACACATACAAGCCCTACAAACACATATAATGATAATAATAACACTAAATTACATAAATAATAATAATAAATTACTCTTACGTGAGTAAGAAACTCAACCTTCCCTGGCACAGCTGTCACCACATGACCTGTGTGGCCGTGCCTCTTCCTGTCCCTCATGGACTGAGGGTAATGGAGGCAGCAGGCGCTGGTGGGCTGGCTGGGTTGCTCCAGATCCCCACTGTCTTGGGGCTGGGGGGTTGCTCCTCTGCTCTGGCTGGCGCCGGGCTTGGGAGGCTGCTCCTCTGCTCTGGCTGGGTGTCCGGCCAGCTTGGGGAGGGGCCGCTCTTGATGGCACGGAGTTTGGGGCTGTTGTGCCTGGCTGCCACGGAGCTTGGGGTGTTAAATTACCTCAATATTACGGAAGCCTCACAAACCCCCTGTGATCTTCAGTGCCCCCCCCCAAAGGGGTCCCGCACCCAAGTTGGGAAACGTTGCCCCAGAGTACCGTATTATAAGGTGTCAATAGAATGCTAACATATGTTTTGCACAACACAAATCTTAAAATATAATTATTAATTTAAGACCAAATTAAATTTGTTCCAAACACTTGGACTTGCTTTTTTAATCTAATTTTTTGGTAAATTATTTTCTTTATGGAGCGGGGTTATGGTTTTTCTGATGGAAGACAAAAGTGTTTGTTAATCTCAGGAGTAACTGCTGATATGTTTTCAGTGTCCCGGTTATATATAAGGAGAGTGTATTCCTCCTACATGTATATAGTTATGATACATGTATAGCTATAATATCCAATTCAGAAACTGCATCATTGTCACATTGTATAGAATATTCAGGATTTATAGATTTGGGGCTAGATTTATAAATCTATTTAGGTACCTGAAGAGGCAGATAGTCACCTACTGGGATTTACAAAAGTGCTTAAGTGACTTAGGCCTCTAACTCATAGTTTTTGTAAATACCACTCGGTGCTATTTGCATCTTTAGGTACCTAAATACCATTGTAAAGCTGGCCTTTGAGCATGAGCTTTAGGTGCTATAGACAGATGTTGTCACAACAGGTTATTTACTGTATATAAAACTCAGGAAAGAAATAAGATAGAGTTAAAATTGGAAATATGTATCCTTTAGAGCAGTGTTTCTCAACTGGTGCTCCGCGGAACCGGGAACACTGTTAGGGTTCCGCGAGCAGCTGTTCTCTGTGCCGCCGAGAGCAGCTGTTCTCTGCGCCACCGAAAAAGGGACGATGTCCCGGATTTTTCGGCGGAGGGTATTGAGTGTAAGTGTAATTTAATTTATATTTAATTGAGAAACGCTGAGCTAGTTGTTTGTATATAATTTGCTTATTTTGACATTTTTTTTTTGGCCCCATATGTAAAAATATTGTTAGGAGTTTGGGGGGTTCCGCAATTATTTATCGAGTTCAAAAGGGTTCCATGGCCAAATTTAATTGAGAAACACTGCTTTAGAGTGTGGTCCTGTACTAAATGTATCTCTGTAAGAATGTCACTGGGGGGTGCCATACACAACATGTATCACTGATGTCCTTATGCAATTTGCTCAATTGGTAATTAAGAATATTTTTTCCCTTTACATGCAAATCCCAAAAGCTCACTTTGGGCTCTGAACATCAAGCTGGGTTCTTACCATCCCACTCACCACCACTAATAATTAATGTTATGCAGCCAAATTAGGCCCTTAGCTACACCTCTTCAATTCCATTGTTGAATGATTATGCTTTTGATAACATTTGTGGAAACCCAGTTGGACTCATGACTCAGCATAAGAGTAACTTTTCCCTTCAGCTGAAGAAGCCCCACTCAAACTCATGCATAGTGGGTAGTTTCCCTAAGTTTCTTCTCGCAAAATTTTGTGTCCAAATATAGATTTGTCTAAGCAGTAGAAATTCTTTGTCTTTAGCTGAGCTGACACTGTTTGTCCCAGGTTTGTGTTTGACCTCAGTAATTGTGTCCTTTGGTTTAGTTTCTAATTTAAGACTATTTTCCCCAGGAAGCTTATTTCCTTCTTAAAAGATGACTCCATAAGCTAAATCTTGCCAAAGGAGCAACTCCTGTAGAGAAGGAGGCCATGTCAACCATCTGAGCAGGTGAGTATGTTCAGTTCCAACCCCCCCCCAAAAATGGTAACATTTCAACAAGTACAAATAACAGGATTTAAAATTAAACATAACAGAAGAAAGTGGTTCAGTTCTGACCAGTCTAGCAAGTAGTGTACCTGGTAAATTCTCCAACCTGGGTTCCTCAGGTGAAAACATCCAAAAATGGTCAGTCCTCAAAGAAGGATATGGGAAGATACAGGAAAGGGAAACCATTTATTATACATTCTTGAAGGGGGTTTGGGAGAGTGGGGGAAAGAAATCAAAAGCTGAACTAAGTTATCCCTTTCCGGTCTAGATACGATCTGACATGCCATTTGTGTCATGAGTAGATATACTTTGAATGCCTTTACTTCTTTCCAGGAGGGCAATCTCCTGAAGGAAGCTGATAAATATTTATTACTATGTATTTTTAGTTTATTTTCTAATGTTGGTATTATGCAAATGAAAAATAATACATTCTTAAGAGATGGTTTTGTAGCACTTCTATCAATCAATTCATAACCAAATAATATGATGTTAAAACTCCCCCCAGCATTTCCACACACCCCTCCCCCACGTGCACACATCAGTATGCTAAGAGAACTTTACAGTCACACAGTTAAGCATCGAAAACCAAAGAAATGTCAAATTTCACTTACGCTGCACCATTTAAGACGCAACCTACTATTTCTCAAGTACAATATAATTATGCAACCACCTTTGTTAATGTATGGCATCTTGCACAGTGTAATACTCTATCTAGCACACCTAGAGTCCATTAGTCACTTACATGACAAGTACACAAGTCAACTGTTTGTCTCAGCCACTGTGCCTTTCAGACTGAAAGTGCTAAATTTGCATTCTTGGCTATGCTGTCTTTAACTATATGGCCCATATTCCAATTGCAGAGCTAGAAACAGAAAACAGGATTCTTGATTCCCAGCATTCTATTGCTGTCTAGTCAATAGTTTTAAAATTCAGTGGCAAAGTTTGCCTTTAGCTCAAGTAGTAGATGTATGCGCTGCGGATATGAAGACCCAAGTTCCAAATCCTGCTGATTACCCCTGTGGTTACACATGATGAAATCTCTTTCCAGTTTTTAAATAAACAGCATTATTTCATTCACATGGGGAAAATTTCCTTAAAATAGGTTTTATAGTAAAAAAACGTAATCTGTTACTTATGTGTGGCATGCAGCAAAATACAGGTGTTTTGTATTTTGGTCTTCTGTTACTCATTTTGATAGTTTATACCACACATTGGCAGTTTGTGAGATGTGGCTGGCATATGTAGGCTTACTTTATCTTGTAGCTAAGTTAGTTTCATAGTAAACTCTCTTATCTCTTGAATTGGACCTAAAAACTGCTGGTTGAAAAGAACTCGTACAGTGGGTGGCTGCTGACTAAAATAATGAAATACACATAGTAGAGAGAACAGAACTGAATCATATAAAAGTCTGTCACCAAGGGTGTATATGTGGCCATTATAACAATGAAAAATATTAGAAGATGTTATATGTGTATCTAAGTTTCTAGAAGACAGTATGGTATTATATTTGACAAATAATAAGTGACCAGAGTTGTGTGCTGTCAGTTTCCCTCACCCCCTTCCAACCTCAAGAACCCTCAGTTAGTGTGAAAGGCATCTGGGGTGAAGCGGGAAGGCCTCCTTTCTCCTCAATCCAATACTCTGTTTCTGGGCAGACTGAGGACTAGTTCAATAGGAAGACTAGACCTCACCTCAAACAAGGACTGGGGCATGAGGCCTGTACCCAGCACCCTGGATTGCTGTAATTCAAGCGTCAACAAAGGCGAACCATTAATCTCTCTGTGGTTTACAATGAAGCTATTCTTACCTGCCCCGGTGGGGTGGCATGGGGCTTGATGCGGGCTTGAATTCTATTCTCACTTACACCAATGTAAATCAAGAGTAACTTCAGTAGATTTACTCCTGATGTAGGTTGATGTGAGAACAGAAATTGGCTCTACATAAAAATTTGTTTGGAGACTGTCAGATGAAAGGCACCATAAGATATAAGCACACATTTTACTCTCTTTCATATAACTATGTTCTGAACAGCAGTTTCAGTCATGGCTCATCCACAGAATTAGAAGTATTCTCTGTACAATTGGAATGAAAACTTACAGAAGAGAAGCATTCCGGTGTTCTATATATATTGCAAGTTATGTCTCATAACTGCCTTCTGAAGGGTTTCTTGCATCTGACTCTGAAGTATTTCCACTGCTGGAAACAGGATAACAGATTAGATGGATCACAAAGCTGATCCAATGCAGCAATGCCTATGTTCCAAGCTCATACCATATACTGGAGTTCTGAGACTCTTTCATTACATATGGGATACAGTTGCATTGCCTCAGGGACACAGAAGTGAGATACCAAAGGACTAAATTACCATGCTGTCACATTTAAAATAAATTTTCAAATGTAATTTGGGTAACTAAATTAATGTGAATTAATGTAGGAATACTTAAATATAACATAATGACATCTAAATGAGGTATAATATAAACAATAGTTAAGATATAAAAATCCAATTTTTGTAAAAATAGGGTCTAGGGGTTTTAAGTGTTTGTTCACTTTAAATCAAACTGGAAGGAAAAAAATAGAATCTTGAGGAAATGTTGGAAAATATACGAAGTCCTTTCTTATTTATTCAAAATCATTTTGTAAACACAACAAGCCCTTTGCTCTTTGAGGTCCTTCTCTACACCACCTGTTTTTTTTAAAAAGCTGCTATTCCTATCTGGCACACTTCCCAATACCAGGCCTGCCAAGTTGGCTGTCTTGTCCAGTGGTAAAACTGTTGAATTTCTGGTGAGTGAAAGTGACATGACCTCTATATTTTTATTACTGTAGAAGTCCTTTAGATCAGCTGTAGTAATTAAATACCCATGACTTGGTCATTTTTTATAGAAACTTTTAGCAAATGGCACACAAAGTTAGTGACCATATTTTATAACTCATTTTTAGTGGAAATATAACTGCAAAGCAAATTGTGAGGGAGACAAGTAGAAAGTGCCTGAGGAAAGTGCATTGTAGCTTATGACATAACTAGAATTTGTAGAATAGCCTGGAAACAAAACTGATCTACAAATATTTTGTGAAAATTGCTGTTTTGCTGTAATTCATAAAGTCATGGGATCTGTCAGCATTTGCATGATTGATGTATCTGGGAAAATGCTGGCAAAACATATCTTTCTTTATGGAGGAAATTGAAGAGACAGTGTTAGCTCAAAGGGTACTTTTAGCCATTCACTGCTTTAGATTTATATTCACATTTTTCAGAATTAGTAGAAAATCTACCTCTACTGGGGTATGATTAGCATTTCAGAGCATTAATGTAAACATTTCACCTCATGACATTTCAGTACTTGATGCCATTGATAGAAAAACTAATTGCACACAAAGAAAGTGACAAATTTTGCTCTTACACTGGTGCAAATTGAGGGCCTATAGGTTTAAATTTATTCTAAGAAATCATTTGGTAAATACATATGAATGACAAATACAGAAGCAGAAATCAGGATTGGTTTGAGAACAATTTGCTAATTGAAAAAGTGTTTGCATTCAGACAGATCATTTAGAACGAACAATTTAGGTAACTCTGGGTGTAATGAATATGGACCATAGTGGTCATACCATGGGTTCGAGGAAGTCTTAAAGTACAATAGAATTAGTCAAATTACCGTACATTTTCATACACAAAGGGGAAAAAGAAGACTTGAGGAAATACAGTATAAGCCTAGGACCTTCCTGGATGCAAACTTCCCCTCACATTACTGAGCAATCAGCTCTCCAAAATATCAGCTGTTGACAAACGAGGGGAACAGAAAGTGTTTAATCAGGATTCTGTCATTTGATAAATGAACCCATGCAGCAGCTAAATGACTATAACTTACTGTTCTGTATAGTACTCATCAATGGAGACTATTCAGTTCTGTGCCCAAAACTTACATGTTAACGGACAGAGCTTAGACAAAAACATGCTCATCTCCTGAGAGACATGATGCAAATACCACATTGATTTACACAATATGCAATTCTATTGCCTTCAGTAGGATTGCACCGTTTGAGGGTGTAAATCAGCCAAGAACTTGGTTCAATGAAGCTGCCTACCTGCTGTACATAATATGAAAGCAATCAAAAAAGCAAATTAGTCAGAACAGAGGTAAATGGTTATCACACATTATTGCTCCAAAGTTTATTTTATTGCCTGTTGAGGAAAAGTCTTGAGAGGACTGATCTGACAGGGGACTGCTCAGGAAAAAGACTTAGCAGCGAGCATCTGAACTTTCTTAGACCTCAGGCACAAACTGCTGAAAGATGACATGGAGCCCAAACAGGAACTGTGATGAAAGTGAGCAAAATAAAGATCATAGTTAATGAAAACATGAATCAGAATAAACAGAGAGCATCAATAGAAGAAAATCAAGTGAGAGATTAATGTTCTGATTGCCATCAATGGAAGTGTTGCCAGTGATTTCCATGAGAGCAGGATTAGTTGCACAGGCAACAACAGGCTGTCCTGGAGGGCACTAGGAAATGTGACATGAAAGAAATGAAGAAGAGCATTTCTTAGTAAGAAGAAAAAAGGGGAGAGCTACAATCTGTGTATCATCCCAGTCATTAATTAGATTAATTAAAAATTCTCTCATAAAACCCCAGAAGTCTAAATGGGACCCGGTGTACCTACAGGGCAGCTGTGCCAGTGGGGAAATTCGTCTGTCCTGGTATCATTGTTCTCCTGTGCCTAGAAGGACAGTCTCTAGCTGCTCAGCCTACAGAGGCAGGCCAAGAAATTCCCTGAACCATCCATCTCCTAGTGGGCCCTGCCTCTCTCCCTCTAGCAAAGTGGCCAAAGATTGAATGGTCACAGAGAGTGAATGAGCCTCTCCACCCTGGAGAGTGTCCATCCAAGACAAGACTGAGGCAGGAAAGGAAAGTTGTTTGTTTCAGCTGCATGTTTTGTGGATGCATTGTTTTCCAGTTCTGTGAATGTAGCAACTTTCATGAATGCTCAGTTTGTCCTTGGATTGAGGATCCCAGATCATGACTCTCTTAGGTGGGTAGTCAGATGTCAGCTTATGTTCTCCAACATCAACAGAGAGAATCTTTATGATGAATGCCGGAAAAAGCCCTATTCCCCTTTTAACTTCTCTCCTTAAAGTATAAATCAAGATGAAACTTGAAGTATATAAACCAAACAATAGTATCACATCCGTTAAGCTTTCAGATTTCAGCAGGGTGCTCCTGATTTTGCCCATTCTGTACTGTCTTCCTGACTACCTTCAAGACTCTCCTGGAGTTTGGGTTGGTCTCCAGAAGCCTGTCTCATGCCCAAAAAACTGCTGTCAGTGGCCTGGCAGATGGCTCATTTGAGCTGATTCTATTATATTGTGCATTGTGTGCAGGAGCGAGATCAAATGAAGAGAAAGCTAGCTCATCTGACTGCCTACCCAGCAGCTTCAAGTCAGGGAGAGCATCCTCTTAATTATGTCTGCAGTAATTGTGGGAGGAGGAGAATACAGACAGGAAGGTCAGCACTGCAGTATCGTAGTAGGAGGGAGACAGAAATTGTATGGGGCTGGCTACAGTATTCATAACATTGGAGTGGAGGAAGGATAGCTTTTTATAGTGCCATACAAGTGTCCCTGGGAACTTTTATGGACAATCTTTTGCTTTTGGCATTTTCAGCCTTTTGGCATAGCCTTCCTCTAATGCACGCAGGACTAATTCTCCATGCTTTTGGAAGGAGAGAGAGGGAAGAACAAAAAGAGAAGGGTAAGATGGGAGGAATGAATCCTGTCCAACTGTGGACTGATGGAGCAAAGCAAAGAATCAGGTCTCTGTAGAACTCACAGTAGAGTACAGAATACTCAACTGAATAATTTTACACTCTGTAGAACACAGTTGCTCAGAATAATTTTGTGAGGCACTCAGATATTATGGTGAAGGAAGCAGCAAAAATTCCTAGTATATTTTGGAGGGATTGGAGGTGGGGAAGAGCTGTGGGCACTACCCAGTACTATATTAATGAAAAATCTCTTCTGGAAAATATTGAAGAGAGATTTATTTTTATTCAAGTGCAGCTTTCAATGCCAAGACAATAAAGAGAAACCACAATTTGTTCCATTAGGCTTGTATCGTATTGTCAGTGCTTGCCCATATGGAAAACATATAAATTGCCATGAAAACATGAAAATGAGACAGTTTGGTAATGTTTTGAGTAGGCTTTACAAATATCATATGTATTTTTAAATACATGAGTGGTGCAGTTTTGAACACAAAAAATCACACGTGTGGGAGCCAAATTTTGCTATGTTCCCAAAGCAGCAAAATTAGTAGAGCTGCAAATGTAATTATTCAAATTTTGTGTTTTTGGAGCAAGCCAGGAAAATTACAGTAGAATGAACAGATTTGGTGGAAAAGTAATAAAAATAAGAAGCACTAATGTGCACATTTTCTCCTCTCTAAGTGTAGGGATTTGTGTATGCAGTTCCCCTTAGCATTAAAAAAGGTTTTTTGCCAGGCGCCATGCATTGAGCCTTATAGTCACATTAGTGATATAATAAGTGGGACAAATCCCCAACTTGTGTAAATGATCAGCGCTCAGTTGAAGTCAATGGAGCTATGACTGTTTACGCTAGATGAGGATCTGGCTCAGTATGTATGGGGCCTGCTTCTCTCAGTACTCTAGCACAGAGCCCTTGTAAATCTGGGCCAGAACTTGCAATAATTTCTTAAGCAAAACTCCCCATTTATTTCATTTAAAAATTGATGGCTATATGGCTATTGTTACTGTCTACATGGGGTTGAATTTGATGGGGAATCTAGGGCAAATCCCTGACTGCGCAAGTGCTGAAACTTTAGAGTCTATTCAGAATGCACTCAGTTCCCATTGTCAGTAGAATTAGTAACATTTTATATAGATAGATATTAGACAGTGGCACAAAACAGATGTATTTGTTTGTTTCAAATGAAAATGCATGTTTGTTGGTAGATGATGACGTTAAAACTATTTTTGGAATATGGCCCAGATCATGAGCTGAGGCACAGCTCAGGATGGGGAATGCAAAGGTGTCTTTACGTTACATTTGTCTCCCCAACTCCTCCTTCAGTCTTTGTTCTGAACTTGTGAAAATCTGGTTTTCAGCACAAGCTTACATCTGCTCCCAAGGAGCCATTGCAAAAGCTGGGCATTTGACATAAGTACTGCTATGGTGATCTAGGCCAAATGGGATTCTCCTACCTGGAGGAATGTGCATACAGAAGGATTGGGGCCGATGCCTTATTTTGGGAAAAAGGATGGTTCTGGGGTCAAAGCACTAGAGTGAGACTCTGGAAGACTTTGAGCAAGTCACATAATTTCTCTGTGCCTCAGTTCCCCCTCTGTGTAAGGGGGATAATAGCACTTCCTTTCTCCCATATTTTGCCTTGTCTATGTGGACTGTAAGCTCTTTAGGGCAGGGACTGTTTCTTATTTTGAGATTGTACATCAGGTCCCCACTGTGCTAGGCAATCTAAGTTGGATCCTATAAGTGCAACTGTAATACAAACCCTAATGTATTATAGTCCCATACATTCCAGGTTTAGAAAAAAAATGCACTGCATTGTGCTAACACGGCTTTCTGTGCCCATGGGAGATATGCCCGCAGGAGAACAGTCTAAATCTCTGCTGAAGGCTCTATAGAAGCCCCACTGGTAGAGGCTACTTAAGGGATGTGCAGAATCAACCCACTTTCTAGGCTGACCAGAGATCCCAAAATTCAGGGCTTTATCTTATATAGGACCCTATTATCCCTCCCCTGTCCCGAGTTTTGTTATCTGGTCACCCTACCACTTTCCTACTCCCTTCTCTCCACTACTGATTTATTTGGGGGTGGGATGGCTGGGGGCTATGCTGATTGTTTGGGTCCTCCTTGCAGGGGGAGATTATGCTACACATCTCCTTTCCTGTGGACATTCTGCTACTTGAGGCCCTGGGCCAGTAGAATTTGGAGCAGACTGTGGTTGGATCTAGCCAAAAGTGCTGAAGCTCTTAAAAATACATTATAGCCAGAATACTGAGAGTCTTTCAGAAAGCTCTGCGAGGAAGGGGAGAGAGCATTCAATTAAAAGGCTGCTTATTTTATTATTTTTTTCCTTACAAACATTCTAAGGAAACTAACATAGTGATTCATGCTTATTTAGAAAACAATATTGAAGAACTTACTTTACCGATAGCAGTGAAGAAAGGATGAGATAAAATTCTGGTGCTATATTTATATTGTATTTTGCAGACATATCTAATCTTCAGTAGCATGAGAAATGTGGTAGAAATGTGTCATTGAAAATTGCTGCAGCATCATACTTAAAAACGTTTCTTCCAGAAACCAGGTCAACTTTCATAGCCGCATATAGGAATATATGTGTATACTGTAGCGTTCTTTATGTCTTATAATAGAGATGGTATAGATAATAATTTGCTTTCATCTATTACTTTTATCAGGTTGTCTTATCTCTTCTGTTCCATCAAAAGCCTGTATTCAGAAAATATTAAGATAGGAGCGTCTGCTTCATTTGATACGCACACGAGGGGCCTGATTCCGCTTCCATTGAAGTCAATGGTGATTTTTGTCATTTACTTCAATGGGAGGAGAATCAGTCCCCTGAATGGTATTAGACACATCCTATTAATGTTAATTACAGTATTATATGTACACAGGGAAAGGAGAATAGGCTCCTAAATCTCAAAAAAAAAAAAAAAAAAAAAATTACAAATGAAAAGATCACACCATAGTCTACGTGTTTTAGTGTTATAACGTTGTTTGTAATGAGCAAACCTCCATCAGCTCTGTTCTCTCTAGATACTTATATGACCTCACATCATTGTATTATCTGAGGATCTCCAAAATATTTAAATAGAAATAGCATGTTCTTCCTCTTTCTTCTCAGTTTATAAGATAAATAGCTTGATTTTTTTTTTTAATTTTTTTTTTAAAGGATTGAATGGGTGTCTTTGGTGTCTTGAATGCAAAAACCTTTCTGAGGGAAAGAAAAGTTAAAGAAATTCAGTTTTAATTCTGGAAGTGGTGAAATCTGTGTTATCTTGTGGGAGCAGTTTTATAGCCTAGGTCAAGTTCTTATGAACGTTCTGTTTCCCATCCTCACAAGCCAACAGTTTATGTAGGAGCTCAGAGAAGATGATCCTAATGATCTTTTCTGGCATTAAAATCTAGGAGTCTATAGTCATGGAGGGAGCAGCAGTCTCTGAGTTAGGTAGGGCCAATTCCATAGAGAGTACTGACATCAGGAAGGAGACCTTGATTTTTGGGGAGCCAGCACAAAGAAGTGACAACCTAGTTTGTTGTGTTTTGCTTTAGTATGAGCTGTCTTTGGTGACGTGGTTTGTTCCCAGAGATGAGCTGCAATGATCAATGGAGCAACTGTCTGTCTCAAAAGACGGTGGTTTAAGTACCAAAGCATATCAGTGACTGTGTGTCATGCTGCAGCTTTGTGAGTGGCTAAGAAGTTTAATTCTCAAGGTCTAGTCCTTGCCACAAATAGTGCAGGCATAAGGCCTAGGGCTACAGGATGAACCTGGCTCACTACTAGCCCTTGAGGACTGCTGTACTTTCCTCTCTCTCAATCACCTCTCTTCATCCTCCTTGACTCCCTGGCACAGCACAGCCCTCCAGTGAGACACGTTGCTAACTGCATCTTCCCAACTTGCTATATCAGTGTTGAAAGTTTTCAAATCCCTCTTTCAAACATCCTTGAGCCTGAATCTAGGTTGGCCTAGGGGCCTTGGAGCATCTTCAAGTTCTCTATACAGGACATCGTTTGGAATGTGTCTATTGTCTGTCAGGTGCAGATGACAAAGCCAATGGAGATATCTGTGTTTGAGAATAGTGATTAGATTTGGTAATTTTGCTTCTCAGGTGCTTTGGTGTCAGGAACTTTGGTTTCTCACTTAGGGTTACTACCTGGCCACTATCTGAGTGGCCTGGCCAGTTTGTTTATGGCTTTGCCAGTTGCCAGAAAAAGAATTTGCCATTTGCCATAATTTGCCAAATAAATAATCTGCCATTTTTTAAAACATGGGTCTAAAGAGTTGCATTATCATCACATTACACTGGAATATATAATGTTAATGCAGATATTTCTAGTCTGTTACCTCTCACACAGGAGTACTGAGATATAGTGTAGTGAGCTAAATGGTATTTGTATCCTTAACTAGCTTTGTGGTTTAATTAGATAGAATTGTCCTTTTATTAAAAGAAAACATCCTGAAGGATTCTACAGTAAAGGTCAAAGACATTACATCCCAGCAATAGCCATATTGGGTTTTTTTGCGTGATAGCTGAGGAACTTTCTTTTTATAAGGAATGAAGTACCTATTGATATTTGGTAGATTAAAATGCATACAAGGTAATTGCAGTGTTCAAACAGAATGATTATGGTACAATAATAATATGGTACATGTAATATTATTTTTCTTACAGGCTTGCCTTCTAATCATGGGATTCCATGCAAATACCTGTTTCATTCTTGGTCTAAGAAATGGTAAGTCCCTTTTAAGGTTGCTGTTCGCTGTAACTTGAGAACCCTTTCTCTGCTGATAGGTTTAGTCAGTTGTACATAAACTGTTTTAGTGAGAGGAGCCTGCTATTGACGTTCTGCCAATTAAACACGGGTCTGACCTGTCGTCTGTATGCTCCTAGATTTACTCCCCAAAAGATGGTACAGACTCTGGAAGTGTAGATTCTGACTTACACTGCAATCTTGTCTACATTTTCTGGTAGTTAAAATTTTTCAGTCTTAAATGATCTTAAACTTCCAGCAGTAAAGGGGAGGGCGGGAAATTGACGAGCAAGCTGTCTTTGCTAAGAAGACCTGAATGTATGACACTGCAGACATTAGGAAGATGAGTGTTTTGAGATTGGCAGAGGTCATTAGAGTAGCAACCTTTAGAAAGGGGTTGTGGTTAAATTGTAATAGCCTAGTGAAAACAAGGATTAAAAACACTGTTTCTCTGTTACGTGCTCAGCAGGCAGGAGGAAGTTGCTCAGATCAAATAAGATATTTTCATATCTTCTTCCAAAACTTGAACTGAAGCCAAACCAAAACTTCCTATAATAATTCCTTGAAATAACATGGCTGCTTTTTCTTTTTGTATTGTTGTGAGCTTTAGCCTTTCCTCATTTTTGTACAGAGGAGGATGTACTAGAATATGGCAAGGGACCAGTCTGGTGGGCAGATAAGGGCCCTGATTTACTGAAGTGCTTAAGTACTGCTTAATTTTAAACATGTGCCAATGTGGTTTACTCAATAGGGATGGACTTAAGCCTTTGCATAAAGTTAAGCATGTGCGTTAGTGTGTTGCTGAATCAGGTCTTATGGGACGATGCTTGGGATTTGAGCCCCATGGTCACAGGGAGGCAGAGTAGTGGGTGACAGCAAAATTCATTGCTGATTATTGGGGTGAGCTCCCTTGGGAGAAAAAATAAGGATTAATGGAAGATGAGTCAGTCTTGGAGTCCCTGGAAGGTGAGCCTGTACTGAAAAGGGTGGGAGGAAAAGTGTATATAGGAAGGGCCCACAGATTTTGGGGAGACCTGAACTGCTGTCATTCCATTCATATCCTTTCAGTCAAAACAACACTTACTGCATATTGAAAACAACAAAATGGGGAATCAGAAAAGTAAGGACTCTGGTGAGCACAGTATATTTGTGCTGTCCCTATAACAGACTTAATCTGAACATAAAATGGCAGCTGATTCTTCTTTTAAGATGCAAGACGCAGAAAACAAATCATAACAAACTCTGTACAGAATGTGAATGTTTTGTTGCTATAGGCAGTACTTACCCTTAATCCATCCCTGGCTAGTCTCACCATGTTTCTGACCCAGCCTGTATCAGGTGATACTGGAAATCTCATGAGAGAACTTGTTCATTCTCATGAGATGCAGTCTGACTTTCTGACCAAAGTAGTTTGGCCATACTTGGACAAGTACCAGTGCATTTGGATACATATTGTATCCAGATTAGGGGAGGTCCACACTTACAAAGTTTGGATCTGGATCCAAACTTCCTAATGTTCATGGAGTGATTGGATCTGGGGTTTTACTTTGAGACAATCCTTTTCTTTCTTTCTTTCTTTCTTTCTTTCTTTCTTTTATAAACCAAATTGATTTTATAAAATCTTTTGGGGTGTTCAAATACTGTGGTGATGGGGCCATGTGAGAATAATTCCCAGGTAGAGAAATAGACAGGCATCCATGATAGGGTTCTTCTAATATGATTTTTAAAAATTGCCAGTTAAAAGGAATATAGATATAAAAAAACGTTCATAATTTTATGGGCTTCAAGTAGACTTTAGTTCATTTTTTTTTAAAATAGACTAGTAGTCTTTAATCTCTTATCACAGAACCTGAAGTGTACCTGTTAAATACTGGTAAATTAGTTATCAATCCCTTGGGCAGTATATTTTAATATCAGTATTATATGGCAGATGATATAAATCTTGTGTACGGTATTATTAGCTTAGGCAGCTGCTGACTTAAAAAGGCCAGTTTAACAAGTCACCACTGTATTATGTTTAATTAGGTACAGTTTATATAATGAGGTGTTCAGTTCTAATGGAAAGACATGCTGTGAGCAGCACATCTGCAGGAATAACTATTACAATCAGCATTGCAGAGACCCATGGAACTGCAAATTAGACTTACTTATCTAGAAATAAATTACATCCCAATGCCTTCATAAAGCTCATTAATTAATTCCACTGGCATAAAGGTCTTTTTCTTAATTTCATGTTCCATTAGCATAATAAACACAATTTGAGTTACAACAGTATGATCAGTTTAATGGATGCTATTTATTTTAGTTTTTTTATTTAAAGTCCCGGTAACGTAGAATTAACATCAATGTGCTGTTTGGTTCTTTATTAAAAATTCCCATAGGATAACCAACACAGATGTTCAATACAGCATCATATATTTGCTGCATTTTATGACTCCACTAATTGGCCATATGGAAAGGTGTTGCTTGGGTTTAATTTTTAAAAAAAATCTGATAAATTATATAGATTGTAATCATAATCAGTTAGTATGTAACATTGGATAGGTTAATATAGACTGCATGCTGAAAGCAAAGCAAGAATAAGCAAAATTTTTATGTTCATTGGTGTTATTTACCATAAATCAATGTACTTCACAGTTTATTAAAATCAGTTTCAACAACATGCTTAGTTCTTGACATAATTATAACTTAGGTAAACCCTGTGTAATCAGAAGAAAATGTTTCCGACTAGCTGTTTAGTCACAGTTTAGTTGCATTCAACCTTATTATTCCATTGAGCAGTTCATGAGCATTATATTTCATGATACACATTATTGCTAAAAATATTTATGGCAAGATAATCTACATTACTAGAGCATACGGTTTCAATGTCCAGTTAATACTCATTCCTTTGAATGGCAATATGGCATTACATATGTTTTGTTAGCTTGCAATAGACTAGCAAAATGTTATTGCAGATTTCGTTTTTTGCCTTATGTAGTCAAACGTTATGGTATTATAGATCTGTTAATATAACCATGTTAACTTTATCATTCCACCTATAGCACATACTGTTTTATCATCCTCTCCTACACTCTTTCTTTCTTTCACTAGGTCATGTTGCTTCTCTTCTCTTTCTAAATATCAGTGCCTGTCCTTGTAAATATCCTATCTCTCCCCATCCTATAAACTAGTCACACTTTCTCATGTTTCTGAGTCAATTTAGATAATGTTTGGATGTCATATAAATTGGTCTTCTGATTTTTTTCAAATAAAAGCTGATTTCTGTCATCATGCTGTAATTCATTCTTGTAGTTTTCTCTTATTCACTTAACACAATCCATCTGACCATGAAATGTCTCTCTCTGCTGGTGCTGCTTTCCCTCAGCATGTTGGCCATTATTATGATGTCAGTGGGAGATGTACCCATGCATTAAGGGCAAAATTGGTCCTATGAATCTGAATATTTATATATATATGGTAGAGTGTACATCCAGAGGACACCATGTATGCATTTTGGTTTAAAAAATGCTAAGTAGTTCATGGCACTTGATGTGGACACAGAGGCAAAATGAGGACTGGCACGTGCATAGAATTAAGTGGCAGGCCACAACTTTTATTAAACTTTTAACACTAACTTTTAACACACATCACCCACACTCTTCTATGCCAGATATTTAGTTGGTTCCAGTGTGGGGGTTACAGGGCTCCTTACCATATAACCCAAAATGTGGAGTGGCTCTCGGCCTAAATGCAGGACTCAGTTCTCTGAGTCCTAGCACTGTCCCTCATGTGAGGGGGACAGAGGATGCAGTAGGGAGGGACCTTGGCCCGCAAAGACCAGACAGTCTCTCCCTATCCTACGAGCCCAAGACCCGTCACCAAAATCCCAGCTCTTTTACCTCTGGGAACTGTTTGTTTTATTCTCTTAACCGCACTGGAAACCAGCTGCGTGGAAGGCAAAAAAACTCCCTGGTCCTCCACCAATTGGCCCCTGGGAGAAAAAATTATTTCCTGACCCCCCTAAACAGGCACTCATCTAGATCTGCAGCATCTGTCAGACTGGGATCCCATTCCTAGTTCCAGTGGGTAGAGTGAGCTTCTGGAATGGAACTGAAAGAGGCGCCACATGGCCCTTGTGCTGGGCTAAAACCTGGGAGCTGAGGAATGCTGGCCAATCAACATCCCTCTCCCCTAGCTGGCCAATGGGTGCCAGAGACTCCCATGGAAGGAACTACCTGTGGTCACTTGGTGAGTGCCTGCCTCTCTTGCTACTGGGACTGTCCCCCTTCACCACCAACTCCATCCATTTCCCCCACCTGTTGGTGCTGTTGGGTGGCATTTCTGGTGACTGTATATAGCAGGGGAGGCCAAACTTACCGACTCCCCCCCAAGACCCTTTCCTCCCCACTGGGCAGAATCCTCTAGCCTCACCACCCTGCCGCAGGGCAGAAGCTCTGAACTATCCACTCCAGTCTGGTAGGTGGAGAATGGGGGGGGCATAGGTGGCTCTGCAAGCCACACTTTAACTGTAAAAGAGCCACATGCGGTTCACGAGCCAGGATTTGGCCACCCCTGGAATATAGGCTTCTTTTTCACTATTTCTATTGATGAGAATAGCTCAATGTCTTAGCTGAAAATTACATAGATAGACACAGAGAACCTAGGAATAACCTTTAATATAATTTCTTGTAGATGGTTCTGAATCTTTGGAAACACTTTCTGCAGAAAGCTGTAATATTATAAATATCAAATGTAACTTTTAAAAAATCCTCTGTACAGTGCAAATGGTTGATGGGATTTTTCAAATGAATGCTACAAGTTTGCAGGATTTCATAATTTGATAAAGAATCATGGTTTTCTTATGTCTTGGTGGTATGGATCCTAAGATATAAACATCACAAAAAATGAGTTAGCATTGAAGGACTAAGCTAACATTGTCAGCTGTGTTGCCAGTGTATAGTAATGAAGTGGCATCATGCACTATGTAACCAGAGTACTCTACAGTTGAAAAGAAGTGACATGGGGGGCTGATCCTGTCCCCACTGAAGTCAGTTAGGGTTACATTTTCAAAAGCTCCTGCATTTACAAATTTCCACCTGGATGCTTATTTCGGGGTTCAACCTTGAGACAGGTGTGCATAGGTTTTCCAAGGGTGGTGGCTGGGCACACATAGGGTTTTTGTATGCCAAAGCATGGCCTTCTGTAAATGTCTGGGTTGGGTGAGGCCATGCAGATGGTCATGCATGACCTACTTTCAGAATTGCATAGGCACTATCCAAGCTGATTTAGGCATATGCAAGCTAGTTACTGCTCAGATAGATATGAGCTATTAGAAGCTGATGGAGGGGGTCCTCTCATCACCCTTCCAGTGTCTGCTGGGCCTGTCTTTCTCCTACAGAAGAAGAAGAAATTGTGGGAATAAATGTACTTATGCATGTGTGGAGAAAAAGGCCAGGCAGCATTCTTGGAAGGTAAGAGAGCAGAGGGCGGCTGTGTTAGATGAAGGTTCTTGGTGGTTCACTCTGAAGTTGGAGTGGAAGAGGAGGTACAAACAGTAGAGGTTAGGAGGAACTACACTGGAGCCAGCCAGAGAACTGCATGCTGATACTTTTAGCCTGAAGCACCTTTCTTGGAGATCTTTGTGCCTTGCATCAGGAATTAGGCTAATCCTCTCATATATGCTGTGTCACAGGTAAGGGCATTGCCAGCCAGCTCTGCCCTTGAAAAGCCTGCATGGGGCTGTATTAGAAGGCATTCAGTGGTGTTGAGGGGTGCATCCACTTAGCCTAGCAGCCATTATCGTGTACAGGGTCAGTCCAGTGCGGTCCTTCAGTGGCTGATTCTATTTAGCCTGTGGGTCTATGCAAGTGTCTTGAAGGTGACAGCAGCCACAGTGCCAAATAGCCACAATATTTTGAGGAAACTGTTCTGTCACTTTTCTGACTCCATGGAGCCTAGTATCTGGTCACGTATCCAGGCAAGTACCACCGCATCAGGGCGACAATGATCCAGGTGATAAATGCTTGCTTATTTTTCTGAACTTGCTATGGCAGGCCCAAATCTGTGGAGACAAGTTATGGATGAGTGAAGGTGCCACATCCTGAGGTCCTCTTTATAAGCTGTACCCAGTGGCTTGCTTTTTCATCTAGGATTCGGAGACTCGTGTTTTGAGGGCCTGGATCCAGAGTCAACAGTAGCTGCCAGGCACTTCTAACTGGCCCAGCCAATTCCTCCCCTCCCACTCCATAACACATGGCACACCAGGAACCTCCTCAGCTCTGCAGGAGGGATAGAGGAACGGGAGAGGATACAAGTATTGGCCATAGAAAAACAACTTGGAGTCTTTCACCATTTAGGACCTGGAGGGGAGGCATTCACTGACCAAAGAGACTGGGGAGAAAATATAGCTTAGAATGGTATGTGTAGGTGTTTGACTATATGTAAGTTTAACATACCTTTAAAACTCACCAACATTTCCCCCTTCAGCTTTTTGCTTTGATGAATTAAGGCATCTTCTGAATGTTCTTTCTCAGCTGGCAGAGTGAGAAGCAAACAGTGAGCCATTCAAGGTTAAATACAATAGGTTAGCGGTTTGGGCCTAGTATAAGTATAAAGGTGTAGAGTGTGAAAAGTAGTTTTAGAGTAGCTCATGAACTCTTCCCTCTGTTTCTTTCACAAAGCCAGAGGAAAGCTGATTATAGTGTCTTTTCCAATGGCTGGATAATTTGGGTCTGATTTCTTGGTTTTTGTTTGTTGTAAAAGTTTTATGTTGTTGATGATAAATGTTTTGTTTAATTGTATCCTGCGTGTTGTTTAGTCCATCTTCTAGCTAAATGGAGAGTAGCTGAGTGATGTCTTGGATTCTTTCAGTCCATCAGAATGTGAAAGAAGGGAGAGGGGGAGACCAGAGCGTAGCTGAGAGCAGACTTGTATTGGTCTGCTTCTCTTGGGCCAGCCAGGAAAATAAGAGTGAGGAGATTGGAAGGAGAACCCATAAAGAAGCTTGGCAGTCTTCAAAATGTCATTTCAAGCAAACCTTAGACATGCTCTTGTCAAACTTAATTTTCAGCTTGCCTGCATGTGCCCATCGGGCTTCGGAATAGAGACATCATTGTGGGGTGCACAGCAAAGCATGGCTGCAGGCATCGCTGCACGTGCACAGCTGGTCCTTGGAAAATTTGGCTCTGAGCATTTTGCTGTTGACGTCAATGGGAGCAGGGTCAGACCAAACATCCTTGTAATTGAGTTAGACTTGAATAAAGAGCCTTTACTCCATATCAGGCCTACATACCAATTCAGTTCACATTTTCAATATGATGTTTCAAATTCTCTGTTAAAAAAGCTGCAGCAAGTATAGCACAACTTATCAAACCAAATAGCAACTCTTTTGACTGTCTTATCTAATTAGTGTTCTAATTACAAGGAATATGGTGTTTCTGGTATATTTAATACAGTGAAAGGAGTAAATCTTGAACTGAAAGACTCTTCCAATTTCAGCATTATAACAGAGATAGACCAGCTATATGACTGTAAATTACAGAACTGAATAAAATTCTTATAAACAGACTGTATATACTAAATATTACTACATCTCCAAGAACTATCCTCTATACAGCACTACCTCTGGTGTTTCATAAATTTTATTTGTACCTTAATGGCAAATATTTACACAGTAGATGAAATGTTGTTTAAAAATCTGGTAGAATACCGGTGTCACTTTTCCTAATAGAAACTACTCTTCCCATATAGTTTATGCCTTTAATCATCAAAACCTCCAGGGAAATGAATGAATTACTTTTTCACTTCCATTTGTAGTGTTATGCTGTATATTATTTGATCTTAAAGAAACAATATCCTGTGCCACATTGAAGCTTTGGGCTTCAGACCACCTATCATGGCATGTTGATTTTCCACACTTCTTACTTAGAAAAATAGATGACTTGAAGACACAAATAAATTATCAGACAATAATACACAAGGAAACTAAATAGTAACACCAATATGTTGATCTACAAGACTTGTGACCTTTTGTATTTGCTTCCGCAGCCTGTTTTAATTAGTAATGGATATAGTTGCACTCAGATAAACAATTACTGACAATTGAAAACAGCACCTTATAAGCAAAGCATTTGTAGAAATTTAATCTGTGTAGGCAAACTCAACTTCTTTAGGGGGTTGCTTTGTTCTTGTCATAACGCTTAAGTTAATGGACAACTAAAATAGAATGGCTACATGTGTCATACATTGAGTGAAGAGTACAGACCAAAAGCCATTAGTGTCCAGAGAGAAAGACAAAGACTGAAATTCTATTGCTTCCAGATGAGTCCTTACTAGTCCCCAAACTCTGTATTAGTATGACAGGCAAGAGGCAGAGCCATTAATCCAAAGGTCAGATAGTGCAATTTTAGCCAGATTTCCTTGATTGAAAAGGCAATGGGAAATTATCTAGAATGCTAGTGTTATGGAATCTACAAGATGATACTTTTAAAAAAACAATTTTAATGTCTTGATGCCCTAAGTGACAATTCTACTTGTCGTACTAAAAGGGAAAAAATAACTTTTCAGTACTGCCTGTGGCAGAACAGTTAGCTAAAAGGAAAGTGGGGTTGTGGTGATTCCTGAAGTTACTTTAAAAATGTTTAAAGTAACTTTTCAGCTTTCTTTATTTCTTCACAATTAACAAATATAATCAAAGTGTAGATCTGAGAAAAGTACTGCTAGTGTTATTGTCAGTTTTCTGTAATGTCACTAATAACACTTTTGTTCTTGACAAAAAATGTAGTCATGCTGATATTTTTACTTTTAACTATTGCAAACAGCTCCTAACTGTAGAATTTAGGGTTGTCTTCATTTGTCATATTCACTAGTCTGATATTTGTTACTTTAGTAAGTCTGTGTAGCCCACTAAGGACATTACTATACAAATCTTAATTACTGTAGAGGGTACATCGATCCTATAGAGCTATGCAACAGAGCAATGTCTAATTTAAACTAGATTATGGACTGGTAGATGACCACTGAAGCAATGTATATGAGACCCTTTTCTTCAATTAACTGATACCTATTGGTTAGAGGTTTTTTGGCTTGAAAGTATTTCAAAAGTAGTTCTGCAGATTGGCTCATCTTCTTTAATACTGGGTTGCTCCCAGATCCCAGCCACTACATAGATCGGATTATAGCTGGTTGAGTTCTGTAAACTCAGTTGGCTAGGAAAAAAGTGTTTCTTTTTAAAAGTTACCAGTCTTCCAATCCTGAATCTTAATTAATGTCAAAGGGTAGGAGGAAAGAGAAGAAAGACTATTCTGTTTGTGAACCAGCAAAACTTGATTAAGTCAAAATATAACGATATTTAATTATTTGTGGCTGTGAAACCCTTTTGTCAGCACAGTCTTTCACCCTCTTGTTTGTTCTTTTTTGTCAATGTTTTGGAGATGTAAGAGGGCTTTGAGTGGGGAGGGGCAGATAAACAGTAGAAATGAGCTCTTGTGCAGGTGCTAAAATCCTGTTGTATTGTGTGCACCATAAATATTTGAATGGGTTATTGGTTGACCTGACTGGCTTGGTACTTGATGTAGTGAAGTTTCAATGAGAGCTGGTGCAAATCAGATGCGCCCCTGACATGTGGCATGGAAAAGTTCGCAATGCCACTCCAACATGTTTTTGTTCACTAGGTGGCCAGCAGAGAGAGATGAAAGATTTCCCAATCCATTCCCCCCCCCTCAGTTGTTGCACAGATTGAGAAAGGTGTCTCTGTCCAAACTATTACTATTACTCCACAACAAGAATTGTGACTGAGCCAGAGCAACTGCTGTCATTAATTTCCTTACCCCTGGATTCTGATTCACTATGGGATTCACCATAGCGGAGTGAGAGAGTGTTCATGCTAGAATTGCATGGCAATTACTGTAAATGCTCTGGTGAGTAGTGGTTGTAAAGTAACTATTTGTCCTAGAGTTAGAAGTTTGCTGCTGGAGGAGGAGGTGCTGTAGTTGTTCACTAGAATGACCTTTCCCCACACCTATGCTGGCAGCTAGCACAGACACTGTCATTTTTCAGGTTTCCTTTTAATGTGCAATGTCTCAGTGAATCTGGGGAGCAGCAGCAGGTGTGAGGTGGTAGTGGAAGTATTATAGCCTGTGGTGTTCAGGATGCCTGACTAGATGATGTAATGGTCCCCTCTGGCCTTGCAGTCTATTAATCTATGCCCCACTAATTCTTATTTGAATGATGAACCTTCTTGAAACTTTCTTTCCCACCTGTTTGGTTGTGTTAGATAGCGAATGCTGTTATTAATGAATTGTTTATGGCAATGGGTTGTAAAGATGACTTTGTACTCAGGACCAGAATACGCAAAATGAAATGAGGAAAAAAATGAATTGACAAATTTGTGCTGATGTCATATTGCTGAAATACTGTAATAAAGTTAACCTATTTGTCATGATGGGATTATAGCCAGATGAATTGTGTGTAAAGTGCCTAATTGGGAATTACAGATGAAAGAAAGAGGAGGGGAAAAAACCCAGATTTTCCCTTTTAGTTTCTGTTAACTATATTTGACTTCTCTTCTTTCAGAACATTTTGTCATGGAAAAAATATCAGTGTCCAGAGTTCGCCTCATACCAAGGAATTATATAGTTTTCAAGGCAAACATAATCCCTCCTTTCATTTCATACTTACTATTTTAAGAGATTTTGCTATCAGTGCAATGTGAGAATGAAATTTATGTCTAGAAGGTACAGAACTTTCAGTCAAAAGAGTCATAATCTCTTGTCTTGTTAATTTGTGAGGCCACTTTCTCCAAATGCAGTGCAATGAAAGACGGTGGCAGTACTCAGTGTTACTAAAAGTACAACAGAATTTATAAAAACAATTATGCTTTTCTTCTTTTTTTTTGTACTGAACAAAGTTATGATCTATTCTGAGGCCTTGATCAGTCAGATAATGACGGTGAGATCAAATCTGCTAGATACTGAGCCAGAATGGGAGATGAATGGGAGTTGAAAGTGATAAGCATCTTGCAAGATTGGCCTTCTAAAGAAAATTAGTTCACAAAAGTCATATTGTGCCAACAGTTTTAAAGAAGAATTCCCCATTGATTTCAACAGGAAGTTCTGCTTAAAGGCTGATAGCATAGTTTGGCTCCATGATGGAGTTTTTAAGGATCTAACCTGATTTCATAGATTTGCTGCATAGTGTAACAATGTAGTGTACAACCTACAAAATTCCTGACTTTAGATAATGCTTTCCTTTCGGTGCTTTGCTCAGCTGTAGTTTGAAAAGCTCTCCAAGTCCACAAACATCGGGCAATAAAAGTTTTAGTATATTTTGAAGAAGAAAAAATCTTTCATTTTTACTCCCTCAGATGACTGTCAACAGCATCACTCCATTACACTCACATTCTCAAATCATCCTGTATTCCTGAGTGAGGGAATGTTGTGTATTGGCTAAAGCAGGGGACTTTGCACCACCACTTTGTGACTTTGTGGAAATGCCTCAACATACTCATCAGTAAAATGGGGATAATACATGTCTACTTCACATGGCATGTTGAGAGTAAACAAATGTTTGTGATGCACTCTGTGCTAGGTGGTCTTGAACGGGGAGTTCCCATTGCTTAATACTGCAGAACATTGATTTCTGAAATGGTAACTTCATGGAACTGGGTTTATGCAGATTAAAGAAATTAACTCCATGTCTTTCCTGGCTCCTCCCTTCTCCAGTTATTGAAGCATGCATACTTTTACATCTGTGTTCCACAGTTCTAGCAGGCTTTTCATTTGTATTTGTATCTGGTCCCTACAAGATATTACCTATATAAGCAGAGGCAAACTTAAATGTCTGTCAAAAATGCCGGGAAGTTACAGAGAAATTTATTACTTGAATGATGGCTTCAGAGAAGCCCTCTGTATGCTCACTTCAGTTTCAATTTAGAATGGTAGTTTGAGCAACCTGTCCGGTTGGCAGCATGACTTAGATTTGAGGATATTCAAAATTTTCTGCAGCCATTCCCAATGAAAAGTAAAAATGGAGCAGGAAGGAAGTTTTGCACTCTGCAGCGTTGTTGGAAGGCTGTGGATTCATTAGTTTGTCTTTTAGAAGATACTACAAGCTTTGTTGCAAGGAGTCATTTGTTACTGATTGCCTGAGATTTGTATGACTTTTTAGAGTCAGTATTTCTGTGAGTGATAACAGTGCAATGGCTTTGTTTTCTTGCAGTAACTTTCTGTAGATCACTTTTGTTTTTTTGAGAATTCATAGAAACTCATTTCCTTTTCACCTCAGAGCACTTGCTTTAGTTTTTTGGGCCATGATATACACAATCTCTTCCCCTTGCTAAAAATCTATTTACCTAACGACACACATACATAGCATCTCATTCATATGTGAGTTTGGAATGGGGGGCTGAGAGAAGGCTCTTTATATTTATTTAAAATATATTCAGAACAAGATCATGATAGAGTTCATTCTGAGCATTTTGCTTTATTTGAGGAGTTCCACTGGATCCCAGACATGTAACAACTTGCACTTCCTGTCTGCTTAATTTTAAAACGTGTATTTACTCTTGAAAGAAAGAAAGAAAGAAAGAAAGAAAGAAAGAAAGAAAAGATATTGGTGCATTCAAGATTGTGAAGATATGAGATGTATGAATAAGTGCTCATATCTTGAGGGCTTGGTTTCTAAAATGCACAGTTCTGAACATTCGAACTGAAGTGGTGAAGGCTTAGAGTAGAATTTTCAAAAGTGCCTAGTGTCAGTCAGCCTAACTGCGCTGCCACTGAAGTCAGTTGTAACTCCCATTGACTTCAGTGAGAGCAGAGTTAAACCAACAGTGAAAATCCCCCCTTAAGCAGTTTATTTTCTGTGCCATTGATGAACTGCTTGAGCTGGTGGAAACTCGTAACCCAGCTGCTGCTATTGAAAATTTAAAATAAGTACAATTCCTTGATTAAAGAGTTTTGTTAAAGACTTCCACTTTCCTTTGTGATGATTGCGTCTCCCTGCCTACTACAAGGTGGGACATTGTACGTGATTTTGGTATTTGGAAAAGGATTATTCAAACCATGTATTTTTCTCATTTGGCATAACAACTATTGAAGAAAACCTAGCACCATGTTACTGAATGGCTTTCCTGTGTATGTTTCTTAGCACCTCTGCTAATGTGTTTGTAGGAAACATCTTGATAATGAAGAACTTTAAGAAACAAAGGGTTACAGCAAATGTGCCCTGTTCTAAGTCAGCTTCTTTTGGGAAGTGGATTAGAGTAGCATTTTTGCTGAAGTTGTGTATTTAAAGGAAGATTATGCACATTGCACTTGTTTTTTTGTTAGATTCAGATAGCTACTCAAGAATCATAAGTATTTCAAAAGCCTGAAGCATCATTTTGTAAAATCATATTATGACATTTATCTTTTCACTCTGTGGTTTAGTTTTCTGTGTTCATAAACATTTCAGGCTTCTTCCCAAATAGATGTTTAGATACTTCATTAGCTACAAAAAAAAATTGAATACTATGGGTTAATCTAACAAACTTGGTCACCTGTAAGGCTGGGTAGTCAAATCCAACCCTGGGAGTTGGATTATTAGCAGAATCTACTGATAAATACACAATTTAGAAGTGCTATGTTTTGTACAGCTAAGTGAGATGCAGGCGCCCAGCATATGTCGGAATTGCTATTCTGACTCATGGTCCATCTCATCTAGTATCCTGTCTCTGACAATAGCCAGTACCAGGGGATTCAGAGAAAAGCATGAAACCACAACTCACCTAAGAGGGAATTTCTACCTAAACCCAGGAAGGTAGTGGTTGGTTTATATTCCAAAGCATGATAGTTGATACCTGTCTGTAAATGCTGTATCTTATCTATGACCCCAGTCCTGCAGAAACTTAACATGGTTCACTTTATGTATGTGGTAGCCACATTATGTATGTGATCTATTCACACATGTAAAATTAAGCATCTGCATGCATTGTTGCAGGATCAGGGCATAACATAGCTGTGGATGTGATAATTTTCCATGTCTAATTAGTTTTTTTTAAATCTCCTGTGAAGAGCTCGACCTCACTGATATCATGTGGCAATGACTTCCACAAATTAAAATTGTATTGTTTTTTAAAAATATTTAATTTATCAGTTAAACTTGTTGCCTTTGTTGCCACTATCACCTCAGTATTGCGTTATGTAGAAGGGTAAATGTGAATATCTGATATACCTTCTTTATGTCGCTCTTTATTTTGTACCACTTTAAACTAATTTAGTCCTAATGTTTTAATCTCTCTGCACGTTGGAAGTCTTTCCATACCTCTGATTTTCATTGCTGTACCCTGAACCCTTACTTATTCTACAGTATCTCATTTGAAATGGGAATTACTGAATCTGAACTTGGTATTAAAAGTAAGGGTTCACCACTGGTATTATACAATGACATGGTATTCTGTATATCATTCTCCATTCCTTTCTTAGCACCATTGAATATCTTATTTGTTTTTATGACCACTGCTGCGCGATGAGCAGACACTGTCACTGAGCTGTCCACAGTGATGTCTAACTCTTTGATGAGTTCTAAATTACATAGGAAATGTGTATTCTCAATTGTTTCTTCTGATAAGCAAGTTTCTACAGTACTTTAAATACATCTGACGTGTTGCTAATTCATAGAACCTTTAAAAGTTTCTCATAACCCTCTTTAGATTTGACAAATCTAAATAATTTCATGCAAGATGAAAATTTGTCCATTCATTCTTCACCTCCTCTTCCAGTTCATTAGTAACAATCTTAAATGTTACTTGTTCTGGTACATCTCCTTGGGATACCCCATTGTTTGTGCTCAGATACTATGTGAAGGTTGTGCATTCACAAGAAATCAAGACATGCGGTGCTGGGAAGGAACCAGTTGTTGTGGTACATATAGATACAAAAGACATAGAGAGGGAAAGTAGGAGAGAGGTCCTGGAGGCCAAATTTAGGTTGCTAGGTAAGAGATTAAGGTCTTCCATGGAAGCATGCTTCCAGATCTCTCATTTCAATAAGTGGATGAGATGATGGTATAGGGATGAAGGTTTTATGTTTATTACAAACTGGGGAACCTTTTGAGAAAAGAGGAGCCTATACAGGAAGGATGGTCTCACCCTAAGTCAAAATGGAACCAGATTGCTGGCATGTACAATTAAAAAGGTTGTAGAGGATTTTTTTTTTTTTTTTAAACTAAGGGCTGGGGAAAAGCTGGTAGACATGGAGGAGCCCACATTTTTGGCAGAGACTTTCCTTAGAGCTGAGTTTATTAAAGGAGCAACTCTATATCCTAGAAAATGAGGATAGGAAAGAAGTTGGTAAAGTAGAAGTAAGAGTTAGTGAGTCAAATGGAAAAGAGTCCCATTAAAAAAATAACACGCAAAATGTACAAATGCTAGAAGTCTAAATGCTAGGATGGATGAACCTGAGTGTCTGGCATTACATGAGGATATTGATATTATTAGCATTGTGGAAAGTTGGTGGAATGAGGAAAATCAATGGGCTATGGTAATACCAGGGTACAAATATATAAGAATGACAGAGTAGGTTGCACTGGTGGGGGAGTGGCACTATACGTGACATAGAGTCAAATACAGTAAAAAATCTTAAATTAATCAAACTGTACCATAGAATCTCTATGGATAGAAATTCCTTGCTTGAACAGTAAGAGTATAGCAGCAGGAGTATACTACGGATCAGATGGTGATAGAGACTGTGAAATACTCAAGGAGATTAGAGAGGCTACAAAGGCAGAAAACACAATAATAATGGGGGATTTCAGCTATCCTCATATTTACTGGGTACATGTCCCCTCAGGATGGAATGCAGAGATAAAACTTCTAGATGCCATTAATGATTGCTTCTTGGAGCAGCTTGTCCTGAAACCCAAAAGTGGAGAGGCAATTCTTGATTTAGTCCTTAGTGGAGCACAGGATCTTGTCCAAGGGGTGATTATAGGTGAACTGCTCAGTAATAGCAACCATGATATAATTAAATTTAATATCCTTTTGGGGGAAAAATGCCAAACAATTCTACCACAGTAGCATTTAACTTTAAAAAGGGAAACTACACAAAAATGAGGAGGCTAGTTAAACAGAAATTAAAAGGAACAGTCACAAGGGTAAAATAAATGCCTGTTAACTCTTTGGAGACAAACCAAAACACAAATTAAAAAACAGTAAGATGACCCCCCTTACCTCCCTCCCACCCCCCGCAAAAAAAAAAAAACAAAAAAACCAACAAAAAAAAAAACAACCATAGCTAAACAGCAGCGTAAATATCCAGTTAGAGGCAAAAAGGCATCCTTTAAAATTTGGAAGTCCATTCCTAGTGAGGAAAATAGAAGGGAGCATAAACTCTGGCAAGTCAAGTGTAAGGGCAGGCCAAAAAGGAATTTGAAAAGCAACTAGCAAAAGACCCAAAACTTAACAGCAATTTTGTAAAGTACATCAGAAACTGGAAGGTTGCCAAACAATCAGTGAGGCCACTGGACTATTGAGGAGAACTCAAAGAAGACAGGGCTGTTGTGGAGAAGCTAAATTAATTCTTTCATTGGTCTTTATTGCAGAGGATGTGAGGGAGATTCCCACACTTGAACCTAGGGTGACCAAATGTCCCAATATTAGGGACTTAATGATATATACACAAATATACGCTCCCTCTCCCCCCCAAGTCCTGATTTTTTACACTTGCTATCTGGTCACCCTACTTGAGCCATTTTTTTTTTTAGGTGAGAAATCTGAGGAACTGTCCCAGATTGAGATGTCAATACAGGAGGCTTTGGAACAAATTGATAAATTGAACAGTAATAAGGCACCAGGACCAGATGGTATTCACCTAAGAGTTCTGAAGAAACTCAAATTTGAAATTACAGAACTACTAACTATGATATGGAACCTATTGCTTAGATCTGCCTCTGTACTAGATGACTGGAGGGTAGCTAATATAAAGCCAATTAAAAAAAAACCCAAAAATCTCCAGTGGTATTCCTGGGTAAGTACAGGCTGGCAAGCCTAACTTCAGTACCAGGCAAATTGGCTGAAACTATAATAAAAAGCAGAATTATCAGACACCTAGATAAACACAATATGTTTCAAGAGTCAACATGGCTTTTGTAAAGAGAAATTGTGTCTCACCAATCTATTAGAATTCTCTGAGGGTGTCAACAAGCATGACGAGTGGTCTAGTGGATATAGTGCACTTGGACTTTCAGAAAGTCTTTGACAAAGTCCCACACCAAAAGCTCATCAGCATATTAAGTGGTTGTGGGAGAAGAGAGAAGGTTCTCTCATGCATCAGTAACTGGTTAAAAGATAAGAAATAAAGGATAGGATCTGTGGTGTTCAGTATATTCATAAATGATCTGGAAAAAGAGGGTGAACAGTGAGGTGGAAAAAATTGTAAATGATACAAAATTACTGAAGTTAGTTAAGTCCAAAACTGGCTGAGAAGAGTTACAAAGTGATCACCCTGAATGGGGTGACTGGACAACAAAATGGCAGATGAAATTCAATAATGATAAGTGCAAAGTAACGCACACTGGATAAAAGAATCCCAATAATATATACAAAATAGTGGGGCCTAAATGAGCTGTTACCACTCAAGAAAGAGATTTTAGAGTCATTGTGAATAGTTCTCTGAAAACATTTGCTCAGTGTGCAGCGGCAGTCAAAAGAGGCTAACAGAATGTTCGGAACCATTAAGAAAGAGACCGATAATGATAAAACAGAAAATATATCACTATATAAATTTATTGTACACCCACACCTTGAAGACTACATGCTGTTCTAGTCACCCCATCTCAAAAAAATATATGTTAGAACTGGAGAAAGTACTGAGAAGGACAACAAAAATGATGAGGGATATGGAACAGCTTCCATATGAGGAGAGATTAAAAAGACTGGGACTGTTCAGCCTAGAGGTATTTGACAGAGGTTTATAAAATCATGACTGGTATGGAGAAAGTGAATAAGGAAGTGTTATTTACCTTTCACATAACACAAGAACTAGGGGTCACATGAAGAATTTAATAAGCAGCAGTTTTAAAACAAACATAAGGAAGTACTACTTCACACAACACACAGTCAATCTGTGGAACTCGTTGCCATGGGATGTTAAGAAGGCTAAAAGTATAACTGGATTCAAAAAAGAATTTGATAAGTTAATGGAGAATAGGTCCATCAATGGCTATTAGCCACAATTGTCAGGGATACAACCCCATGCTATGGGCATCCCTAAACCTCTGACTGCCAGAAGCTGGAACTGGATGATGGGGGATGGATCACTGGATAATGGCCCTGTTTTGTTCATTCCTTCTGAAACATCTGGCACTATCCACTGTCAGAAGACAGGATACTGGGCTAGATGGATCATTGGTCTGACTCAGTATGTTCTTCCATTCTATAGTAATGGAGGCCATATAAGTACCTAAGATGGATGGAGATTAACCACTTTCCATATTAAAATCGAGTTATTTAGTTCCACTACCTGTTTTCTATCCATAACACAACTTTAACTTTTCCCCTAATAACCTGTTGTTGCAGGGTAAATCCAGCATAAGAAGTAAGCTCTCGCAACCTTAACTTTTGAACCTAAACATTTGAAACCTTTGCCTTCTATGTATTATTCTAGGGAAAATAATTTGCATTCATGTACAGTTGGGGGAAAATCCCCCTATTGCAAAGGGCTGGTTATGGGCTTTTGCATAAAGGATGTGCATGCACTTCCACACACAGGATCTCTACATCTCAGAAAAATGGATTCTATGTTGGCTTTGAACATGCTCTGGGATTGGGGAGGCACACGTTGTGACTGAAAATTGCCACTTACAAGGTACTGAGCTATACCAGCCATTATTCTAGCCCCTATTGTGTACATACTATAATTCGGAGAGATTCCCCCAGGTTAGAGAAGAGAGAGTGGATTTAATACAGCCCCAGCTCCTACACAGGGTTTTATGGGATTTTCCTGAATTTCCCCTTTAAAAATGTAAGCAATCGCCAGTAGAAGTCTAATTCCTTACTATTCTGTGCATCCTTTAGACACAAACTGATAGGTGTAGAGATTACATGTTCTAAACGTGGGATTCAGTAAGTAAGGAGTTCATAAAATTCATGCATTTTTGTGTGCATGTGTAAATTCTGTGAATTTTGAATCCAAGTGATAGATACACAAATCTTCAGTGAATAGGTCCCCAACTCCCTGTCCTTTATTTTTATGACAAATGGCTTTTTTTATATTCCATTTTCTACAAGTTTTCATTCGGCAGAATTAAGCAGTGCACACTAAGTGTTTAAACTTTACTTTGATGCACATTCTGTATCTGAACGAAAGATCAGGACTTTTATCTACAAGCTGCTGATCAATTACCTTTCTAAAAACTTATTCCATAATTTTCCTTTAAATTTAAAAGAAAAAAATGATACCACAATCAGCCCTATGAAGACAGGGATATCCAAAGGGGTTAAAAAAGTTGCCCAGGATGAAGGTATAAGGAAGGAAGTCTAGACCAACTGTAGTAGGATTAAATGCCTTTGCAGAATAATCCCATACTCCTGTAATGAAGGAAATGGTATGTAATGCATATATTTAAATTCTTGAAACAAGCAGATTGCCGACATGCTAATGAATTAAATATGTGACAACTTTTAAGCGCTGCATAGTTGCTGAATTGTCAGTGCAGGTGACTTTATCATCAGCAGACTTTTGATGATTATATGCGTAGGATGAAATAACCACTTGTTTCAAAAAACAGACTCTAATATCTTATGTGAAGGTCGGTTTCATAGATTTGATTCCTTAATATTCTAGCTGACAGTCCCATTTTGTGAAGTATGAGTCTTTAGATACATAAGTCTTAGATATTGTAGTACCACAAAGGCTACTATGTGCAGCATTGCAATTAGATAGAGAAAATCCTCTTACTATGGCACATATGTAACCAGTAAACCAAAGCTTCAGAATCCTTTCCCTCTAGAACTGCAATATTGGCACACTCTGATTCTAGATAGTAATGCTTTTTATTTTAGAAATAAAATAAACAAACGCAAGGTTTTAAAAATGCAGCTCATTGGAAGGTGACATTATTCCCATTAAACTGAAAAAGAATTATGGCTAGAACCCTACTAGTAATTGATATTTAGGTTTATCTTCTGATTTATTTTTCTTACCTCTTGTGGTAACATGGATTGAATTATTGCTTCGAAATGGAGAAAATGAAACATTTGTATTAGTAGTTTGGATCTTACTATATTAAATGTATTGGTTTAAAACCCCATATTCCTCCTCCTTGAAAACTAGCAAAATAGTCAAATGCAAAAGAATCTATTGAAAAAATGTCTTTTAATAAAAGTTGAAAGTCTTCAAAATATATTTGCCCCTCGAGCAAACTTTTTTCATTTAATATTGTGTCTGTTAATTAGTGCTTCAAATTTGCAAATTCTTTATTGGTTTATATCAATGTAATACCCAAAGCTCATCTCATTGCCAGATTTGAATGAAATATGATCCTGTTTATTCTATTAAAATGAAGGCTTGAAATTGTTACCCAAATGCCACAGGAATTCTTGCCATTTTCTCATCAAATTCCTCATCAGATTTTTTGTTAAAGTCACATTGTTTTAGATTTTGTGCCTTGGCATTTAAATGAAATTCAATGTGCCCCACTGGAGGAAACATCTGCAGGGACATATTATGTACAATATCCATTCCAATCAAGTGTACTGTGTAACTGAATGAGAAGCTTATTCTTACTCCACTTAGATTTACTCTAATGTGGCTACTGAGTCAATCTGTGAGAAGGAACACTAAGAAAATTAAACTAGCAGAACAGTAAAGGTGGGGTTTTGTGTTTCCTTAATACTCAAAGCAAATACTTCATAGTGTACAATATTAATTTTAAGCCTGGGATTTTCAAATGGACCTCGAGGAATTAGGTGCTCAATTCCCAGTGAAATTCAATGTGATTTGGGACCCCAACTTCTTTAGGTTCCTTTGATAATCCCAACCAGAGTGAGTAAAATTCAGACTCTTCTTTTAATATAAATCTTTTACATACAGAATCTGATAAAAATGTTTGACTAAAAAAAGTTCAGCTCCATAACAATGTAGTATCTACTAAAAAAGCGTTGTGAGCAAAACATTAGACCACTAGTGGTCTTTGTTCCACTCAAAATGGCCTTTGTTGCAACCGGGCTATAGAAATTCTATAAATCTATGGCTAGGCATAGAGAAAGAGCCTGTTCCTTAATCAGAGGAGGTTCTTACCCTTTGGAAGCAACTGCATATAATGCCTTACACACCTATAGGAGTCTGCCCCCTTGAAAATTGGTAATCAGAGTGGAGAATGGGGGAGGAAGCCCCCTATGTCAACAATAGCAATTGGGGTACAAGTAGCTCCTTCTTCCTGATCATGGATTAGGGCAAGAAGCCCTAAGTGCCACACTGCATGGATCAAGGGTTGGGGAGGCCTCAAACCACCCTAGTAAATGATTATTGTTAAAGACGTGCCAGAAGCGAATGCTCTGCCCGTACCCTCCTTTCTGCTGCTGGTGAATGAGAGGGTTGCACTTAAAGTGATGGCCTTTGCATTTGGGTGTGTGCGGGGGGGAGGTCAGTTACATGAGCTCTCCTTAGCACAGGCATGTCCACAAATTCCTGATACTGAGCTGTTCCTTTCCCTTTATTTTGCCTTTATCTTAGGATAGGTCGAACTTGTGAGTACCACCAGCAGGGCCCAAACATAATTTTTTCAGGCCCCCCACACATACCACAATCCCCATCCCATACATACTATCTCATGAGCCATGACAATTTTTTCCTCATGGTAATGTGGGTTGCAGCCTGGGCTGGACCCCCCAGGATCTCTGCGTCCTGGTAAAACGTATCCTCTTTTCCCCTCCCATGTGGGGGCCCCGACCACCAGCACATGCAAACTGTTGAGGGGCTTGCAGAAGGAGGGCCCTCGTCATCCACTTTGAAAGGGAGAGCAGGACACTCCTTTTTCCAAGCTGCTGAAGCAAGCCTTAAGTGATGCTTGAGTAACTCTCTGCCTACAACTTTACGTATGCACTGTCTTAACTGAAAGTGTTGCCCAAAGTTCTTCCTCTCTAGCTCCAGTGCATTCTTTCACCTTAAATGTATTACTGCCAAAGGAATCCAATTTTGTTACAATCCACCAATTCTACCCATTTCCCCAGAATACTATTTAGACTTTTGCCTTTACTTAGTGAGAGCCTCCAAACATTACAGTTCCCCACAAGGTGACTTCTTGAGAAAGTTGATAGTACTCTTAATTTAAAAACAAATCTGTCAGGAAACCTGGTCTAAAGCAGTCACCAGACTCAGTGCCAAGAATGTTCAGGGAAAAAACTATATTGCCAAAGAAAATGGCAAATTTACTGTAGAATTTAAACAAACTCTTCATGTGTGTGTGTTTTTTATAAAACAGGTTTATCTGACAAGAGCATGTACAATGCTGAAGAATTTATTAACCATATCAGAAGTCAAGATACTTTATACCAAGAACTATCTCACTTCTCTCGGATTCCCAAGCAAAGGTCTGATGGAATAGGAGAGCTTTAGATTAGGCCCTGGAATTCAACAGAACCAGGCTCCGACACATCAGTTGGAGAAAGGAGTTCAAATCAGTGGCCCCATTGTTGAAAATATTCTACTTACAGACTCCTACCTTTGATACCTAGGTACCTTTGATATCTTTGATATCATTGATAATTGCAACAGCTGATGCCTGCTGTCAAAATGGTTCTAGGGAAAACAGGCAGTTTCTCAGGTAGCCAACATCCAACCTATATAGATCAAAATCAACACACTGGATTGCATTTGGAAGCAGATAAGCTGGTGGGAAAACAGGTGTTATGTACTTTTCACAGCTGACTCCACTGAACAAGAGAGCAGCAGCGTTACGCATTAGCTGTAACTTCCAAATGGTCTTCAGGAGTAAAAGTGTCCTAGTCTTATTTATTATTTGTAATACAATAGCAATTAGAAGCCTCAGTCTTCACCCCCTATTGTGTTAGGTGCTGTACAGGCATATAGTAAAAGATTTTCCCTGCCCCAAAGAGTTTACAGTCTTAGTTTTTGACAAGATATAAAATGGATTAATCAAGGAAATGGAAAGGTGAAGAGAGGGAGGACTGACAATAAGCATGGTTTTGTAGGTTAGCTGCATGGTCATATATACAGTGGTGCTGGGGTCTAATGGAGACAAATAAACAGATCAGCAGCAGCAGTCTCAGCTCACCATCTGCCTAGCCATTAATATCTAGCCGTGTTCTCTTGGGATCACTGTATAAGTGTGTCTTGAGGAGGGATTTGAAGGATAATAGGATAGTGGCTTCATGGACTGTGGTGGTGGTTTGGTTTTTTTTTGTTTTGTTTTGTTTGGAGGGCATTTCATGAATAAGGGTGGGAGGCATGGACTACAACATTAAAATGCTTGCTGGAAAATGGGCAATAAAGGATAATGCCAGTGGAATAAAGATGGGGGAGGTTGATGACTAAGGTCAAGATTTTGTCATGGTTATTTTTAGTAAAAGTCACAGACAAGTCTACAGGAGGGGGACGGTGCAGCAATCACGGAGAGCGGTTCTGGGTCCCCCATTAAGCATTTTGGCTCCACCTCCAGGATTTCCCGTGGTGGCTTGGGGCTCCGGCATCTACCCCAGCCATGGCTGATGTCCCTGGGGTCTGCCACTGAGGCTGAAAGCTGTGGGGTATCTCTGCAGCCTGAGGCGGGTCAGGCCTGCGGGGTCCCTAGTGGAGCTGGGAGCTGTGGAAGCTCCGGGGTCCCCTCACTGCCCGCCCCCACTCGTGGCTGCAGGGCTGCCTGCGGTGGCTGACAGCTCTGGGGTTCCTGTCGCCCTCAACCCGCTCCGACAGACAGCAGCAGGGTTGCTGCTGCTGGTGGCTCAGAGCTGTGGGGCTCCTGCTGCTGGGTCTCTGCCACCCGCAGTGGCTTGGAGCTGGAGGTCCTGCTGTGGCTGACTGCAGCAGGGCCCCCGCTGGCAGTGGCTCAGCGCTGTGGGCCCCCTGCAGTGGCTGAAAGCTGTCCGCCTCCCCAGAGCTCTGGGACCCTCTCTGCCTGTGGTGGCTGAGAGCTCTGAGGTCCCTGCAGCCCCCAGAAGTTGACAGCTTCTGCCCCAAGCTAAAGAAGATAATGTCATGGAATCATGACCTCCATGACAAAATCGTCTCCTTACTTGATGACGTATTTGAACAGGTGAATACAACAAGGCTAGATTGTTTGTTTGTTTTTCATAGGTTTCTGCCCTTGTCATCAACGTCAATATTACTCTGAAAAGTGACCCAGTAAAAATAGCATTTGATTCCATGTTTATTGTCTCTCAGTGACTTCCTATTAAATGTGTAGGGTTGACAAGTAAAGGATAACTTCCTAACTGCCAGTTCAGCAAAGTCAAAGTTGTGTTCTTTCCACCTCAGGAAACATCACCAGTAATAAAGTTTCAGAGGGCCTAATTCTGCCTTAAGTTTTCATTGTGCATTCCCATTATATTAGTTGGACAGAATGTTGGCTTTTGCAATTGGAATGATTGGATTGGAAAAATTTGGTTCTTGCAGTTGGAGTTATGGAACTTAATTGTTAACAATGGATGTGCCTGAATCAAATCTATCTTGCTCTCCATTAGCTGTGCTTGTCTTTACAGTGCTAACAGGACTAAAAAGTAATACTGATTATTATTTTTGACATTAAAGTCAACACATATAACTTTGAATATATACATAGGGAAAAGATCTGTTGAATAAGAAGTCCAGTTTCATAGCCACTTCTAAGAACATATTCAAAACACACAGCTGGTTACATAACAGATGCAGTATTTGCACTCGTATCTCATATTAATTACTCAAATCGACCAAATATATTGATTATATCATCAATATTCTATTGAGCAGAGATATATAGCTATATACACTACTCAATACACTAGTACACTATATATTTAATTTTTAGTGACCTATTTTTTAACATATACTTTGAGTTTCATGTTATGGTGACTTTATGGATTAACTCTGTGACACAAGTATTTGTTTTTTTAGTAAACTAGGAAAGTGCAGCTATTGTATTTACAATGTCCAGCAAAGTTCCTGCATGCAGGTAACATATATGCAACAGATCACTGTCTTAACAAAGTATTGTGAATACCAAGCTGTAATGTGTGCAAAATATCCCAATATGTAAATATTTCAGTCATTCTAATCTTTTCATGGTCATTAATAGCATTGCTCTCTTTCTTGCTGTATCCCAATTTTACAGCAATTTGAGAAGAGCATTTGAACATGCAATACTGGAATGTCTCCTGAAGAAAGTTTCTCAGTGCAAAAAGTAGTACTTCTATTAAAAATGATGGTGAATCTAGTATGTAGTTAAACCAACAAAAGATTATACTCTATTATTCAGCTTCTGTAATAAATACATTGTCTCTGTCCTTCATTTATCAATGGTAAGATTTGCTAGCATGCTTTTGAAAAATGCCAGGAAAGACTGAGCAAAATGTTTCCAGATAGCATTTTGCAGAGGCTGGTTGGGCCAGCTAGGCCAAGGACACTGAAATCAGAATGAAGGGTTGCTGTCTGATGACACAAACCTCATGCACATCTTGGCATCAAATTCCACTCTGGCAGAGGTCAAGGGGAGCAGTGTGAACAAAAGTGAGGGCAGAATTTGGCCCCAAGTGTCTCATAACACTTGGTATAAATCTGTAAAAACATAAAATTAAATGAGAATAAATGACAGTTGTATCTAGATTTCAGTAATGCCATTATGATCTCTGAATGTTTAGTTCTACCTTTTATTCCTCTCCTCCTTAACTCTAATGTCCTGCAGCTTCATGATGGAGGTCCACATTCTCTCACTCCTTTGCATCATGCTGGCAAAAAGGGACCAGCAAGTGCTTGGATTATTGCAGCTGAGGTTCCTCTTGACCCTTGGTGGGATGGGAATCCTACACCATTTCCCCACATACCTCTTCCTCTGCTGGAGACAGGGTATGTAAGAGAAACAGCCTTCAGCTATTCTCAGCTGGCAGCTATCCCCTTGAGACTTTGGCCAACAGACATAGGGTAGAGCAGCATTTAGGTTTATGTCAGGATTAGTACAGAGCAGGCACCAGAACAGAGTAACAGCAGGTGCCCTTTTACGTCCTCTACTCCCACACTACACAGTGGAGTATGGGCACAACAGAACATCTGTGCTGTAAACTTCTGAAAATTCTACTGGCTTTTCTTTACTTTGGTAAAACAAGCAGCATTTCTAATGACCCCAGCACAATAAAATGAAAGAGGGAGATTTTCACAGGCACAAAGACCAGTTAGACGCTCATCTCCCACTAACTTTCAATGGAAGTTGGATGCCTAACTACCTTTTGTGCCTTTGAAAATCACCCACTAAAGTATTGCATAATGTTAAACACTATATCAATATTTGCCTTTGTATGCTAAATCATTTAGTTGATAATATATCGTTCATGGTTTTCAAGAACAGAACACTTGCTTTTTTTTTTTTTTTTTTTTTTTTTGCTTCCTTTTTATTTTTAGAACTATTTCTCCTTTTGGTAATATTATTGGCATATTTTGCTGTCTGGAGAGTTAGTGTCTAGGTACCAAATGCTTTCTGTGCTGAGTGCCCTTTATTTCCAGTGTCTTCAGGATGAAGCTCTAAACTATGCATTCCAAAAATATTTCTGACTTAACGAATTAGTGGCTTTAGATGCACAGAATGAATTTTGGAAATCATACATTGTAGCAGAGTGGCTGATATCTTCTTAGAAACAGTTGCTCCAGATCAAAAGCATTTCCCACTCTATTGTCCCTTACCATATCAAATAACAATTGAAACAGCAACAGCCAATGAACATGGATCAATGATATCTGCAGCCACTGCATTTGTGTAGGTTTAATCCATTTATGTGAAAATCAAGTTACTGCTGGTCTGTTTTCCCCTTCTCCCCCCCCTTTTACTGGAAACAATTGATAACATTACTTCAGAAGAAATTAATCCTGAGAATTAATTAGCAGAATCTAATATCCAATAAATGCAGTCTCAAGACAGATTTCATGGGTGGTCAACTGTGACATTAAATGGAAGGTAAGAGAACAAAAATCCTGAGCTGTTTTATTTTCTATATAGAAATAGCAGTGAGAGAAAAGGAAAGGAGTAGTGTGACTTTGGCTCTGGGGATAAATAAATAGGACAATAGACGTACCACCACAAAAAATGCTATTGAGAGCTAAATTTCCAGCCACATATCAGCCTAGCCTCATTTGTAAGCACAACTTCCTCCCACAAACTTTCACAGGTGAAGGCTTTGCATTTGCAAATATTAACACTTGGCTAGTATCCTGATTTGCAAGTTCAAAACAAGCAGAGGCCTGTCCTATTTCTTGTTGTTATGCAAGCTTGTAATAACGCCAGGACACCCAAACTGCAATCAGGTCCCTGATGTGCTAGGTGCTGTACATATAGACCCAGCTTCAGCAGAATGCTTTAGCATGTGCTTAACTTTAACCATAGGTGTAATCTCATCCCTGTTCAGTTAAGCATTTAGGGCCAGATTTATAAAAGTGTTTAGGCATGTAAAGATGCAGATAGGTGTCTAATGGGATTTGCAAAAGCACTAGGCATCTATCTGCTTCTTTAGGGGATTAAATACCTTTTACAATTTGGGTCTTATTGATTTAAATAGGTCTTAAGCATATGCTTCAGTGTTTTGCTGAACTGGGGCCATACATAAGGAGGGACTATCCTGGTTCTGATTAGCTTACCGTGTCCAAGTGATAATAGTCGTGCATGCACCTCAGAAAAGAGGGGAGATCTTGAAGAAGGCTCGCCTGGAAATGTAACCTCCAAAAGGGGCCCTTTGCATTTAAAGACTGAGATTCTCCATTAGTTACTATATAAATATAACTTTTAAGAAGGATGCAGGAAATTTCCATATGTTAATTTCAGTATCTACCTAATTTCTGGCTTGACACAAATGGAGGGGAATTCCCAACTTAAGTCTTGCTTTTTGACAACTGTGCTCATTCAGCATGTGTCTTGTGCTAACTCTTTAACAACAACGTACTTCCTATCAGAGGTGATTTGCTTTGTCTTGATTTCTGAGCAATTCCTTTATTTACTGAAATGTCTTCAGATTTTTTCTCTCTTGAAATTGACAGCGTTTAGCCTAGTGAATGAGTAAAATGAAGGATACTGTGACTGTTGGATTCTGGGTTGTCAATTGTTTGGAGGGTTTTTTATGTGATCCCAGGATCCTGTATGTCACTAATTACTACAACTAAAAATGAAGAAGGACTAAAAGATTAGTCATTAGGAACAGCTTGCGGTGTTTGTCATTCAAATTAGGACTCCTTGGTCAGTCTTACTTACAAAATTAAGGTGTTTTTTTGTTTTTTTAAAGATGTAAGCTGATTGAATATATTTAAATTACAAGCTAGTTTTTTTTTCCAGTGGAGAAAACCATGAGGCATGTGGAGAAAGACATGAGGCATGTGTAAAACGTAAAGCAGAAGAATCAGATGTCTGCTGGCAAATTGACTAAACTCATTAATCTTAGAGGCAGTGTACTATAGAGTCTATCCTTTCATGCACCTGCCCATGCCTAAAGTAATTACTTGATGGCACTATTAATACTGAAGAGCTTGAGTGGGGATAGGGTTATCTTCTCTTCTTAGTAATTGATTGCTAGCTGATTAGTGGACAACATTTTTCTTGCAGTATAATTGCCTTTGTGCTATTGTAGCCTTTCTAACCTGGGGGTTAGGCCATTTTGCTGGTTTCAAGGCCTTGACAATAGTACCATTGCCCTCAAAGTAATGAACTGGAACTCAATCTCTGTGAATTCCCCAAACAGTAGATTCCTCGTTAAATGTATTTCAATGATATCCTCTTTCACAACAATAAGGCAACAGAAGATTTGTTGGTTCGCTCCCCACGCCCCGCCATCGAAGTACTTGCAATATTTATAATTCCTATGTGAAAAAGCAGGCATTTGACATACGTTTAATCATTTTGAGTGTGCATATAAAGCTGTTGCTTAAAATTGATCAGACCTGTGGAATAATCTCTAGTGGTCTGTGTGATCTCACAGGCACTGCAAATTCATGGATTCACGCCCCTGAGGAGAAAAGCCACTCAGCTGCTTTTGAGGCTTTTTAAAACCTCAGTGTTTGACTTCCTCATTGGGATCTCATAGGCCTCACAAATTCGCCTTTTTCTTAGTGATGATACTGCACAATGCATGTAAATGACAAGTTATTTTCAGTCAGGTAAGCTGGTGAATATTCCAAGCAAACTTTAATACAGTTATATAATGTCATGAGAATACAATACTGTTACTGTGAAAGGGGTTTTTTTTTTATAAGCAGTTCTGGTTCAGGCTATAGGATGGCTTGTAGAGAAAAGCTGCATTGGCTTTATTGCTATTAATAAATTTACAAAGCTCCATAGGTGCACAATGGTTTTACAGTCAAAGGTTTTGTTATGGACAAACTGGCAAGGGCCCAATTCTTTTTCTGATGTGACTGTGTGACGCTTTCACTGGAATCAGAGGCACGTCAGAAAGGAAAATGTGGTCCTGTATCAGACTAGTATCTTTGGGGCAATTTCTACATCTTAATGAATGAAGGGAGCATTAATAATTAATAAAATGAGTATTTATTTACAATGTTTTTTCTTTCTTTGTAAGTTTAAAATAAAACTTTCCTTGCAACCCTTCTCTTGGACTGTTCTATTTTAAACTTACCTTGTCACACTCACACTGAAGGCAAAACAAAGTAGGTGGGTGGGTTGTGTACTTGCAGCTCTGGAATAAGCCAAAACACACAGCTTCATTTTGCTTATGCGGTTGAACTGAGCTTCCTATCAAAGCTGCTGTAATTTTTTTTCTAACTATTCACTTGAATTGCAATTGTTACTCCAAATACAGTAGAATAGTCATTAGTCCATAGCTGTCCAGCTTCCTGTATTAGAGACTTTCTTCCTCCTATTTTCCATGCTGCCTGTTATTTCCCACTCCATTCTGATTAATCACCGAGCCTCCTTCAACTGCTCTGGAGATCAACATGTCTTACGGATATGGTGGGAAGGTATTGGCAAAGCAGAGAAATATGTGATGTGTGCTTGAATGCCCCAGCCCTGAACTACATGCCCAAACTCCCTCCCTGCAATAGCTGTCTTCCAACAAATTGTAAGACACCACCAATGGAAGGGAGGTTGATGGCCCTGCTGGTCTCTCCCACTGTGCCAGCCTCCTGGACTTGCAGCTTCTTCCCCTGAGTGTTCAAACTGTCAGCTATCTAATCCTCTGCCTAGATTCAGCAGAACCATACTTCTCTCTGGGATGCCAGAAATCAACCCTATTCCCTTTTGGCAGCAACCGAGAGAAGCCTCTGTAGCAGTTCTGTGCTAAATCATAGACCAGGTGCACTGCTGAACTCAAAGGGCCCTGCATGAGTCACTTGTTAATAGGATTAGCCACTGGGCTTTGTGAAGGGAGGCTCCGTTCTCACTGATTCTTTTAAAAGATGATTTTAGCCCTTTTTTAGTGTGAAGCTGGCCTTAAAAATGTCAACTGATTGAGAGGCTTGAAGGAGACAGGCAGTGGAGCTGCACTTCTGCAGAGGGAAAGAACAAAAAGATCCACCTACCTAGCCAATACACACTTCCTATGTCAAATGTCAGTTCAGTTTGTGCTGTGCCCAAGAGATTCGTCTTGTCAGCCTGAGGACCCTGGCATGGGTTATCTCTGGACATAGGAACTGCCATACTGGATTTCAGCAATTAACGTCTAGGGTAAAATTTCAAAAAATCAATGGGACTGTATCACAAGAGCACTCTAGAAAATTTTACCCGTAGTTTAGTCTGGTGCTCTGTCTCTGACTTTAGCCAATGTCAATTTCTTCAGAGGAAGGCGGATAAAACTCCATATTGGGGAATTTATGTAATAACCTGCCCATGGGGAAATGTCTTCTTAAGCTTTGTCTGTTAGTGTTTGGCGGATGGCCTGAATCATGATGGTTTACATCAGGGCTGATATCAAAGTAGATGAGGTCAAGGTGACTTCTGGCTTATTTTACTCATCACATACACAATGAAAAAACCCTCAGAAATACAGATGAAATGCACAATTATTATGTGATGGGTCCTCAGAGCCTATGTGGATTGAGTAAGATTATGGAAAGCTCCATAAGGAAATCTAACCACATTCACAATCAGGTTCTGTTACCTTCATGAAGATCAGCTCAGGTTCCTGATAAAGTTGCAAAACCTGAACTGATTGTTTGGACTTTACTGGTGGTTCCCCAGACAACTTGCTGGGGTGTGTGTTAAAGACATGGGAAATAATTGGAGTGTGTGACATGAGACCACTGAGAGCAGGAAGTGGGACAGGAAGAAGCCACCAGATAGATCCCAGAAGATCTCCAAAGATTCAGAGGGCTAAGGAGAAGTACCTGCAAGGAGAGGCAGATTAGGATGTTTATGTAGGTTCAGATTTGACTGCGGGTAGTCACTGCAAATGGCCCCTAAAAGTCTGGCTCACATTAACATGAGCCTGTGGGGTTTGTACAGCATAAGGGCCAAATTATCAAAATTATCTGACCTAAGTATGTGCTAAGTAAGGTCACATAAAGTCCTTAAAGTAGGAAAACTGATGGAGTTCTGTGATGCAGGGGAAGAGAAAACAAAGACCTTGTGCAAAGACACAAGACCTCTGCGCCCTCTGCTTGCCCTGGGTGTCTACTCCCATGGAGGTCTCATCCACCCTTGTATGAAAGGTGAGTGAAGGGAGGAGCTTGTGCATTGTGCCTCTGCATCTGTGAAGATCCATTATCCAAATTCACTTGTGCAGGGAGGCTCAGGAATGGCAGCAGTTACTTTAGCTTTGAGGACAGGGTCAGCTATTGCTCCAGTGCCCTCCATAGGCAGCATTCCATCCACAGAACTTCTTTTTACACATCCCATTCACCAGTCTATGTGCAGGGACTACAAATTTGGCCCCTAGAAATGAGTCGGTGGGTTTCAGCGCAGTTGCTAATAGGCAAGCCTCCACATTACAAAGACCAGTACCAAAACTGGTCTAAATTGGCACACTCATTGACATTCTCACCTGGAAGACTGAATGGGCATGAAACTGAAGTATTCTCTCAAACCTCACTTCAGGTTTTGGTAGAAGCACATTGCAAGACTTTGAGGGGAACAGCCTCCTTTTGTTTCTGGCAATCATTAACATTCGCTAGGTGCGCTACAACCACAAAAGAAGCATGGCCCCAATCCCAAGGAGTTCACACTCTGTCTTGAGGATGCATATGGTAGAAGAGTTTCAAACTTCAGAGCTGTCAATCTCTGACACATTTCATTAACACTAAAAATTCACATGTTGGGAGCGTCCTTAGTGAAGTGTGTATGCATTATGATAAGTCATTAATTACATGACCCCATACTATGTTTTCCCCACATGATCCCTGCCTCATTCAGTGCACAGGATAGATGATGCTCACTGGATGAGTAGCTATTTAGTGTTTTGTTTTCTCTTCACTGTTCAGTGTGTGGCCCCAGGCCTTATGTACTGCACACTACACAAACTCTGCTATGAAGACAGAATTATTAATTTCCACATGGGCTTATCTACGGTGCTCATCAATACAGTCTCTGAGTAATTCACCAACATTAATGAACTTATTTTCACAGCATCCCTGTGAGGAAGTATTATTGTCCCCATTTCACAGATGGGGAGCTGGGGCACAGAGAGTTTAAAGTTAAATATATCCACTAATTTTGGGTGTCCAATCTGAGACACCCATGACCAGATTTTTCAGCATCATATTGCACTTCATATGTTCAAATCACAGCTTCCACTGACTTCAGTTGCAACAGTGAGTGCTCAACACGTCTGCAGGGTATCAAACTGGCCATTGAGAACAGAGATAGAATCCAGTTCTCCAGGACAGCATTCAATTGTCTTAACCATAAAATCATCCTTTGTCTTCCTGCAAACCCCTCCATCTTTCACTATACACCTTCTAACTTCTGCAACAAGTGAGAGAGGGGTCTGACATACTTTAGCCTCCTCCATACACCGCCCTGGTTCCTCCCCTGAACAGGTCCAACCTTTTCACTGAATGAGGCAGGAGTCCTGTAAAAAAAATAATATGTGATCATGTAATTAAAGACACTATCATGATTCATACCCACAAGGGAACTGATTTAATGTTGTACAGGTAATCTTAATTCTGGAATTTCCTAACTTCTGTGTGCTTAACTTTGCAACCCTAATTCTCTTTTAACAAAGTATTTTTGTGTGCAATTCCATAGCTTTTTAAAAAAAGCAAACTGAGAAGAAGAGAGAGAAATTCCATCATGTGGCATATGGACATCCACATGTTTCCTTAGCAGAGCTGGAACCTTTACATCCACAGCACTTGAGCTAATAGAATAACTGACAGGAACAGTAAGTTGTCATCCTCTACATGGACTGGCCTCTAGAGGGAGATGAAAAACACAGTTTGCCTGTGGGTTTCATAGACCTTTGCTAACAGCAGATGAGGCTTTGAAATCTTGGGTTCCTTTCCAGGTTTCTGAAGGGATTGTGCTCTAGTGGTCAAAGATAATTTTGCCCTTGTTTTCCCCCAAAGCCTGATTTCCTTCTGCCAGCTCCTGGCCCAGTCCTTTCTCTCCCTCCCCAACTGGCTCCTTGTCCCAGTCCTCCTCCTCTTCCCCCCTCACTCCTCCCCAGCAATGGGAACAACAAGAAGCATATCTTATGCACCAGTGTGATTCTCGTGATTTTCCCTGACAAATTTCAAGTCCCTGCTTCAAAGAATATAAGTGCTATAGCTTCTTAATAAAATGCTTGTAAGAATATTTTTAACATGGGAAAAACATTTTGCCTTAATCTTATTCTTGGAAACAGCTGAACCATGTTTGCTGGAATTAAAAAAATCAGCCCTAGGCAGACCCTGACATGGAAAATTTCAGGTTCAACAATTAAAGTTTGACAAAGTTATAAATAACCGAAAACCGGGTTTTATAATGGGAAGTGTCAGGCAACCTTAACCATAGGTGGCACTATCAGCTCCACCTATAATAAATAAGATTTAAATCTATCTACACAGTGTTGTCCTTTGCTGTCATGTTTCTTGTGCTGAACTTCTTGAACAGTGAGTCTGAAAATAACAAGCTGAGCTCATTAGTAGATTAGGTGCTGCAGTGAATCCATGTGTTCTGTATGAGTTCTTGTTGTGCAGCCTGATAAGGTTTCTCTTGGAGAGCAATTACATCTGATTGACATATTTTCATGTGCCTCCAGCCCTGACTCTTTCTTACTAAACAGTTCTAGATCAAGGACAATGATTTTCCTACTGCCATTAACTAGAATCAGGATCCCAGAGAAAAAGTTAAATACCTTTTAAGGTGCAACTTGAAACAAATGATAAAATATGTATAAAGAGGAATATATTTTGGTTTCATATAGTATAGTTGTTGAAAGTCAAGTAGAAAACACGTTTAAGACCTTGATATGCATTAAAATTAAGAAACACTTTGGACTCTGTTGTACTACTGCAAAGAAGGAACACTACAAGAGGGGGCCAAATCCTGCCACTGAATGTTCATCTGGATCTCCCATTACATTCAATGAGTCACCATGATTTAATGAATTTGTTGTATACGGAATACCACAGTAAATCATAGTAAAGCATGTAACCGCTTACGGGCATATATATTCACTTGCTGTGCCTTCATATATTATACCTTACGGGCAAAACTCTTGGCTTGAATTTGTGTCCACAACTCTCACTGAAGTCAATACAAGCGTGCATGAATATCCCATAGAAGAATTTGAGCCATAAAGTATGTGTAAGCACAGCAGCTAAAAGTGTAAACATAATTTACTCTGGTCCTCCCTTTTGGTCAATGAGGTGGTCTTCTTGTGGCTGCCTGCTCCTCAGCTAGTAATGGTTGTTTCATATGCCTTACCGATCATACTTTGGATTTGTAAAAAAAAAAAAAAAAAGTTTTAGTCTAGCTGGCTAAGCTAGTGAGTTTGCCTTTTTAGGAATTTGTGGGTGAAGTGAAGGCCCATTTTGTTCTGCTACATCTCTCTCTCATTTTTTTCCACCCACCACACATAGTGCAACTCCCTTTTCATTTCACACACACATGCTTGGCCGGTCTTGGGGAATATCCTTCTCTAAGATCGGTATTGACCATTGGCTCATCCTGTCTGAATGTAATGTCTGTTATCTGTGCATGTGTAAGTTTTGCTGATGTTTTCATGGCAATTTTGTCACCTTTCATTTTTGCTGTTCATTGTTGAATGCCAGTACTTGAGGTTGGGTAATCATCGTAGGAGATTTGGGGTCATTGTCTTCTTTTAATTCAGGGGAGCTGGTTTCCCAAACCAGGTGTCACTGGAAACTGTGGTGATAGATAGATAGCACTTCAAGACAACAAGTAAATACTGTGGTTGCTTGCTGATGGTCCCAGTTTCCTTATAGGACTGAGTGATAGGCCTAAACCAGAACTCTGGATCTGAACACATCCAAAGTTACAGAAGAGTTTGAATTCATATTGAAATGTTTTGGTTCATGCCTATCTCTAATTATATGTTTTAGTGCTGACATAATTTGCATCAGCCCTTCTGATTGGAGGCTTGTGACGATGATAGTCTAGTGGTCTCCCAGAGAAACTGGGTTACATGGTCCTATGTTAGGAGCAGAGGTGGGCAGGTGTGATCCAATAAAGGAGAATTGGGTATCTCTCCTGCTGTGGGGGCTATCTGTCCATGATGATGATTTTTGTTTATCATTTTGTTTTGATATTTTATGAATAAAGATGCAGCCTATGAGCTAACTTAATGGGTTTGCCAATGACAAACAGATCAGAATGTGCCACTTGGACTGTAAACGACTCAAAGGGCATGTAAATATTTGCACTGAACAACATGACATCACCATGATTTCTGTTTGTTATTCAGACCACTTGTTATAATGAATACCAAAACATATGTAATCACTTGGCACTGTTCATAAAGACTTGTCCTTTAGGTTTATGTTTATTAATATGAATGCTATGTAGTGTGTATTTCCAAAGGCATCTCCTTGTAATCCAGTAAAATCAACGGAAGTATGTGTTTTACACCAGATGGATGAAATGAATAGTCTTGTAAAATCACTGGGAAAAATTGCTGTATTTGCAAAACTGCAGAAGTACTAAGTACAATTTCTTGGATAAGGATTACAATAAAGACTTGTCTACCTGAAGTAGCAGTGTGTACTAGCGGCATGTGATTTCTAAAGAGTGCATAACATGCTGCTGCTAGCTGGCCTGTGTAGACCCTGCTGGTGTGAACTAGAGGTTCCCTTGAGCGCATTAATATAGTACTGTTAGTGTACATTAGGGAACTTGTAATTCTTGTCAGTAGGATCTACCTGGGCTAGTTAGTGTATGACACACGGATGTGTTGTAGAAATCGCACCTGTCTAGTGCACGTTGCTGCTCTTTGTAAGGTACATGTAGCTACAAGTCTCAGTGAAAGGCAGTGTATATCTACATGTCGCACTGGGAAAAGGCTCTGGCAGCTCCCTGAGGCTTTTTCCTGCCGCATCCTCCCTGCCAGAGCCTTTCCCATTGCCAGAGGTTATATTTTAAAATAAAGGTTAAAATTAGGTTATAATTTAAACATATTAGATTATGAGTTCTATGGGGCAGGGATGTGCCTCCTTTTATCTTTGCCACATTGTGAACACTGAACACAACAGCAACAGCCATTACTCCTCTTAAATCAAATAACCCACTATCCTACCCCACCTTTGGATTTCCCAGTACATCTGCTCTTCTGTGTGGTTATCTTTTAGCTTGTATGCTCTTTGGTTCAGTAACTGTCTTTATTTTTGTGCATTATACAGTTTCACATTGCTCGGTGCTAAATAAATAGCATCTTTTTAAAAAACCACTAGAGCTCATCGCAGATTTGGATGAACACATGGAACAAGGACTAACTACAATTAATGCAGGCAATTCCAAATAGTATTTCCTTTATAAATTCTTAGGTGGGGGAGGAGGGCAGGGACCATGTTTTTGTTCTGCATTTGTATAGCACCTAGCAAAATGAGGTCCTGGTCCCAAGACTGGGACTTCTGGAGCTATTAAAATACAAATAAATAATAATACGAGTATGCCTTATTTTATTATGTATTATAACATATGATATTGTGTATTGCAAATATTTGTCAATGATTTCATGCAAGAGATTGCATTGCAGTTTTAAAAACCACACAGTGTTGAGCTAATCATAGAATCATAGGACTGGAAGGGACCTCGAGTGGTCTTCTAGTCCAGTCCCCTGCACTCAAGGCAGGACCAAGCATTATCTAGACCATCCCCGACAAGTGTTTGTCTAACCTGCTCTTAAAAATCTCCAAGAATGGAGATTCCACAACCTCCCTGGGCAATTTTTTCCAGTGCTTAATCACCCTGACAGTTAAGAAGTTTTTCCTAATGTCCAATCTAAACTGCACTTGCTTCTGTTTAAGCCCATTGCTTCTTATTCTCTCCTCAGAGGTTAAGGAGAACAATTTTTCTCCCTTCTCCTTGTAACAACCTTTTATGTACTTGAAAATTGTTATCATGTCCCCTCTGTCTTCTCTTCTCCAGAATAAACAAACCCAATTTTTTCAATCTTCCCTTATAGGTCATGTTTTCTAGACCTTTAATCATTTTGGTTGCTCTTCTCTGGACTTTCTCTAATTTGTCCACATCTTTCATGAAATATGGCGCCAGTAACTGGACACAATAATCCAGTTGAGGTCTAATTAGCACAGAGTAAAGTGGAAGAATTACTTCGTGTCTTGCTTACAACACTCCTGCTAATACATCCCAGATGATGATTGCTTTTTTTTGCAACAGTGTTACACTGTTGACTCATATTTAGCTTGTGATCCACTATGACCACCAGATCCCTTTCCACAGTACTTCTTCCTAGGCAGTCATTTCCCATTTTTTATGTGTGCAACTGATTATTTCTTCCTAAGTGGAGTACTTTGCATTTGTCCTTATTGAATTACGTCCTATTTACTTCAGACCATTTATCCAGTTTGTCCAGATCATTTTGAATTTTAATTCTATCCTCCAAAGCACTTGCAACCCATCCCAGCTCTCATCTGCGAGCTTTGTAAGTGTACTCTCTCTATGCCATTATCTAAATCGTTGATGAATATATTGAACAAAACCAGATCCAGAACTGATCCCTGCAGGACTGCACTCAAGATGTCCTTCCAGCTTGACTGTGAGCCACTGATAACTACTCTCTGGGAACAGTTTTCCAACCAGTTGTGCACCCACCTTATAGTAGCTCCATCCTAGTTTGTTTATGAGAAGGTCATGCAAAATGGTTTCAAAAGCCTTACTAAAGTCAAGATATACCAATCTACTACTTCCCCCCTGCCCACAAAGCTTGTTACCCTGCCAAAGAAAACTATTAGGTTGGTATGACACTATTTGTTCTTGACAAATCCATGCTGACTGTTATTTATCACCTTATTATCTTCTAGGTGTTTGCAAATTGATTGCTTAATTATTTGTTCCATTAATCTTTCTGGGTACACTGAAGTTAAGGTGACTGGTCTGTAATTCCCTGGGTTGTCCTTATTCCCCTTCTTAAAGATTGGCACTATACTTGCCCTTTTCCAGTGCTCTGGAATCTCTCCTGTCTTCCATGACTTTTAGAATCTCTAGATATTTCCTCAGTCAGCTTCTTGAGTATTCTAGGATGTTTGTTAGTTTATTGTAGATATGTACCATTTTAAGAAGAATGTTTAATATTTTCAAAAAACCAACTGTACTTGGGTGTTTTCATAAAATTAACTGCTTTCCCACTTTTCAGAAACCTCTTCATTTCATCTATCTGCTATTACAGTCTCTCACCACTCACTTCTGTGGTGGAGCTACCATGATCTTTGTCACATAGCGAGAATGCCTGGTAAATTTTGTTTTTTGTTTGGTTTTGAAATGCAAATCATCAGATGACAAAAATGTTTCTATGCAATTTTATTCCCCCAAGAGTAATTTTAAGAAAATAGCTATTTCTCCCTGACAAAATTAACTGTTTTAAACAGTGATTAGTAAATATTGAAATATCTGTCCTAGCAAGGAATTGCATTTGGGAGCGTTACAATTTTTTCCCTCTAAGCCTTTGACTGCAGAACTTAATTAACTTTCTTTTTCATCATAAATTCCAGTGCAAGCAATGACCACTGAGTCCTCCCCCACTCCTACATGTTCACTCATGATGAATTGTTCTTTATGCAGCTAACATGGAAGCAGGTGCCCATGTGAATCTCAGGGGCTATACTATCCACGAAGCTGACTAATAATGGTCTTTTCACCGTAACCACTTTCTTTATTCTGTGTTTATGCTTCACTGAAATAGGGAGACGTTTATGGCAGAATGAGTAAGTTACACTCCTCCAGACTGCAGTTCTGATTAAAACTAATCTCCTTCAAAATGATTTGCATGTAGGATTTCCTCCTTTGCCCTATAGGAGGACTGCTCCTATTGCTGCATTGTATACAAGGAAATCACCCAGTGGCTTTATCTCTTTTGCTCTTCTATTTGCATACAATATTCTATTTCTAGATAATATTTGCCTTATAGGCAGGACTGAGAGTGCTGCCCCTTGTTGAGGTTCCCTGACACTTGCTATTATAAGACCATTATAAGAATGAGGCTAGGCAAAATTGCTGGTGAACTTTTTCTTTGAACAGATTTACCACTCCCATGCTTTGGAGCAGGACTTGAAATTTAATGGGGAGTGGGCTTTGTGTTGATGATGTGCCCTTCCCTCGCCTCCATGTGAAAACCTGCCAAACTTTGCCCAAGTTATGAGACTTTAAAAACTTACACTTAACAAATACTCAGTAGAGGCTTCTTTTATTCTGGCTGGACCCTGCTCTGGGAATGACTCAGGGTTGTGTAGTAAAGGAAGCTGTTGTCTGCAGGATCTCTGCCTCATTTGTTACAGAAGTTGGAAGGTGTGTCATAAACGAGCATGGGATTGGAGGAAGAGAAAGGACAATCTCCTGGTTAAGGCAGTTGAATGTTACTCTGAAGAACTGGATTCTAGCCCGGCCTCTGTCAAAAAATTGCTATGTGATGCTAGGCAAGTCACTTAAAACAATCTTTTCATAGATGGTTACTAATTGTCTGTTCTTTTCTGAGTCTGAGCTTGAGGCTGTGGAGTCTGATTTGCAGAAGTGCTGAGCATTATCAACTGCATCTAAAGTCAATGGGAGCTTATCAAGTGCTGTATAATAAGTACTCTGTAAATTCAGGTCCTAGGCATCTCCAGTTGGACATCCAAAATTAGCAGATATATTTGACTTTGCTTCAGTTCCCCATCCATAAAATGGGGATTATACCATTCCCTTACCTTGGAGCTGTGTTGTGAAGATACTACAGAGATGAGCATCTTTAGAAAAATGCCATAAGGAAATCAATAATTCTATCTTTAGAGCAGACTTTGAATAGTGTGTAGAACAATGAGAATAAAAGAAAATATTAAATAGATGCTCATTAAGAAATCACCATCCATTCAGTGCACTTAATTTTAACATATATTATTTATATACATTATATTTAATATTAACTATAATGTATAGTATTTTTATTTTAATATAAAAGTCTGAATAAAATATTTTAATGGTCCTGAATCAAAATTTGTCACATTTGTAATTTCATGGGAAACGTCAAAATTTCCATTTTTCATGTTGATTCTGTTAAATAACCCCTCCTAAAATGTCAGAATATCCTGAAGAATAGAAATTTCACTTTCTGACTGGCTCTTATTTAGAGTGTGATCTTGCTCCAAATGAAGTCAGTGGCAAAATTCTCATTGACTTTATTGCTGTAGATTTTTGTGTATTATCTTATAGTACTGACTTCGTGGATTTATATATGTAGTTACCCTTCTCTCTTCTTGTGGTTACCCTTCTTTCTTCTTGTATTGCTTCCTGTATTTCCCTGCCCATCCACATGCATTTGTACATCCATTTGACAAGCTCCTAGGAACCTATGAACACTTCCTGCTACTTTTCTGTATGCTTCTCATTCGTTCCCAGTAGGTCTGATTGATATTTTTCCATCTCTTTCCCCTGCCCCCGATAAGATTTATCTCAGTTTTAATTTCAAACAGGAGCATGATACTGCTAGCTGCTGAGCACCTACAACTTCCACATATATCAATAAGAGCTGAGGACACTCTGCATACCCGAGGAATCACTCTGCAACTTGATGAATCAGGCCCTGCATTTTACATCACTCTTTTAAAGATGTTCCTTTACGCTTTTCCTTTCAACCACATCTTCTGTGTTACTTAAACAAAAACTCTGCTGTAATGTAAATATATTGTAATCATTTCATTGAATAACTTGGAAGAGCAATAACAAAAGTTCAGTGTTCTCAAGTGCTATGAAAGAGAATAATTAACAATCAAACCATCTTTGACAATTAGATGAAGTAAAGAGGGCTGAAACAATATGCCTCTCCTCTGGAAAACAGGGGAAGTCATAATACTCGAAAGCTCTCATAAGGTAAGTTCTATAATTAAAAACAATAGCTGGCTTAATTTATGAATTTCTTGTATTATCCAAGATTGTAGATTAAATCATTTCATTTACCCTCTGTATACCATTCATTACTTTATATATCTCTAACTTGTCTACTCTTATTTCTCTCTACTTTAGAATAGATAGTCCTAAAGTACACTTTTCAAAAGCATCCAAGTCCCACTTTCAAATTAGAATTAAGGCCAAAATTGTAAAGGTATTTTAGATGCCTAAAGATGCAGACAGACGCAAACTGGGATTTTCACAACTGAAATCAGAGTTTTAGGTACCGAACCTGCATAGGTACTCTTGAAAATCCCACTAGGTGTCCGACTGCATGTTTAGGCACCTAAACATCTGTGAAAATCTGGCTGTTAGGAACCTACGTGTCATTGAAAGTCAATGGGACTTAGGCTTCTAAGTCAGTTAGGTACTTTTGAAAATTTGACACCTAGTCTTTTCAATTCCTCTCCGTATGAAATCCTTCCATGCCTCTAATAATTTTCACTGTCATTTTCTGGATCTCTTTTGTTTCTGCCATACTTTCTGAGATCAAGCTACAAAAGATATAAGAGAGTATTTAAGTGAGAAAAGTATCATCAATGTAGGTAATGATATTTTTCACCATTATTCTTTATCCCTTTAATGATATTGTCTTATCTCCTTCACAATATTTTTATTTTGCTATACCAATGCCGGGTATTAAGCAGAAGTTTTCACTGGCTCATCCACAGAAATGCTTAGGTCTCCTGAGTGGTTACAGCTCTTTTAGAATGCAACAATGTTCATGAGTGGGATAAGTAGAAACAGTTTTCACTGGTGAAGTTCCTCAATGCCTAGCTTAGTTACTCAGGACTTTGTCCCTTAGTTTCTTTGTCAAGCATTTATAGCATTTAAGCATTGTAGACTTGCTTTAGAAGCAACTCTGTTTATTTCCCATGCTATCCATTTCTTTTTCTCTCATCTTCCTTGTCTATCTCTTGCTCCCCACTAAACTTGAGAAAAGATTCAAGAATTATAGCAGAAGAGGCGCCACTAACCTCCTTAATCACTGTTGTTTCTGGTTTAGAACCAAAGCAAATCATAATTAAATCAAGCTCAAGTGTCTGTTGCCAGATTGCATACGAACATTTCAATTATTAACACATTCCAAAGGGAAAGAGGGGAGAAAAACAATAACTACTTGAAAGAATGAATAAACTTGGTTGCCATAATATATATATGTGTCATTCATCACATGAAGTTGCTAGATTCATTTCTCATCGTGAGAACATCCCAATGAAACTGCTTACTGATTAGTGGAGTGTTAAACTGAAGTAATGTTTGGCTACACGTTAGGAATCTTATTCCATTGCCAAGCAGAAGGTCACAAGTAACAAGTAAGACTTGGAAACTCACTGCATTTTTCACTCATCTTCCTGTTCTAACTACACTTTGTGTATCACCTCATATTCAAAATAAAAGCAGGACATAGAAGAACAGTAGATGTCATGCTGAGCCCAAAGCATAATCAAACAAAAGGCTTTTTCATACTTAAAGGCTTCTCTTTGAACTTCAGATCGACCCTTTAAAAAACCACAACAATTAATGCCAGAGGGTTTTCTGAATTATTTTTGATGAGGACATGTTAAAGTGGAAGAGTTATGATATGTTTTTGTTGTTGTTTTTTAAAATCACAGTCACATGCCAGGAAAATGAAAGTGATTTTTTTTTTAGTGGATCAAAACTTAGCTTGTTAAAAAAAAATACCGGATAATTTTAATATGCTTCATTATACTGCATCATAATGACACGATAAATGCAGTCTTTATTTGAGAGAGGTGCTCTGCCTGACTATGGTTCTTTTTTAAAGATCAAGGGAGCTCATGAATTCTTATGACATTACCTATAATATATTAGCATGATGTAATAATCACCAATAATATTTTTTTAAGAACTTGTACTTAAAGCCTGACCATCAAAACAGAGCTATCAATAGCAATGGGTTCAGTATGTGATGTAGTTTTAATTGCACTTAAGAGAACCTATTTGCTTTTACCACTTGAAAAACAAAACCTAATTATTCTAGTGAGGTAGTAGAGTAGTGAGTTTTGGCAGAAGCTGAGGTTAAATTTATTTATTTAGTTGTTGTTTTAGTGCTGGATGCTTTACTGATTTGCAGTATTTGAAACGAAAGACGGAGGTTCCCATGGCTCCTCCTGTGGCCATCTGTGATTGGACTGGCAGTGAACCTACTCTGAAAGAAATGACTATGCCCTATATTGTTAGCTCCATTGTGTGTTCTGTTTTTTCTGGGACACTCCTTTAAAATGTATACAGAAATGTTACTCAGTGAATTCTTTGCGTTGAGGCTCAAGACTTTTTAGTTGATGTTAAGGTCTTTAAAAATAGCATAGATGGACATTCAGGCTTGGGCTGGAGCCTGGGCTCTGGGACCCTCCCACCTGCAGGATCCTAGAGCCCAAGCGTCTACAGTGCAATTTAACAGCCCCTTAACCCAAGCCTGTGAGCTTGAGCCAGCTGGCATGGGCAATTTACAGGTTTTTAATTGCAATGTAGATGTACCCTGAGCCTGATCCACAGAGCATATGAGACTGCCACAGTTGCTAGGTACAGGAGTTAGTCCTTTAGCTCAAGTTGTAGATGCTCCTGCTTTCATCCATGGTCATCCTTGGTTCAATTCCTAATGTTGCTGAAGGGCATGGCTTGTTAGCTCTACACATCAGTCAATTTTGTTCATAAGAGAAACGTCTCTGCCTGTCCTCTTGGAAGAGGTACTGGCACTGGAGAAACATGCCGTGACTCTTCTCACCACTTCCCCACTAGCCATTTTGAATTTGCTGGATTTTTCAGTATTCATGAGGATCATAGTTCAAAATCTGTCCAACCTTATTATGCAGGGAACTGTGTGTTAATCCTGAATGAAGCCCAAGAGTTGGGATTTGTGTTGTGAAACATAGGAAATACACTAAAATATTTCACAAAATTCTGAGAGATTCTCAATATTAATAGGGTCACATATATATTGTTGTTGTTTTGTATTTTAATGAACTCCTGCCCTACTTTTTCCCTCCAGGACAGAAACCAGTGAAGATAACAAGAATAAAATTCAAAGCAAGGACTGGCTCCTGTTTTTCTTTTGATACCTAGTTCTTTTTGTGTACGCCCAGATCTTCCTTCAGAGTCAAGATGATTTAAGAATAACAAATATTCACCGTTAAGATGATGCACAATATTATTCATTAGTAATCAACAGAAAAGGATGGATTGTGATCCCTTAGGAACATTGATTAGTATCTTGTACCACAAGAGGTTCTATTGACTACAGTGGGAAGTCTCAGAGGGTAAACTTACTATTCAACAATGGCAAGGGCATCAGTCTGGTCCTAAGTGCACAGTCGTTGGTCATCTTTTTAGGGAACTTTTAATATTCAGTTGTCCACTTTAAAAAAAAAATCCCCATCATCACTGCTCTCAATAGAATAATGAAGATCATTCTGTCATTCTTTTCCCCCATTACTTAAATACAAAAGTGGCAAACAACCTCTGAAGCATGTGTTAACTTTTATGGCTGCCTTATGCCATTTGGATGTTACTGAATCTTCAAAGTCACCCAATGTCCTCAGCACTCCCATCAGAGCTAAGCCACAATACTGACTTTTTTGACAATGTAGAACTTTAACTAATGCAAAAGAGGGGTTAATCAAAGTTTTATCCTCCACTAAGTATTATTGCATTTGTAAAGATAATATTAATACACATTTCTAATGCTCTATGGATCATTATCTGGCAGCAGACCAATAATAAGGTATAGAACATTAACAACTAAAAGGGGTACTAATTCCCTTGGGTTTATAATTATTCTTCATTACAAATAGCTACCAAAGTAGGCTTGAGCTGATTCAGAGAGAATTAAATAGATTTGGTTTAATAATATCTTCAGGTATCTGAATAAATTATGAATGCATCTTGACTGTTGGAAGGAGACATTGACATTATGAAACGGTAATGAACAGATCTTCAAGAGGAAAACAACCTCAGCTGATCACCCCATTCAAAACCTATTAAGGTCTGATGAAATGAAAGGGTTTTTTTCTTCCATGTGTAGATGTGCAACAAGTCATAAATTGTGGACTTTAATAATATATTTTCTTCACAAGCAATAACACAGCAATTAGGAAATGCTCATTGAGGTAGAAATAATGGTAACTGCTGTGCAGATTAGCTTTGCTGAAGGGAGCTTTCAGACATACAGTAAAACAACATATTCCAGGTTCTTGTTGATGTATAATTTCTACTTTATTTACTTATCAGCTCAGTTAAAGAGGACTCCTGGCAGTAATGAGGCTACATAAATGCACATCTAACACTATAAGATGCTGCAAATTATATAAAAGATAAATCTAATGATTTCCTATTATAATGACAGTGCAATCTTGTCTTTACTCATGGGGAAATTGTACAGTTGTGAGAAGCCCAAGGCTGGTGCGAATGCCATTGTACAAATGTAGTCATTATTTCTGAACCTATTTTGCTTCTGCATGGTTATTGATAGGAGATGTGTAATTCACTTGAACGGGAGCCACTTACACAATGGTTCTCAAACCTTTATCTAATACAATACTCATAAGCAACATAGTAAATATGAAAATAACAAGACTGAAAATGTAGGGGTATTAGTGGAAACTCCCCAGCATAGTTACAGTGTGCTTAAAAAAAGGATGATAACCCAATGGTAATACCACATCTTTTTATATTGTAATTGTCTTAAAAGTAAACATCCATAAAATGCTACATCCTGCAAGTTACAGTACAAAATGGTATTTTCAAGTCCATCAGCTAACTCAGGGAAATGGTTATTAGGTCTCAGAGAACCCCAGCACAATTTTAATATTTAATTTCTGTTAGAACCCTGACTCGGATTTTTGTTTTGTAGAACATTTAAAAATACGTTTGTCAAACAGTATTTAGTCAAAGGCGGGGGAAAATAAAGGAAATTATTTAGACTGTGCACATACAAATTCTTTGTATTTTTGGAATAATATAAAGAAAGCAACTTTTAAGTCAAACAAACAAATACTATAGAGGTGTTTGGCTTTTCCCCTTTTGTGCCAATCGGTAACTATTTAAAAGAATTTAATTCATACAAAACTTATATCAAAAAAGGTTTACAGAATGAAATACTATAAGATGAGAAACAAAGGCAATATAGGGAATCTACTACATAAAGTGATATGAAGACCATGATTGCACTCTGTGGTTAATAAATTAAAATGTTTATAAAGCCAATAAGCAAGAGAGAACCAAAATCAAGGTTTTCAAAAATGAGTGATGAATGTTAAGATCCTCAATCTATATTTAGGCATCTAAAGATGTGGTGTGGTGGGACAGGTTCCCACACCAGTCAGAAAGGGGAGAAACGAGCTCCTTTGGGAGTGATCTGCTCCTACCTGCTGTACCTGTGAGTCCTGCTGGACCTGGAGAAGGGTGGCTTTTTAAAAAGAGGGATCCAAGCTTAGTAAGGGGTAACACTCCAAGGGAAGCAGAGGTAGATCACAGAGCAGGGGTTGCTGGCTAGGAACTTTGCTGAAGATCCTCTGTTGCCTGGTCCCTCTGGATTAGTATAAGGACCTTCTTCACTTCGTTTTTCTTTTCTTCAGAGTGTAGAAAGCTCGTCCTGGGCCCCCTTGGACTGACAAGGAGTTAGAAACTGAGCCCTACCTCAGAGACTACTGACTTTTTGCCTTGTAACAGGAGTGGAATGAACCCTGCACTGTTTTGTGGACTGTGGGATTGCTCAATTTTGCCTTTTTACTGGGACTATTGTTCCCCCCAGAAGGGGGGAATGAACCATTTCCCTGATTCTTGTAGCTGGAGAGCAACCACCCTCCTTAGACTGACTCTATGGTGACCCCTCCTCCACTGCAGGAGAAAGCCTCGTTGAGGACAAAGGAAGCATCCATACACCCCCACGGGGACACTCAGGCTTCACTTCTAGACAGTGGTCTCATGATTGCTGCTGGGTGCTTAGCTCTGTCGGAAATCAGACATATTTAGGCATCTATATATGGATTTACTGACTATAAGCATTCAGTTTTGAAAATGTTGGGGCAAAGGAGAAACCAATTGTTTTAAAATGAGATCTTAAAAAAAGATGAGGATCAATGAAGTCCCTGTTCCAGTGGTGGTGAGGCTATGGTGTGATAGAAGCAAGTACTTGTTAGATTAATGGAAGGAGGAGAGAAGGAAGTACACCTAGATAAGAACAGTGAGAAAGGGAAGAAGAAATCCATGTAAAGTTCTGTAAAGGATGGACTTTGAACTTGTTCCTGAAATGAATCAAAGTGAGTGGAGATGTGGTCGTACTTCCTTCATTCATGTGAGAAGGCGTGTATGCTGGAAACTAGCAAGCTGGGGCTTGAGGTTGCCCAAGAGGAGGATGTTGCAGTTGTGCATGTGGGAGGTTGTGAATAGTAAATATTTAACATTTGATATTGTAGAGGAGGTAAATGGCAGATTTAGATATATATGAAGGAAAAGAAGGGATGTCATAGTCAAAAACGACATGTAGTTTAGGGTAGGAGACAAATAGGTGCTTTGACTTGCTGAGGACGATGGTTATGACACAGTTGTGTATGAGGTATCCCTTTTTATCCAGGGGAAGCATTTACATCTCCTGGACATGTATTTGACAATTACTTGTCTTCTTCCCACCTTTGTCTGTCTTGTCTATTTAGATTAGGACAGGGACTCTGTCTTTTTTACTAGTGTTAGTAGAATGATGGGTGCTCTGGGGCTCTGATCTTGTTTGGTGCTTCCAGGTGCAAGTGTATATAAAAAATTAGCAATTTATTGATGGAATACGAGACATAGACACTAGGTCACATGAGTTGATGGCAAAAAGGGTGGAATCTGTAAGGTGTCAAGAGTCTGAGCAGTTGGATAATATCAACATAAAATGGTGTATATAAGAGTAAAGATTGATATAAGGTTAACAGGAAGGAGAATGTAGATTTGCAAAATGCTGAGAACTGAACTTAATGAACTTCATAGATTGGTGTCTTTGCATAGAGATGAGCCCTTTCCTTCTCCTACCTCCCCAGGCCTTACAATTAGAGATGAGTGGTTGGCTCATGGAGATGATGACTGAGCCCTGGTCTACACTGACCTGGCGATTCGGCGGCAGTCGACAGTAGTTACACAAGCTAAGCAGTCTCTTGCGTAACTCCTGTCAACTGCTGTGCTTCCCTTCTGCGCAGTGTCTTCACTGCACTGCGCTGACAGGAACCGCGTTCCTGTAGACGCAGCTCTACTCTACTTGAGGGGGTGGTTTACCAGTGTTGACTTCTGGATTGATTGAGCAGGTCTTCACTGACCGCTCAATCGATCCAGATAGGTCGATCTGACGGCGGCAACTTTGCCGCCGTCAGTATAGACATACCCTGAAATGTCACTTCCTTCCCTTGCCAATCCTAAAAGGACAATTAGGACAATTCAGACCCAGGTAGGTTTTCTGGAGCTACTTACTCTAAAGGGTGACTCACTGATCCTAGAACTGTAGTGCTCAAATAGATAAACCATTGGATCAGTGCTGCAGTGACTGGTGCAGTGTCACAGAGCAGTGGGAGGGCTTCTTTCACTAGTGGAGTTAAATTGGAAGTGGGGTTGCTATGGTTCAAGAGAGTGAGCCAGGCTTCTGATCTTTGCTTTTATTTAACCTGGCAATAAAAAGCTAAGTCTAGGTAAAACAATATGCATATTTAGCCTTTTGTCTTACCTAGACTTACCTTTTTATTGCCAGTTTAATTAGATTATCCTTAACTCAGGCAACCCTGAAGTATTGGGGCTGGACAAGGCAACTATGCTCCTGCAACTTCTGCCTCTTGCAGTCTGACACCCTTCATCAGTATGCTCTCTCAGGACACAGGCTCGCTCTCTTTCTTTTTTTAAAAAAAAAAATCCATTTCAAAGGTCCTTTCTTTGTTCGAAAGTTCCCATCCTAAGATATCCTAAAGTTTCAGACAGGGCTCCTGCACTTGGAAGTAATCTTCATACAGTGGATTCCTAGGATTGTCCATTGGAGCATCAGGTCATTGAATTCTGTATACAACCATTGTTTTGGGTCTTGCAGGATTTAACCCTTAGACACCTGTTAGCCAGCAATACAATAACCACGAAACCCACAGATGGTACTGATACAGATATATAACATTAATAAAAATGAATGCATGTAATTCCAGCATTCTTCATGGGGATGCAAACACGCTGCCACTATATTGATTTTTAACTTCCACTAAAATGGAGTTGTGCCTCTTTTGAACCAGAATAATTATATAAATTTAAATCCAGGGCTCTATTGATGGAAACAAATGTGTGCATGGATACATGCCAGCTCCCATAAAAATAATGAGATATCAATGCAAGTTCTGTGTGTAGCCAAACCTGAGTTTCATCAGCGAAGTTTAAAATGGGGTTCTAACCTGAAAGGCATAAAAATGAAGTAATGAGGCTCTGTTTGTGTCTCAATGATTTCCAGACTGTCTGCTCAGTTAACAGATATTCTCTGTTGATTTTTTCCCTTCTCTTGCCTACTAGCCCTGCAAACTCATCTTGGGATCTGTGAATGGGTGCTTATTCCTTTTGCATTTTGTGCTTCTTGCTCATCATCACTAGTAAATGCAGGCCATGTTCTTTCCTCAGTTATACCTGTGCAACACCTCTTTCTTACAGTAGGGTTGCACCATTGTAATCAGTGGAGCATAGTCAACAATTCTCTTGATGATGTTCAGTAAGAAATAAAATTCAGTTAGTTAGTTCTCCTGAACTGTGTTGGCTCTGCTGTGCTGGCTGGAGTAAAAACTAGAATCACTTAAGCAGATATGATTGAGTATAGACAGAGTAAATCTAATGAGAGAGAAAGTGCTACTTTTCACATTTTAAACCACCAGAGTCTAAGTAAGGTAGAAATTCTACCACATGAATTTACATTACATTCATACATACATTACATACATACTTCATTACAACTAAATTATTCTACTGTAACAATTTCAAACTTAAATTATCTTAACGAATATATCCTGCAGTAATGCTAATTAAAATCCCACTCTGACTAGAGATGGACAGTATGGTTTATAGCTAATGATGCACTAATGATGCTGAATCATCCTAAATGATTTTGACCAAGTCTTCAGTAAACCATTTCCACTGTGACTAAATGAATCAGTATCAGTAATGATGCAGCACCCCTACTAGCAGTACTTCCTACGCCCAGTCTGCTGTTCAGCAAGTAAGAGGATGTATCAAAACTGGACATGCCACACAAGTATTCTAGCCATATGTTAAGATGTAAACTCAACCATTGAATACAAGCATTTTTCAATGACATTGGGGAAGGATTTGTGAGAGCGATGATGAATTTTCAGATTGAAGGGGAGAACAGCGGTGTGTGGCTTCACATAGGTAACATGACCGTGAAGCAGCACTGCTCTAGGTGATATGACCTATGGCTGATCTCAAGTTCTTCTGGTCCAGGTCTCTATCGTTGGGTTTAATGTTCACTGTCAACGTAGAACCAGGCACCAGGATTCCTGTGTACACATTTGAGAGGTTTGCAATACATTGCAGATGGTCAAAACTCAGAATTTCCATTCATGAAAAATTCCAATATTTCAAAATTTCTTTTAATCCTGAATCAGAACAAAAAAGTAAAATCTCCTGAGAAATGAAAATGCTGAAAAATTTTGTTTTCAGACATGTTTAAATGATTTTATTGAAACATTTTGTTTCAATAAGCTTGAAGCATTTCATTTCAACTTAGTCTTCTGATTTTAATATAAAAGTCAAAATGATAATTTGAAACAAAGCACTTTGACCTTATTGAAACAAGGAGTTTTGATTTTTTTTCATCTAAAATTTCATCAGAATCAGTAGGTTTCCACAACATGCTTTGATGTTTCTTGAGTCAGCATTTTCAAACAGAAAACAATTCCATCGCAAAAATTTTAATCAGCTCTGTTTGCAGGCTACATGCACAAATACAACTATATTTATGTATGGAATTAGGCAAGCCTACTGAAGTGAGTTGCAATCGAGGTGCATATGTACAGTATGTGTTTGCATGCTTGATCCTTTTTTTGTACCACTCAGAAATTACTGCAGCTAGGAATGTCATGCAAGTGTAATTTCTCAGAAAATTGTGGGGGTGAACAGTTTCCAATCTAGCTAGGGAATTTTAACGTAAATAAAAATGTTGTTTTAGATCCACAAACAGACTTAGGTGCCTAAGTTCCAAATTTGGATCCTCAAAATACTCACTGAACTGCTGCGTAACCTTGTAGGCACCCAAGTCCTTGGTGCCTACATTTCTGCCACTGGGCATGCAGACAGCTCCCTAAGCCCTGACACCCAGGAACCTAAGCCCACCCCCCGGTGGGATCCTCAAACCATGTGTTCCCCCTGCCTTTCTCGATTCTAAGACCTAATGCAGTAGGCATGCTTAAAGCTTGCACAAAATGCTGCTGGTGATGCTGCCACTGGCCCCCTTATAACCCTTAGCATCGTATTTAGAGCACTCACCCATAATGTGAGAGGCCCAGGTCCATGTCCCCTCTCTGCTTGAGTTCGAGCAGGGGTTTGAAGCCAGGTCTCTGCATCTCAGATGAGTGCCTTATCTACTGGGCTCCGGGATGTTTTGGGGTGGTCTTTCCCAGTCTCTCTTACTGGAGCTGTTCCACATTGATATTTGATAGTCATTGTCCAGGGAAAGAGTGAGTGACTCTATCCCAGTGGTTATGGCACGCTGCTGGCAGGTGGGAGAAGTTCCTGCTCCACATCAGGCAGAGAGAGGATTTGAACGCTGGTCTCCACACCCTGGGTGAAGACCCCCCCCCGCTGGCTCAGAGGATATAAGCAGGGCACTACCACCACTGTTTTTGACAAGAAAGGGTTTAGGCACTTAACTCAAGAGAGGACTATGAATCCTGAGCAGAGGGAGGCACTTCCTTCTGGCCCAGATTTAGGCTCCTCACTCTCTTTGAGGTGTGGATCTTAGGCCACACCCCTCTCCTAGGCATTTCCTTTTGGCTAGTGTAGGCAGCTCCCTGCATAGCTTTCTGGCAATTATGGATCCAATTCTTAGATGCCTACTTCTCCCCATGTATTGTATAGGGAACCTGAGTGCCTAACACAAAGCTATGGATTCCACTAGGTTAAAAGTTAGGTGCTGTTATGCTGATTCTAAGGCCATGTCTACACTACCACTTACGTTGGCAAAACTTATGTCACTCAGAGGTGTGAAAAAAACCACCCCCTTGAGCGATATAAGTTTCACTGGCGTAAGGGGCAGTGTGCACAGCACTATTTGGGCAGGAGAGCTTCTCCCGCCAACATAGCTACCGCCGCTCAGGGAGGTGGTTTTATTATGTTGACGGGAGAGCTCTCTCCCATCGGCATAGAGCAGCTACACGGGCGATCTTAATGCACAACTGCATCGGCACAGCTGTGCTGCTGTAAATTCACTAATGTAGACATGGCCTAAGTTCCCTGTGTGGATCTAGGCCTTTGAGCCTGATTCTATTGTCATTATGCTGGTTACATCTCAATGGTATTACTTCTGATCTACAACTGTGTGAGTGAGAGGATAATCAGGCCCCTTCACTGTAACCAGTCAAGATAAATGCAGTCTAGCACACATAGTACATCAGGAATGTCTCTAAACACGCACTAACTTCCAAAATGCCTTTGGATTAGGAGGATGATACTTTCAGAGGAAGGGGCAGATCGATACATGGGCTAGGATCCAACAGTGCTTCTTTTAGAGAAGCTGGTGGTATCCTACCCTCCCAAAGTGAGGTATTGGTAAATACTGCTGTAATGAATTCATTGTCTCTCTACAAAAACAATGTGAAGGACGCTGGCCCAGCGTGTATGTGGTAACTTGAAGCACCTCAGACAAAGGGAAGCAGAAGAGACCCCAAGTGTTGGGTAGTAACATCTGGTGAAAGGCTGCCTGGGTACTACTGGAGTAAGATCATTCTGTCTCCTCACCTCTGCATAGGTCACATGCATGAAGCCAGGTTTCTCAGGCTTTGTGGGAATGGGAGCTGGCTTCCCTTTCTGTTTGTATATCTGTGATATGGAGCTACACTGTCAAGCTATGTATGATTTCTGTAAGTTGCAACACCTATATTGGTGCATGAAGATATATGTGTATGTGTGGCAGATCTTGTAAAGTCATTTCATGGCATTTCATGTGATAATTTTTGGGAATAAGACAATTTTATCCTAGTCAGTTACTCAAGGGAAGTGACGGATGCCCATTCACTTAGGACTTTTAAAACTAGATCAGACAAAGCACTAAGCTATTTAGTCTAGGGAGCTCTACTGTACTAGCAGGGGAATAGGAGGAAAGACCATGTAAGTCTTATGCATCTGAAATATCTATTCTATGAGTTGCTGCTGCACAGAGATCTGCTTGAGTGTATTCATTCATCCTGGACAAAATTACTTACTCAATTTTAGAAAAAAGATTTCCATCTTATAAAACCTCTGACCACAATAGTCAATGAATGTATCATATGCATTGCTATGAATATTTTCTTTAAAAAAAGTTTTTAAAATGTCTTAAATGCATGAATCATACAATATAGTTATTACATTTGTTACATTTAGGGTGACCAGACGTCCCGATTTTATAGGGATAATCCTGATATTTGGGGCTTTTTCTTATATGGGCACCTATTACCCCTCCCCCCCAAACTTTGTTCTGATTTTTCACACTTGCTATCTGGTCACCCTAGCTGCATTACACTTATTTTTACATTAATTCTTAATTGCTCTGATTTTTTCTTTCTGAAAACATAATTAGAAACAATATTTTCCCTCTTGTTATAATTAAAATATTTTAATAAATGTTTATTTAGATACTGTGTCATGGAAGATTGCAGCTTTGGCTGCTTAATGTAATGTAAAAATCAATTAGGTACACAAAAATACTTATTTTTAATTTAAGAAGACTAGATCTCTGCCTGATATTACTGCTGTATAGCAATATATTTAACATTTTATATATTAAAAATAACTATGATTAATTTTAGACATGCTGTATAATTTACCTATTCATATATTTAAAGATAATCATTTTTTCTTGAGTGTTGATTTTGAGTTGCCATGTTGTATCATTTCTTTACCACCAGATCTTCTGCAGAGGTTTGAATGAAATTTATAACATGCATCATGTATTCTAAGTTTGTTTGTTTCATGCAGTGATCAGCATGCAAACATAGCTGCATATTTGGGCTGCATATGTAAGTCATGTAAGTAATCCTCTACAAAACAATGCAAAGGTTTGAGCATTGTATGGAAATCAATAACATCTTTGCCAGTGTAAATACATTCTCCTCCCCCCAGCCCCCCAATAAATCATTTCCAGACTGTCAAAATGGATCTGTGCTGGCAAAGAAACAAGGTAATGTTTCAATTTTCTCCATCTGGCAAGATATTTTCTGCTTCTCCCCCTCCTGCAGTTATTGAATTTATATGAAAAGCTCCATATTGTATGACTAATAAAGATTCCGTGTGAGAGGATAGAGAACAATGCTAAGCGTGATAGAGACCTACCTTTGATGAAATTTCAAGCTCTCTGTGATATAAGAGTGGGGATATGTGGACACAGAAGGCCTCTTATACGCCCAGTTAGCAGGGCAGGATTCCTGCTAGGGCCAAAGAGCACTGCCTTGGTACTGTGTGTACTCTCTGGCCCCAGTAGGAACATTGCCTTAATTTCTTCCACAGTGCCTGAAAGCAGTAAGAAAATAATTATAAGAGAATGTAATTTTTAAAAAATCCCAGTTATTCCACCCTCTGGGCTTCCCACTGTGTCTTGCCTCCTCTGTGTCCATCTGGTTTAGTTTGTACCCTCTTTGGGGCAGGGACTACATATATTTTGCATCCTGATCAGTGTCAAACATATTATTGATGGTTATTTTTTTTTAAATGTTCCAGATGCGAGAAAAGTGTCCTCTCTACGCAGCAGATACTGCATGCTTAATAGCCTTTTGGATAGGACTTTATATTTCCATGGCATCTCCTTCCCTCCTCCCCCCCCCCCCCCCCCGGCCAAATTCCTTCACAAGCTGTATACAGTAGTAGCCCTTAAAAAATAACTGACCTTGCTTAAGGTAAGGGTAGATGGTTTACTTACACATGGCCAAAATCTATGGCCTGTCTCTGTGTGTGTAAGCTCCACAGGCAGCAGAAAATAGCTGAATATGAAGGCTGCACAAAAAGTTGGCTCCCCATGAATGGTGCACAGCTCAGCTGTGTGCCTGTCTCCTGCATACCAAGGCATACATGAGGGGGTAGATTAGGGGAGGAGAGAGCAAAGCAGCAGTATCCTCTCCTGGAAGGACAGGTCAGTGTGAGGGCCTCCTTTGTTACTCCAGTGACTGGACAGAAGTAGCCTCTAATAGAGCAACTCCAAGACCTGGGCAGAAAGATTCCCTCTAGAGCTGGAGGAGATATTTCGACTGAAACTTTTTGTGAAGAACACAGATTCAGGAACATTACAGTATTTTGCAAATTTGCATTGATTTTGCTATATTGTTTTGGTGCAGGGGGGAAAAAAAACCCTAAAAAAATCAGAAAAAATCGAAATGTTTCATTTTGAGAATATCAAACATTTCAGTTTTTGGGTTTGGAATGACTTTTCAGTTCAAATTTTTCCTTTCATTTTATTTAAAAAATCAAAAACATTTAAAAAATGCTCAAAATCAAACTGAAACACTTCATTCTGTCCAAATGAGTTTTACTTTTTGAGTCATCAAAAATTTGGAAAAAAATTATTTTTGATTCACCCTGAAATTATTCTTTTTTAAATTATTTTTTTGAATTGCCAGTGAATTGACAAATCCATTAGTCGCATCACTCTAATTCCTTCTGCTGTGCATTCCTTACCAGAGGCCAGCGTGGTTATTCAGGTTAGGAAATAGGCTAAATTTCTCTGCCACATTAACAGTGTTGCTAACCCCAGGTGTTCAAAAACGTGAGTCAGGCCCCCAAAATCATGAAATTGGTTAAAAAATCATGAGGCTTTTTGTTTTTGTTTTTTTTAAAAAGAAAAATGTCTTTTTTTCAAATTGACTTCTGGATTTTGAGCCTTTGGGGTGTTCCACAACCAGGAGGGCTGGAAACTTGCTATTTTAAAATGAAAGCTTAGAATCTGTCATATTCACATGATTCCAGAAGCACATGATTCCAGCAGCTGTGGTTTTAAGAAAACAGGCAAATATCACAAGATTCATGATAAAATCATAAAATTTGGGAACATTGGCAATATTCCCTTGTGCTGTACTTCTATTACACTTTGAGCACTGTTAGCAAATATTTATTAGTGGTTGTTAAATTTTTCCTTATGTAAGGAGAAGAGGGATATTTTCAGTATGAAAAAGAACAAAACAAAAAACAACAGATATAAATTCACCATAAAAAAGCACTGACATTCATCATTGAACTCTGAGAACAAAAAGCCATTAAGTCTGCATGTAGTGAGAGTGCTTAGAAATTTAAAGGTGAAATAAACGCAATAAAAACAAAACAAAAAACCAACATTACAATATCATAAATAAATACACCATAATTATATTTAAAGCAATAGACAAGTTTTTAAAGATGTTAACTTTACACACAAAAACACTGCGATACTTTTGGAGTAGTGGATAATAATCAGCTTGCTACTAAGCAACACTTAAGAAACTGAGGCCTGGTCTTCACTGCTGGTGAAGTTCAGCGGCAGTTTGACGGGAGTTATGCAAGCTAAATCTCACCCAAAGGACCTATGCACAGTGTATGGAACTCAATGTATCCATCTCTAAAGAATGGCTGCTGGGCTTTGAACCTGTGTTTCCAGGAGTTTGAATATTTCGCATCTGAGGCTTTGTACACTAAGCCTCTCTCCTTTGCAGGTTGTCATTGCTATGATTTATTACTTAGATTGTAGTAATGCCCAAAATGTACTAGGTGCTCTCTGCCCCAAAGAGCATGCAATCTAAATGGTGGGATTAAAAAGAGAAGTTACTATCACTTAGAGCTGTGCATGTTTTCAAGTGTTTCTCTAGCAAAAAGTCAAATGTACTTAAACATATGGGAACCTTATGTAAAATCCTAACTTCATAATGACATAAGTAATGGAGCACTCGTTTCATCTTGTAACCCCAGTCTCTGCTTTTTCCTTTTATCTGTTTGCAAAGTCCGTGTACTACTTATTTGTGGGGATGTTCATTTCAGCCGTGTCTGTTGTTCTGTGGTCCAGCAGTGACTGGGAGCCCTTCAGAGGGAGCATACTCAGCTGTCACGTAACAGCATCTCCTCTGGCTGATAAAAGGGAAGGATTGATAAGGTCTGAAAAAGAGTTCTAGCCAGGCATTCACTGCTGCAGTGCTGTTCATTAACATGTTAGCCGGCATCAATGGATGTCTCCAAAATGAACCAAAAAGCAGCAAGACCAGAACTACTTCTTCCCAGACAAAAACCTTTGTTGAAAGAAAAGTTAAATTTGAAAGGATGTTTCCATTGGGCTGTATGGGTTGCGAGCTGGTCAAGAATGCAGACATTCGTTTGAAAATTTTTAAGAAACTTTTTAATCAAAATTTCAAAAATGTGATTTATTTTTTTGACCAGCTCTGCTGTCAAGGTAGCACAGCACCAGTTTCTGCCTTTTCCTGTTTGCACAATGTATTTATTTCTTTTTTCCATCCAAAAACCCATTTAAATGATATTTTAGTTTCTAGAGAAAAAATATAAAATCGAGCTGGCAGTTGTGAGCAACTGCTTATGAAACAGGGTGCATGCACAGCGGAGAAGGGAAAATGTTTGAAATGTCTATTTCTAACTTCTAAGGAAATATAAACAGAAAATCTTAATAATCTGGGAAAAAATGCTGGTGTCTTTTTCAGTCGCAATATAAATGAGATATCTGGTTAATGTGATGATTATCGGTAACTTTAGGATCTATGAAATGTATGGACCCCAGTTAGATGTGGCTCAAATTTGTAAGGTAGGCCTGAATTTAATTTCAGACTGTGATAGCTGCTGCTCTGTGAAGACTTGTTCAAGGAAAGCAGTTAAGCAGCGAAGCACTGAAGTCAATGGGACTACTTGTGTGCACAAAGTGAAGCATCCACTTAAATCCCATTGATGTCAATTGGACTTTAGTATGTGTTGAAATTCCATTGAAGTCAGTGGGACTTAAATATATACTTAACTTTAAGCATTTACTTAAATTTTGTCCTGAATAGCGATTGACGGAAGAACTTGCAGAGAGGCTGTCCTGAATTAGAGCCTATTTTTGTGAAATATTTAGTCTGTGAGACTATAGATGAAGTATGTACTCCAAGCAGGGGCTATTGCTGTGTAATACCTGGAGTCTTTCAGTAAGCGTGTTGTCATTTGTATTTGGCTTTATTGCTAGTCTTACTAATATCATAGGCTGAAATACTGATAAATTCTTAATAAACCGCTGACTGGGATAGATCTTTAAGCAAAACAATTTAAGAAAATGTAGAAAGAAATGAAGATGCAGAGTCAATGGACCAGAGTGCTGCCACAGTTGTGTTGGTCTCTGAGTGCTGCAGATATGCTAAGGCATAGGTGAGACATTTATTTTCAAAGTAGCAGAAATTCACCTTTTGACAACGTTCCATTACAATCACTTTATTTCTAACACACTAATAACTGATGCAGGTATATTTTCCTGATGGATATTAGTGCAGTGGAGAATGATGTCTATTCTGACTGTGTTTCTTGCTATCAGGGAAGAATTTATCCATTTTTTTCATAAGGATATTAAACTTATTGGAATGTACTGATTTCTGACAATGTTAAGTTTTTCTTGTTTCTTTTATCAGTGCAGAACCATCAGCAATCTAATGAAAAGGCAGAGTTTATAAAAATTGATATAATAAAAGATTTTGTGTTGTATTGCTTAGTAAATGGGAAATCTTGTTTTAGGGAAACATTAGATCCGGGGGATTTGATTTAATTTTTACGTTTCTTTGCACTGTGGTGACAAGGTTATCTCAGCTACTACCACTTCAAATGCTTTGCTTAAACAAATTTCAGCCCAAAGCAAATTTCAACACGTAGGTTATGAATATGACAAAATAAGGTTTATTATAATAGAAGTGCTGATAGGTAGTAAGTACTCTAATAAGACACAGTCATAAACAAACTCCACACCACATAAACAAACATACCACAATATGGCCACATCTGTTAGGAGGAGAATTTTAATTTTTTTTATGTGCTGAACTTTGGTAAGATATCTTGAATGTTATTGAAATTATTTTGGGTTTTAACTTATTCAGTCAAATGTCAAGCCAGTGTTGTTTATTCTGTCAATTACATTCCTAGTCACTGAAGGATCTGCTAACATTTTGATTTCTAATTATTGTTTTTTTTTAATCCATGTGGTGGGATTTTTGCATGTTAACTCCTGACCACTGACCAGTTGGAAATATGATTTCATAAGCATTTGGTGATGAAAGCTGAGAATCCTGTATATTGTGTACATGTCTAGTATATTTGCATATCTTGTATTCTGCACAGCAGCGGTTTTCCTGATTGTATATTATACTTCTCTTAATGGTTAAAAGAGTCATTGATGCATTTCATTTTATTTTTCAGTACTGAGAGTCTGATCCAGCACAAAATAACTCCATGCTTCAAGAACCATATAAGTAGAAGGCCATGGCCAAGGTTCCATGACAGAAAGTCTTAGAGAGGACACTTAACAGATCCCAAAAGTCCCCACAAAGTTCTGGGCAGGAGCGCTCAGGTACATAAGTACCCAGCCTTCCTTGATCTTCACAGTTCTGCACGAACCAACGGAACAGAACAGGTGTAATTCCCTTGTGTAATCCCCAGTGAGTAGACCAGGATAGGCCTTGAGGTGCATTTAAAAACATGGAGCATGAGATGAGACTTTGATCTTTTGTATACAAGTGTGCTGTTTGATAATGTTGACGTCTACCTCTTTCTGGCTCTGTGGGCTTTTAAAAAAAGCTAATTTTCACATGTAAAAAGGTTCATGCCATTTGTGCCTGCAAGTACCATGGCAGTGCTCACAAATGGTCATTTAGGTGCTAACTAGCGAGGTGCACACACAAGATTTGCACAGGCAGTCATGGTAATTACACTCTCATATGAAGGCATTCATGTATATAAGCACCAGTGGGTCTCTCTTGTTCCATATATTTGGTCACCAGGGCTCTTTACACACTCTCTGTGGCTGACACGTGGAATGGAGTGGCCAGTCAGGGAAAGATCAAAACTGTAGGCCATAGTCTCTTTAATAATATTCACAACCTGAACGTACCCACCTCAAATGGTAGGCTGGGGAAAGTAGTAGATTAATCTGGGAGTAGGATGCTGTGGAATGCTTCACCCAGTGGTTCTCAACCCCATATGACAAGAGAAGAAAAGTTTCACTACCCTCCTTGCCATAAAAAAAAAAAGGAGAATGGTCATGAACCCATGGTCTAACCCTAGAACATGCTTCAGAGGGAAACTTCAGATGCATTGGAAAGCCTCCAGTGGGGGCAGAAGTCAGGACGTACAAAGAATTATTGTGGGCCAAGCAAACATGTGGAGTCACTTCTACCTAGATAAGGTCTTGAGCATTTAATCCAGCTCAGAATATAGGCGTTACCAAATCAGATGTATCTGCACAATTTCTTATTAAAAGCTACTGCCATTTTTCATCATTTTGTTGTTGGCCTGCCTTTTCCATGACTAGAGAGTTTAGGTGCCTCAGTTTCTGGGTGCCCACACTGAGACATAATAATAATTATACTTTGCTCTTATCAATCACTTTTCATCTGTATACCCCCAAGCGCTTTAAAAAGGAGGTCAGTATCATTATCCCCGTTCTAGAGAGGGGGAAACTGAAACACAGAAAGGTGCTCAAGGTCACACAGCAGGATCTGTGAAAACCCAGCCTCTGAAAATCAGGCCCTTTTAAGGTGTCTCAAGTTGGGTGCCCACATTCACTAGCACTTTGGAAAATGGAGACCATTGACTTTTCTAAACAACATTGTTATGCAACAGAGTATGCTCATGTGATATTAAAAAACTCAAGCTGTTTTTCAGTGATGTAGTGTTTTTAAATATACCGGTCATATTAAAAGCATTTCTTTGGTCTTTAAGCTCACAATATATATGCTTTAAGATAATGTATATTTCTAGTATATATAAGGTTTATGTAGACAAAATGATGCTTAGTTTTAAAACCTGTTAACAGGCAATTTTTAGACTGCCTAACCAGATGTCTTAGAGACTGTAGGAAAGTTTTGACTTTCATTCCCTAGGTGCCTATTCTCTTAGTTGGTTATCAAAGCCCCTTATACCTAAAACTACAATTTCTATCTTGTGTATCAGGACACCTAGAGTGGTGGTTTTGTGGGTGAAATGATGAAAACAAACAAATCTTATTTTCAATAACCTTTCATTTTATAGATATTGGGATTGATTATTTTTATTTTATTTTTTTAATAGAAAGTTGGCTATATATTTCTTTCACTTCACTGCCACACAGATATAAGACCTGATTTTGCAGTCTTTCCACATGCAAAACTCCCATTGTCTATAATGGGAATTATTCATGTTAAAGGGCTGAAAGAGCTATTGTTAGTTGTGAAGAACATGTCAGAAGAATGCATCCCAGCTAATGCCACTGTTCGTCTTTGCTATTCATTTCAATACATTTCTTATCTGTGCTAACACTGTAGTTTGTTAATGTAGTACATTTAAACATCAGCAGATGGGGCCCTTGTTTCCTTTGAAGAATGGTAGGTCTTTGAATTTTTTTGTATCTGTGGCAAGAATAATTTAACATGCTGCAACAAGAAAAAATCAATGTAGCCTTTGTAATAGATAAGGATCTAAACACAGGTCAGAACACCCCAAACTTTTTTGGGAAGTGAGTGTTTCTGAATCTAAATGGCCATCTGAATTTCACGGCTGGCCCTTATTTTGATAATTGACTGAACAAAATGCTCATCTCTAAACACCTCGAAAGATTTTTAGGGCTAGTTATCCAGCTCTGAATTCTGTGGTTGAGTCCCTCTCTATGTTGTATTTCAAAAATCTTTATTATGTTAAGCGGGGAGGGGAAGCACATTTAGTGACTATAAACTTTTCTTCCATAAGAGAAGGTAATTTTTGAGGTTATTTATAAACCAAATTTCCTAAGTTTTAAAATAACATTAAAGTTATTACATTATGCATTGTACAAACAAAAAAACTCAATGTCAACACTAATGTGGTTCCTGACTCATGCATCTGTGAAAAAAGCATAGCAGCATAGAGCACAGGTTGACAAGTCAGTCTTAACTCTGAATTTCCTGGTTTTGTAAGGCTTGAGTCACCATATGTTTAACTAGAGAGGGCCTGATACATTGCTGTGTTTCTCCAGTTTACATCAGTTTAGCTCTACTGATTTCTATGTGGTGGTAAATCCTTCTGAGCATTAGTATTTCTGAGATTAGTTGTTTTTTACTGAGTTTATTTGTCCTAAAAATCATGTTTTTTATTTTAATTGGCAAAAATGTATGGAAGTTGAAGCAATGTGTTCTGACACCTTAACCAAATTTAGGAATATGTTTTCAAATATATAATGTATTTTGCAAATAGGTGTCTGATGGTTTGGAGTGGCTTCTTCAGAGTTGTTGCCCTCTGAAGTCTCAATAAGCACAACACTGGGACATACTTATAAAGTGGTTTTTGACACGATGCATCATAAAGGGTAAATCTTTCCTATTCTTAGTTTGATAAACCAAAATGGCTCCTCCTGTGCCACTGTAATCTGTAATGTCAAAATGTCTGCCACTCAGGTATGCTAGATACTGTGTGTGAGAAAAATGTGTTTGAACTCCTACACTGAACAATGATTATAGTTGACTTTAGAAATTGGTATAATTGATAATTTCTTAATATACTGGATTTAAAAAAAATAACCTTATTAGGAATACATGGACTCCATTGTTTTAATTTATTGCATTGTACCAGGTTGATACTATGGGTTTTTATCCTGCTAATTTTTAATTAGAAACCAGGCATGAGGAATAATATTAGAAAAAGAATCATAAATTCGTATGTTCTTTTCTCTTACATGTACAAATTATGGCCTTGATCCTGCAAACATTTAAACTCATGCTTAACTTTACACACTTGCCCTGTGTAGAAAGTTAAACATGTGAAAGTGTTTACAGAATAGGGCATGTAACAAATTGCCCCAAAAGACTGGTAGTTTAATCATAAACACAGTTACTTCTAGATGGACAGTTTGTTTTTTAAGAGTAAGCCTGGAGCAAATGTCAGGGACAAATTTCTGAAAAGTGTTGGCTCAAATCCACTTGCAAAAAATGAGTTTATACCTGTATCTGTTCATGAAAACCTTTATCTATGCATGCAGTTTGGTTAACTTAATGATAGAACACATTTGTACATCCCCAATGACCTGTCTGATCACAGAAGTTCAGATATGCCTGCATTTTTACATGGATCTTAGCCTTCAAATTTAAAAATTTAGACCTTGATATTTAAATTACAGATGGTTTTGTGTGTTGATGGTCACACAAACTGAGTGCAAGCTGTATAAATGGTAAAATATAAAGAGAACCACAACTTGCTACTGGCTACATCTTTGTATTACCTCATCTAGGGATACCCAATTTCCAGAATGAATCTGGTAGCTATACTTGTCTAAAAGAACAGAACAAAAATCTCACCACACAAAAGGACCCTTTTCCTATCAGTATTGTAGTTTGGTTCATAGTTCACCTTTCTAAATAGTATATAACAGATGTGCCCAGATCAGAACTCCAGACCGAGCATCCCTAGCTGTGTGGGTGGTCAAAATATGAACCCAAATCTAAATTTTCCAAGCAGCCTCCATCATTATAATAGATTGAATAAGAAATGTGGGTCCAATCTCTGGTGTATATTTGTATAACAAATGCTACAGTTCACCAGGTATTCATGATTGACCACACAATAATTTAGGATGTACATTTTCAAAGCATTTCTGGAAGACATGATACCAAAAAGGAGTACTGCACACTATGGTCCTGGTTCTCATTTATATTCTCTAAGGCCCACTGTCACCATGTAATTATAATTTGTTAAGTCTTTGAGGCCCCTTAATACTCCCAGAGTGGTGTAAAGGACCATAGACTAAATACAAATCAGGCCCTATGAGCTTGATTCAGTACTCATTGGGGTCAAGATAGATCATACCCTAGTGCAGACCTGGCTGTATCCTAAGTGGAGTAGATGGCTCTAGTGTTTGGAATATAGATTCCAGTGCATGGCAAAACCCCAACTTCATTCCAAAGCTTTTTAGGGAGACTGTTTTAGAAAGGTAGAACTCTTGCATCCCTGTGAAGGTCAGGTTGAATCGTATGGGCCAGTGCCGATCACAATATTGAAGCATCTATGAGAGGGGCTTGTGGCAGAGTTAATCACTTCCTTTTCTGATGTGTCACGTAGTCTGTGAACCTGGAGATTTTAGTTGCGTTCTACTCACTGGTCCAAATTCTTTCCTTGGATGTGGGTGCACAGCTCATATTGGCCCTTCATATTGTAAACTGACTGGCATCCAGCAATATTCTATTCTTTTCTTGTATTGACTATGGCCAATAACATATAAGGAAACTATATTAGGTACTAATTATAATACGTGCTAGTTAAACTAGTTTGATTATTTATCTTCATAAATAATCCATCCCATTAAAGTGTGTCTGGTAACCATTCTTCTCAAAAGTTAAAATAATTTTGTGCCCATCATTTATTATAATCTCTTGAAGCCAAAGTTTATTTTTTTTAAACTGATACTTCCCTCCTATTCTCTCTTCATGTATTTAATTACACACACTGGACCAAATACCGCTCTTGGTTACACAGATATAAATCTGAAGTAATGTAAATGAAGCCAATGGAGTTACTCTGGATTTATATTGGTGTAATTCAAGGAAGAATTTGGTCCTATATATTCATCATAAATGGTGATGCCTTAATTCAAGAGGGAAAAATTGACTTATACACCACATTGACTTTACTGGCAATTTTCTCCCAAAATGGCAGTGGATTATTTTTATGATTGCTAAGAAATTGCAATTTCATTTGGGCCACAAAACACTTAGAAAAAAATATTTTTCCATATGGTACATTTTTCTTTATATACATATGGAAATGAAAATATGAAAGGCATATTTTAAGGAGTGCATACAGTACGTAGAGTAAGAGGAAAACGTCCGATTTAACTGCAAAATATTTCATGTATAGTGTATCTTAAATATCTAGTATAAAGAGAGGTTTAGTTCGAAGAATAAAGTGGAGTTCTCATTTAAATGATTAGAGTAGCTCATTGACATTTTAATTCAGCACATTATATTTTGTCTTTCTTTTAGCCGTGTGCACTGCATGAAGATTGCTAAAGTGTATTCCATTCCCCACAAACGCTGTTTACCCAGGAACTGTGTGAGAAGCGGTTAATTTCACCTTATAATTTCAACCTGTAGGGATTCTTCAGGGTTGTTGGTGGAGTTTCTGAAATCATCAGGCACGCTGGCAGGGTTTATGAACTTTGTGGGACCCGAGAGAGTTGCCTTGGTCAGTCGTTTTCCAAGCCTGGTGGATTGTCTTGTGGAATTTAGAATTTCAGCAGGAGTTCCACCTTTAGAACTCCCTCTCTGGTCTTGTGGTACAGTTTCTGGACCAGAGAGAGCCATTAGGCCTGGGAAATTTATAAGGGCTTCAGTCCCAGGGAATATCTCAAGATAGGGGCTGTAGGTAGAATGTATGCCTAATGAAATTTCCAAGATTCCCACCAGCAGAACTTCCAAGAAAGTTAAGGCTGGCACTGGAACCCTAAATGAATATTTATCAGACTTGGTGACACTTATGTGTTTTGAATTATAACATGCTATGGCCTAATCCAGCAATTCATTGTGTGTGTGTGTATGTGTGAGCTCATCATTGTGTCCATATGGAACCCAGACTTCTAGGATTGGGCCCCAATTCCAGACTTTAGAAAGCTTTAGAAAGGGTTTTATTTTAAATCATAACTCTGAATGTCCTGTTTTAAAAACACTTAGGTTTCTTAATTACAATGTTCTAGCCTGGTTTTCAGAACCATGGTGTTCTAAATGAGTAATGTGCTTCGTTCCACAATGTTGTTTTAAATTAATAGATATCTATTTACACCCTTAACTCTATCTTAATGAAGATTTTTGTTTGGGAATACAAACATCTGCTGGAAATACCATTCCATCTATCATTTATAATGTTTTATTAAATTTGCACCTGGCAGTGCAGCTATCGTTAGTCTGTTCATTACATAAGACCCATTTTTGGGAGGTTTATAACTATCATTTCAAATTTTATCAGACTAAAACTTGGCATGCACATTCTCAGCAAAGAAACATTCATTTTTGTGTCCAGTGATCAACATGCAACTCCTCTTTTTCCTCTCCCCCCCACCCTCCAGAAAAGCATTTTGATGACTCTATTTGAAAGTGAAGAATGGAAAATGTCTTTTTAACATTAAATGTCACAAGAAGGTAGTAGTCTTTTTAGTGTGGTTAAAACTTGTCCTCCTCTGAAGAATCTCCTTGTTATTAATGGGTAGGATATATTGGAAACAGGTAGCTAATAGAGATGAAAAACTATTACATAGTTAATAAACTATACAAAGTTTAACTTCTTTTTCTGTTTGTCTGTTTGTCCATGAGTTGTTCTTGTGTTTTTTCAATGAATTTGCTATTCAGAATAATTCACCATATACTTTCTCTGAATAATTCTTGGTCTGGAAATCCTTGGTGAGCAGTGTGCTGCAAGTATTTGAAATTAGACATTCAGGCTGTGTGAGTGAATTAGCAGCACAGGCCACATGATGCTTATGTTCCCTGTTTGGATGAGAGTGTACTAGAACGCTGAATGATATTTGCAGTGTTAATCCTGGCTTTTACAAGTTCTGAATTTTTCAGTGAATGTTTTCTGAAATGTGGTGTTTTGGTGAACTTTCTTTGAGAGTAAACTCATTTAATAGAGAATTGTAGGGAGTGAATCTAAGAAGGCTATATGTAAAAGCTACTGTGTCCAGCTTTCTGCAGAAATATCTCCTTATAACTCAATCAACAAAAATTCAGGTTTTTTATTTGTGCAAACATTTGCAGATTTTTAAAAAAAGATATTAACTCAGCTCTACCTTTTTTCATTAATATTTGTCATCTTCAATATCCAATCTGTATAGCATCATGCCTCTCCTCTTCGCAACGCCATTCTCACACAGGATCAGAGTGGAAATTGGTGAGCGGATAGGAGCAGGAAATGGGAATTGAGGGAATAGGACTAGAAAGAGAAAGCTGAGAATTTTATAGGAGCAGACTAAATAAGTCTGCCTGTTTAGGGGCCACATTAAAGCCCACAGTACTGTGTTCTTTTAAGTTGACAATGTAACGGAGAGTATTGGAAAGACTAGGAAGCAGAGAAAGGGCTGATTCAATTTATAATTTTTATATCGCATTTTCATATAAAATGTCTCTGACCAGCTTACAGATAATGAGGTATTGCTTTACCGAACTGGATACAATAGCTTTTAAATCTAGCACACAGTAGAACAAGACAATATCCTGTAGAAAGAGGGACAAGAGAAAATGATGAAAGATGTAAGAGAAACAATGTAAGTTGTATTACAGTGAGAGGAGCAGAAAAGGATACAAGAATGACCAAGGAGGAAAAGTATTATAATACATTAGTAGGACTGGAAATGACTAATTAGGCCATCTAGTTTGACATGCTGTATTTTGCAGGAGTAAACCTTGTGGGAAAGATTTTCACAGGTTTTCGGTAGGAGTCAGGCACCTAGCTCCCACTAGTTTTGTGCCTTTGAACTTCTCCACCCTGTCCTGCCCTGGTACCATTTCCACTAATATCTCATCAATCCTTAAAGATCAGTAGTGACAGTGCATTGTGTCCCTATGTTGGTAGTATAACAGCCCACCTCAGAGTCTTTAAAACATAAAATTCTAAAAACAAACACTCTCTTGATTTGGATTAGTAAATCGATAGCTAGCTAGTGAGATTGGATTTGGGGTAGATGTGGTTGTACTTGGGGTAAAAGTTGTCTTGTTGTGTCATTCTGGAGCCAACTAAAGTTAAGAGCTCAGTAATAGAACCATAAAAGTTATGGAACTATATTAAGGCAAGTAATAAATAGGACTGGGGGTATGTCTACTCTGCAGAGTGAAGTCGATTTAATTTCAGACGACTTTCACCAGACAAACTTATGAAGTCGGAGGCGCATGATCACACCACATGTGTTGCGTAGGCGGTTTGCATCTCCAGCAACCACACTTGCATCGATAATCAAAGCAGTGCACCAGGGGTAGCTACCCCACAGTGCAGTTACCCACAGTGCCTTTTGGGAAGGTTGTCATCCTCACATGATGCAATGTGCTCCCTTCCTCCCACCCTTTGTACAAAACAAACAGACGAATGTTTTTTTGGCGCCATTTTTCCAAACCCATCTCTGTCACATGCATGCCATTGTCGGAGAGGCACAGAGCCCGCTCAGCAATGCACTACCATTGTGAGCATCACAAACGCCTCCCGACTTATCCTGCAATATTTTCAGGGGTGAGACAGGAGCTGCAGCGCTGAAAATTGTGATGTTACTGAAGCTGCCCTGCTACAAGCCATAGAGTGAAACAATTCCTGTTTGTTGCATGCTGTTGTGCAGCAACTTCAGTTGGTGGACTGCCACTTCTGGTCCCATAAAACAAACAGTGACTGGTGGGATTGCATCATTATGAAGGTGTGGGATGAGGAGCAGTGGCTGCAGAACTTTCGTATGCGAAAGGCCATTTTCATTGAACTTTGCGCAGAGCTGTCCTCAGCCCTGAAGCACAGGAATACTCACTTGAGACCTGCTCTGACAGTGGAGAAGCAAGTGGCCATCGCTCTGTGAAAGCTAACAACCCCGGACGGCTACCGGTCAGTTGGGAATCGATTCGGAGTCGGTAAATCCATTGTGGGAGCTGCTGTGATGCAAGTGTGCAGGGCCATCAACAGACTTCTGCTAAGAAGGATAGTGACTTTGGGAAATGTGCAGGACATAGTAGACGAGTTTGCCACAATGGGGTTCCCAAACTGTGGTTGGGGCAATTGATGAGACACGTATACCTATCTTTGCACCGGACCACCTTGCTATGAAGTACATAAACTGAAAGGGATACTTCTCAGTGGTGTTGCAGGCCCTTGTGGATTATAGGGGACGTTTCACCGACATCAATGTGGGGTGGTCTGGAAAGGTGCATGGTGTGTGCATCTTCAAGAACTCAGGTCTGTTCAAAAAGATGCAGGTGGACACTTTCTTCCCCGACCAAAAAATAAATATTGATGATGTTGAAATACCTTTCCCGGGGCTTCAGGGGAGGGGCTGTTTCCTGTCCATGTGGCCGCAGTGCAGCAGAGTGTGAATGTCCAGAGCGGTCACAACAGAGCATTATGGGATACCTCCCAGAGGCCAATAACATCGATTTACATTGTGCTCTGCCTATACTGACACTCATTTGACCCACACAATTTGACTTCAGCGCTACGCCACTTGCAGAGGTGGTTTTATTAAGTCAAATTTTATTGTGATTTAGGTCGGTGGAACTGACATGCCAATGCTTTATGTTGTCGACGTAAGCCAAATTCCGTCAACCTACATTGTCAGTGAAGGCCAGGTCTTAGAATCTGTACAACAGCCATGGTCAAGGTAAGGAATAATTCTGGCAAAGCTCTAAAAGGAATTATGAAATTCATAGGCAGCAGGTTTAAAACAAACAAAAAGAAGTAGTTCTTCACACAATGCACAGTTATCCTGTGGAACTCATTGCCAGAGCATGTTGTGAAGGCCAAAACTATAACAGGATTCATAAAAGAATTAGATAAGTTCATGGAGGTTGAGTCCATCATTGGCTGTTAGCCAAGATGGTGAGAAGGATGCAATTCCATTCTCAGATGTCCCTAAGCCTCTGACTGCCAGATGATGGGACTGGATGACAGGAACGGATCACTTGCTAATTGCTCTGTTCTGTTCATTCCCTTTGAAGCATCTAGCATTGGCCACTGTCGGAAGACAGGAGAGTGGGCTAGCTGGACCATTGCTCTGACCCAGTATGGCCATTCTTATGAAAAGACAAGAAATGTTGAAGTTCAAGTGTAACTCCAGGGTCTTTGGTCTTGAGAATAAAGGTGAGGCTAAATTATGACCTTAGTATATCCACACAGCACCACTGAAGTCAAAGGAAGTTTCATAGACGTAAGAGAGCAGAATTCAGCCTGTTCTGTTGTTGGTTAGACCATTATCACGGTTTGTGATATCATTAGAGTCCAGTACACTTCTGGATTTTGTCTAAATCTGGGCTTACCAGGAAATTATTTTAAATTTTAATTTTTTTGTGTACAATATTCTTAAAGTATAATTTTGTGCAACCCATCTTCTCTTTACCCTAAGTTTTTGGGAATTGTCTACCCAATTTCATATTATATCACTTTACATTTTTCTAGCAAAATCTGTGTGTTGGGTGATTTGGCTGGAAATTTACATTTTGGATGAATAGTTGTGAGTGCACCAAATGGCAGCATTCGGAGGTATCTGACCAAGAATGATTGACAGTGTCTGTAACTACTTATTATGTCAAGGCTTCAGCACACCGATTGATGGGAAATGATGTTTAATAAATTAGAATGATCACACATCATTTCCCATCGATTGAAATGCCAAATCCTTTGATGGAGTAATGAGTTATGGCCAATACCACTCACTGTCTTAGTGGGAGATTGATTGCATAACTCTACATCAATGTGATCAAACAACTAAGGAATCCAAAGTATATGTATAGCACACAAGTTTTACTGTACTTTTAGTACGAAGAAAAAGTAAACCTATAAAATTAGTGTTGCTTCTATGACTACTATCAGTGCTACATGGGCATGTGTGAAATATGGGTAAATATAAGAGTGTAGCTCAAATGATCAAATTCAATGAGATTCTCACCCTGTACAGAAATACAACTATATCTTGCTAATCACCTATACCAGCAAAATTTGTAGAGATTAGTTATGTAAGAGACAAGTTTAATTAAGGAAACTCTTGCATTATCCTTGCACGTTTGTCAGGGGAAACGTAAAAGAGAACAAATAGAAGCCCCATTTGCGGCTGTATCATAGAAGATTTAGTGGAGCACTACCTCCAGAAAAAGACTTGCCTTCCAGTCAGCTAATAGGAGAGAGAAGTCGCTAGTGTTCAGTTAAAAAGGAAATCACTTGATTTATGATATTTTAATTTTTTTGTTTCTTTGTCTTTTTCACCTTTTTCTTGTAGTTGATCATCAGTGCTGTATATTTTATAAATTGAATGGTGTAGACCAATCAGTCTTCTTAACTAACTGTTCCGTTTATCCAAATGGATGTTTAAATATTTATTTTATTGTTTTAAATAATAGAAGTGGATGCAGTGTAGTGTCCTTTACTTACTCTCAGGTGTTGCCTCTTTTATCCTTTGGGTGTCAGAATCATTCAGTTTTTGCGCTGCAGATCTCTCACCACAAGGATGTGTGAGGTGATGCTCCTCATTAGCCGTGAGACACCAAAGAAGTCCATTGATATACAAGATAATGTAGTTGTTGGAAAATATGTGGAATATAAGAGTGCTGGAAAACATCAGTTTATGTACTGTGCAATTTATAATGTGAATATATCACAAACTATAGTCATTTATTGTGTCTTTTCATTATAGAAAAGCTATTTTGTGTGTTACAGTTCAGCCTCAGGGAAGGGGACTTAGTCTCTTCTCTTAGTATTATCTCAGCATTATGGATAAACTCTGTCAGGTAAATTCCCTCAGGAGAGGGAATTGCAGTAATTCCCTGTTTTTAAATATTGTCTCGCTGCAGTATATGTTGTCACATATGAGCACTGTCTGATGTCTGTGATGAGAGACTGCAGTGAGTGATAATGGGGATGATATGCCTACTTTTTATCCATGTTAGTGACTTGAAAGTGTGGTGTGTGTATATTGTCTTGTCCCAGAATCATATTAGGCCATGAAGTTCAAAAATGAATTTGGCAACTCTTACAGGATCCTTTGTAAGGGCTTGATCTAAGGTGTCAAATCCTAAGAGCAATACTTTCCTTACAATATTACATTAAAAATGTGTGCAAGTGTTAACACCTGACTCAATTGCAGAGTGGCTATATCTTGGTCCCATCTCTATTGATTTTCATTCCTGCGGTATGCCTTTCCACAATCTCACGATAGTGGATGGTTTTTACTGAGATGCTTTGCTATCGATCAGAGGATCTTTTATCTTTCAACCAATTTTTTCAGTTATTGTTGTGATGTTTGTTGGCTCTCAGGCAGTGATGCTTGGTTTCTTTAAATGAAACCAAAGCACTATCAACAATGCAATTCATAAGAAGACCCAGAGGATCGGAGAGTTAGGCAATAAATTGACTTTACAAAGGTTTTGATCACACATTGGTATACATGAGAGTGAGGGAGCTGATGGTCTGGTCAAAGTTGAAAGGCTGGAAACTCAGGTAGGATGACACTGGTCAAGGATATTGATTCCCTATCAAGGAAAATATTAGCTGGTGTGTGTATATTCATATTATATGCAAAAAATTACATTAAAAGAACATTACTGAGTCAAGCATTTGAAAATTACCAAATGTCAGAATTTCCGTTGTTGATGCAACCTTATTTTAATGTGTATACATTATGATTTAGTCTTTAGTTACATAATCCCACACTATTTTTCCCACAGGACCCTTGTCTCATTCAATGCTAAACATGGATGCCTCTCAAGGAATGAAGCAGCTGTTTAGCATTTCCTTTTTTATTTTTTAAGGGAAAAGATAAAAACATGCTATTATGTGCAATTGCAACAACACCCGGTCATGCACCATTAGCAGAGTTTGAGTCCTGAGCCTTCAGCTCTGCAGCACAGCTTGAGCAACAGAACTAACTACATTAGATGGCAGCAGGAAAAGGCTTTATCTCGGCAGGAGAATGGTCCACTGGGACCACGTGCTGGGTCTTATGTGGGGTAGCTGAAGTTAGTCCACCCTGGATCTCCCTCACCACCATACCAAGGCAGCTATTTTGTAATTGGAGTTCATGTTCAATTTTTGTGTGTGTTTGCATGTTGCCAAAATATTGCTGTTAATTCAAGAGACAGAGGAGAAATGGTGATTTCCTCTCCCTCCTCCCCCCCCCCCCCCCTCCATAAAGGGTTCTATGTCTGCCAACCCTGGGCAGAATAAAATGGGAAAAAGAAAAGTCACTCCTCTGGCTCAAGGGCTTCCTCGTCACATTTTAGAAACCTGGTACAAACAGGTTTACAACTTCTCAAAAAGCTTTACAGCCTCTCAAAAAGGTTGGAAGAATCTTTAATAATGGAAAGTATAAGGCAACCTAAATATTGGGGTTGCTACCTGCTCCTGCTGTAATATGCAACAATGACATCAACTAAGAAAGTGAGGAGTATGAAATATTAAAGCATAGAGATTTGTGAGAACAACTTTATAGTTATGTGATAATAGGATCTGTTAACTCCATTCTGTACATCAAGATCCTCCATTGTTTCATCCATTCCCACTTTCCTGTTAGCACCTGCCTTTCATCTGCTTGGCATATAAGTAGAGCTGTCTCCTCTTGCATTACTGCATATGCCACAGCAGTACAACATGGACTCACATGCATGTTGTGAACAATTTACACAAAGTGCCAAATTCTGCTTTCTGTTTCTCTTTTATAAAGCTGCACCAAGTACACTGAAATCAGTGGAATTGCTACATTTGGGATTTATACCACTGTAACTGAGAGCAGAATTTGGTCTCGGATGTTTGTTGTTCCCCATACAAACCAACATGACCATACACCCATTTTCTAATCCAAATCTACATTAAGACAGTGAAGGACTTTTTATAAAAAGTGATATTTGACCAAGTGTAGTAAATTGTAACAGCTGCTTCTGCCCCTGTTACAATAAATACATAATTTATCAAAAGTACTAAGTACAATTCTTCAGAAGTGTCTTGGAGAGATAGTTACTTGCTATGCATATGCATTAGCCCATTTTTAATATTTAAATAACTTGGGTGGTTTTACTTTTTTTGTTCAAAATGGTGAAAGCACATTGAACACCTTGTAGCATAATCACTTGTCAGCCTTCATAACTGAATGAAAATCAGTGTTAAATAATTATATATGAAAAAAACATCACCTGAAACTATCTAACATATTATTATACATTCTCTAAAGGTCAAAACAGAGTGTTTTTAGAAAACACGAATACAAGAAAAATTGCTTTGCTACTTTCAGCTACAGGTTCCTTTTCCTTTAGTGGCTGACTTTAAAATGACATTTTCAATGACAATTTAACAGGGTTACAGGCTCCCAGGCCCTACACAGGTGTATGAGGTTCCTTTAAGTCATCCTGTGATCAGCTTCTTGAATTCTCCATGAAGATTCAGTGGAATTACTGCTGTCATGCTGGGAAGTGGATTTAATTAGCTCCAATCAGCCTAGAAGAAAGGCTTCAAGGCTCTCTTGGGAGTAGAGGACACTAGGGTCTGAGATGGAAAACCCTTGGAACAGCCACACTTGGGGAGAGAGGTTAAGACAAAGTTTATTTGAATGCTATTCTTTAAGTTACCAATAAAACCAGACCTCTGGAAGGAAGTGTGTTTGACCACTGGGTTTAGGCTTTATTCAGAGCAGTGTGGGTGCTCTTCCTACATGCCGGGCGTTTATAGACATTCTGTCATAGCCTTATTTCTAGCAACAATAGCAAGTGCTAATGTAATACAAATACTTTTAAAACTCCTGTATACTAGGGTTAGTGTTAGACATGGTTGAAATAAAACTTGAGGGATTTGTTGCATTTTTGGAACATTTGCCAGTTTTCAACTGAATTCCATAACATCCTTTATCAATCAAAGAGCCAGGAAGTTGGAGATAGGGGAAAGCACTACAATCACACCCTACTATTGACATTTCAAGCCTAAATTCACCCTTTGCCTTGCACAGATCATTATGGATCTCTGATGACTTGTGATGGATGAAGCAGAAGCAAAAAGGAAATTCAGCAAGGATTTCAAACATAAAGATCTCCTAAAATCCTATTCTGTAGCCTTGGCTGAGGCTATGAAATCACTCTTCACGTCTGCTGCTATAGGAGCAGCTGAATCTCACCCTACCAAACTTTCCTGCATATTGAATCATTTTGTCACTAGTGCTCTCCCCTTGCCTCAGAAGCTAGCTCTACCTGATGTGAGGAATGATCAGCTCTCTTCTTGGAAGCAAGCACCTTGGATGCCATGCCTGGATAGCTCAGCCATACAGTGAGACTAGGTGCAAAAACACATTTCTGCCCTTCGCATAATTCAGCACATAGGACAAGATCCTTTAGAAGACAAGGAAGGACTATGTTATCATCTGTGATTTACAGCCATGCTCACAGTGCTGTTCAAAGATACCCAGAATCACTTGTCACCCTTGTGACTGAGATTGTTAACACTACCTTTGAGGGAAATTTACATCCATCCTAAAGCATGCCCTAGTCTGGCCTACTATCAGGAAATGTTCCCAGGCCACAATGGAGCTTGCAAGGTAATTGCTCAGGTTCTAGCCTCCATTTCTGAAAGAGAGAATTGAGACAATAGCTACGAGTTGATGCTAAACACACCTATCACTATTCATAGTATCCCAAGCTCCTCAGACCTGTTCATAGAATTGAGACAATGCTAGTGGTAACAGTGACTGGCTGCCTCTTGTCTAAAAGTGTTCTGTGCTTTTTTTGGAGGGGTGGGGAGGAGAAACCCTTAATCACACTGTATAGTTTTGAGCTTCATTTATTATTATTTGTATTACCAGAGTGCCTAGTAGTCCCAGTCATGGATGAAGAGGTCATTGTGTTAGGTGCTGTACAAATACAGAACAAAAAAATGGTCCCTACCCCAACAGCTTACAATCTATGTATAAAACAAGGGACAACACATGGATACAGACAGATGGTGGAGTACAAGTAAACAAAGAGATATTATTGGTCAGCATCATAAGAAGTAGTTTCAGCAGAGCAGTGGCCTAGCTATTGTCAACTGTTTTGTAGGTATCATGGCATAGGAGGGTTTTGAAGGAGAATAATGTTAGTTTTGGAGATGCTTATGTGTCAAGTGTGAGGGATAACAAGGGAGAAAGCACAAAAGTGCTTATTTGAAAATTGAACATGTGGATAACGGAGGCTGGCATTTCCCCCTTCCATCTACTGTTTCTCTCTGCCTGGAATGAGGGGAACTAGAACCATGTGACCTGCCATCTGTCTGCAGACCACTGGCAAGTTTTCCATAGATCACAGCTTGGGAAATTCTGCCGTAGTTCATTAACAGATCGAACCTTCAGCTTTCTTTACTCAGTAAAATGCACATAGACAAGTTATACAAATAATCTGTACTTAAAACTAGTTGTTTTCCATGTTAAAATGTACTCAAATTGAAGTGATTTTTATCAAAGATAAGTTATTAGAAATCTCAATTTCTTATATGGTGCCTTTAAAACCATACCTAAGTGGAACATTTTTTGGTTTAGATCCAGAAACAAAAACTTCTGGCATTACTCATCATTAGAATTTTCTCCCTGAGGCTTTTTCTTTATTAGCAGCTTAAGAGTATATTTAGTATAGTCATATGTGAAATTTGTTCTGTTTGCTAAACTAATATGGGATAAAATGTCCCTTTTTTTTTTTTTTACAGTGTTACTCATTCATTATATAAAAATGAAAGAAACTACTTTAGTGGGGATATAGAACTATTCACTATTTTTATGACAAAAGGGAGGTGACAATACATATCTTTTAGGCACCCAAGGGTATTATGTAAGAGTCATTAGTGTAATTGATATCCATATAAAGTGTTGTATCAAACATGATTAAAATGTGCAATATATTATGGAGTTCCAGTGTTCCAGCTGCTTTGTTGTAATCTTTCTTCAGATAGCTATATCTCAGCTTCCTTTGTGAAAAAATAAAATCATTTCAGAAGAAAGCATCATCTTTTCTTTCTTTACTAATTTAAGGCTCCATTTGTGAAAGACATATTGTCCTATCTGTGACTTTTCCCATGTACTTTGAGATGCTCATATACTGTATGTGCACTCATGCAACAACAAATTACCAAGAGAATTCCATGTTTTATGAAGACTCTTTATTAAGGATCATTTCAACAGACTGCTAATAGGCACCAGAAATTCTTGCAATAGAATAAGATAGTCTCTTGATGGCATGCTATACCCTGTTAAGAAACCTAAACACATAGGCACACTTGCTTTCACTATGTTTACACCTGGGCAATGAAGCTGCTTTGCTTTTCCTGAGAAACAGAGGTCATGCAAGATCTCTAGACAGAGGTTTCAACTAGCTCTTTTATCTTGTTTTGCAAAAAAGATTTCTGGTAGCAACTTTTAGGTTTAGCAGTAGTTTCCTCCTTTTCATATGCCAAAAGACCTCCCTCTCTTCATTCATATTTCTCCCTTAAAATGTACACTTTCCATAAAGGCTTTCAGCAAAAATCTTCCATAAAAACAATAAACCATTTTCAAATTTTGACCCTTAACTGACCAATTGGTGTACTCTGTGCCTCTAATGTACTGTCTGCCTAACTTGGACTGCGAGTCCTTTGAGGCAGAATCTTGTCCACCCTTAGTACAGTTCTGAGCACAAAGTTGTTATCTCACTAGATAATAGTCAGTCTAGAGTTGCCTGTCACAGCCATGTGAGTTCAGAAATAAAAACACCACACAGTTTTTTGTTTTTTCTGAATTAAATGTTTGTAACTGTGTCAAATGTTAACAGATTGGGCTTGATTCTTTTCCAAGCCAGGTGTTTGCCTCGGGGTCAATTTTCTTTTCTTTGTTTTTATTTCAGATAAAATAGTTGAGCTGTTTCTGAGAATTATATTAGCAGAAAACACATTGCTTTATACATGTTAAGACAATTCTTATAGACATTCGGTTGAGAAGTTCTAGGACTAGCTTGGTTGGGAGCAGAGACTTGAAATTTGGCAGGAGCCTGTAATCCTAGTATCAGGGATGTGCCTTGTGCCATCTCTGAAAATTCACCCACATTTGAATCCTCTACATTCTTTTGCTGTCAGTAAATAGCTGGCAAATTGAGTTTCCCAGCCCCCTTTAGATGAGCTGATCCACACAGAGAATAATGCCCTATTACTGCTACAAGATACTCTGTTAGCTGAAGCAGCTGGATCTAGATGTCTGGACCAGAGGTTCCCAAACTTTTTTTTGCTGAGCCCCATGTCAGAGATTCATGTCCCAGGCACACACCCCTCTTTTTAATGGGGTTGTGACGGAGGCAAGGGATGCCCAGTACCACAGGAGGTGAGGGATATTAACCATATGGCAGTTGAGGAAACCTTCCGCTTCCTGCAGCAATCTGGCAGTCTTGGTTGTTAGAATCCAACTCCCTATACATCTTGCTCCTCAGTTGTCCAGGGGGAGTGAACGCGGCAGCCCAGAAGGGCCTGGGTTGGGAGGGGAGTGGAAAGATGCACCCATGGGTTCTGGCCCCCTGCTGAACAAGGCCCCTGCTGACTTCAGCCATTGAGCATGGGCCCGTCTGCTTTCCCTGTGAAGGATCTGACAGGCAGACCAAATGGATAGGGCTGTGTGCCCTGGAGCTGCGCTGAAGGGCTAGGATCAGGAAGGGGCTCGGTCTGGCAGGGGAGTCAGTACTCTTGGGGTGTAGCCTTCTGTTCCCTGCTCACAGAGTCTCTGCCAACATCCCTAGCAGAAGAGCATAACTGCTGGTTAGTGGCTGCTGCAGCTGTAGCAGTGAAGGTGGGAAGCAGGCAGGGACTGTTGTCCTGGCAGGTGAGACTACCTGCACAGTGCCCTGTCCGCTTCCCCTTCCGGACACAGCCCGCTCCTGACTCCAGCCTCTCCCCGTGGCCCCATCAGGTCTTCGTACCCCCCTGATAACTTTATTGCACCCCCTCCCGAGAGCTGCGCCCCACAGTTTGGGAATCTCTGGTCTGGACCCTACTGATGACTCAAGTCGGGGATCAGAATGGCTCCATATGATAGGATTTATGGCTTTTAGATTTTTTTTTATGGTGAAAGTTCATAAAGAAAACTACACTAAAAAAAGTCAAGATTGCAAAGTTAAGTTCTCAACAGATAGGAAATGTGAGGATTAAGGCTGCCCATGCAACCATAATTTAGTCCTTTGTGCAAATGCATTATAATACAGTCTTTAAAGTTGCACCCTGGAGAACTGGATCCTAACGCCTCTGCCCCAAAGATCCTATGTAATGCTGGGCTTAACCACTTAAGCCAAACACATGTACCAAAATGTTCACAACTGCCAATAAGGGCACAAGCTGCGCGTGGGCTAGCCTACCTGAGCTAATTTGATTCCAGGTAGCATGAGTAACAATCTGTGAAGACGGTGCCGAACTTCAAAGCAGGCTGAGCCAAATATGGACCTGGAGTCTGTGCTGGACTAGTATCATCTGTCTGAGGCCCACACTGTGCTGCTATTGTTACCACACTACCTGGGTTCTAGCTGGCTCTGGTAGGCTAGCCCACGCAGTTTTTTGCTGAGGAGACAAACCCTTACTGCGTGTTCCTCCTTTTCTAAGCATACGGCATGAGACACCTGAGATTTGCACAGGTGCTGAGCTCTCACAACTGGAGCTATGGTGAGATACCATAGAAACAGCCATGAGGATATTCATAATTTTCCTCCTGGTGCAGGATTTGGATGGTATGTGTTAAATAAGGCCTGGGGCGAAGGGCTACTTGCTGAATGAGGAGGATAAAAAGTATTGAATAATACTTGAAGGCAGTGGTCTTGTGGAGAAAATCATATGTGGTCCTGTAATTAAAGACCGTTTATAATGCATACACACAAGGGGGGCAAATTAAGGTTGCCTTTTTTATTCTGACATTTTCAAACTTTTGTGTGCTTGTCTTTGCAACTTTAACATTATTTTAATGAAAGTTATTTTGGATGTAATTTGATATAAACATCCAGAAAATTCCCTTCCCTCTGCCTGGAAGTAAAACTTGTCCCATGTGATCTCCTTTCCTTTCTCTTTGGTTTCAACAGGCCCAGGCCCAAATGAGACTCAAGTTGAAACCTATATGTTTTCAACTATGCTTCAACCTGAAAGCTCTGAACTTGCCCCTTTTCTGTGTAGGTATAGGACTCAGATAAAGAAGTGCCACAATCTGTGCTTAGTTTTAAGTTTTTAATCTTCCATTCCAGCATAGCACAGTTCTTGGCCCTGTGCTTTGGTCTTGGGGCTTGGGCTAGCTGACACTAACACTGCTGGGCTGTTCACATGTGACGCTTCTTAAGAAAAATCTGCTGCAAAAAATAGGGGATAATTCTTGTTTTGAGCAGGAAGAGGGACCTCTATTAATGCGTATACCCAAGCTCTTTTCACATCATTGCATCTGAAGAACTGCCAAAACATTTGGTATGGCTTGGACCATGAAAGGGGATATGAAATCTATACATGAGTTGGGAGTCTGTCTTGAATGCCTTATGGATGACCAAACTAGTTCTGAGAGGATTGTGCCCACCTGTTGGATGATAACATTGTCTCATTGGGGGTGGGGAGAGGTTTTGCCAGGCCTGAAGGGGAAGGCGATCTTGCTGCTTCATTTGTCGCCCCACCAATCCAAGAAGTTCTCATACAGCCTTTTTCTTACTTTGCCTGTCTATAAATTTCAATTTCACTTATTGTCAATGGAAATGCTTTTCACTGATTTGTGTGTACAGTGAAATCAACTTTTACCAGCACTTACCGATAAAATTTGAATCCTTCCTAACCTAAATATAAGTGTACTGGCTGAAGAGCGGAGCCATGCTACTTCTGCTCTTCCATTCCCTGCTCTGTGGGATGTAGCTATGTTCCCTTCCCAGACAGGCCTACCAAAACCTGTCCCCCAATGAGGCCTGGTAGGCATTTACAGTCTGACATTTGCCTTTTTGTTTGTTTTACCTTGATAGTAATGCTGTTAAATGCTATAATTATTCTTTTCCACTTTATCATATTTTAGAGTGGATCCTGACAGAAAGTAACTTTGTAACATGTCCAAGAAAGAACGTCTGTTACGTCTGACCCTCACATGTCTGCTCCGAATGGATGTGGTATTATGTTGTACAGGAGAGGAGTCTGTGTCAATAAGTGATGTGTTAAAAAGAAAACAATTAATTCACAATTAATAGAGCTGGTGGAAAACCATTGATTAAAAAATCTGAAATTAAATTTTTTCAGAAATGTTTGAATCTTGTTTTCCATTTTCCCAACCACTCTACACCGTAGTATGGTGTCAGCCACCTTACATGGCAGTACATACCTACCATTTACAGATGATGACTCATTCTGTTGTAGTAACCAGTATTCTCTGATCTGAGAAGACTACTGTGGGTAAGATAACATGGGCAACAAGCAGAATGAAGAGAAAGTGGAGGAAGGGAACAGCAGCATACAGCGTGTAATGACAGTCAATAGAGACGTGTGACATTGCTTTATCATGCAGCATGGCAGTTTAGCCCCTAGTTAGATAACTGAATGTTGCCCGTGCCTTCCTGGTGAGATGGTTAGAGATGCTATTGTAAATATATATTGAAATTGTTTTACAGTGCTTTATAAATGCTGAGTTTCTATGATAGCAGCATTTAAAGTGTGAACTTTCTCTTTACATGACTAGTTTGCATGTTATTGATTCTGGACAATCTCTTTCCAGCCAGCACAGTGACTTTCCCCATCCTGTAGCAATTGTACATACACAGCAGTTTGCTAAGGACACGTGTGATTCCTGAGAGCAATAGCCCTCTGCTAAATTAGGTAACCTAATTTCAAATTGGCGGCTTCTGGTTTGTTATGAATAAAGTAGCACAAGTCGGCACAAGACTGTATAAGAAAAAGGATGGATTATTTGCCATGGTGGTGTTGTGTATTCTGCATCCATATTTTTTTTTAACCTTAGTCCTAGTCAAATTTATAGCACCACTTGTGTAGGTGAAAAAAGCAATCTGCAGGTCAGGTTCAATGGAAAAAGAATTGGGTAAGTGCACTTATGCTTGTACAAGTCTTTATTTACTAAGTCTTTGTTTTCAAGAAAGAAAAATCCATATCACACAGCTTCATTGCAAATTCTGGAGCTTTATAGTTTTTAAAAGACTATCAAAAAGAATATTTCCATTGGCCAAGGTAATTTAACAATTATTTTTTAGCTATATCCTTCATTCAACTGTTTGGGGTTTTTTTTTTTTTTTCTTCAAATTTATTTTCAGTCTCAGGATTAATTCACCAATGTATGATCTCCAAGGAAAAACCATTTTAAAAAGAACAATGGATTTTTGCCTATCCAAATTCTAATGCATGTCCCTCTCAGAATTCAGATTGTTTTGTATACACAATAGCAACTGAATATCCAGATGGGAGCTTTGGAAAACAACCTGTGTCTGTGTTAGATGATACACCTTTCATGTTCAGGTGAAAGCCTGAATTTCACAAACATTAAAACATACATTCACAGTGCCCTTGAAAATCAGAGCTTAAGAATAAAACATACTTTATTATGTTGATTTTGTTTTAAAAAGTCAAACCCCATAAGACTTGGGTGTGGGCTGATGAAATATTATGACTCTAAAGACTATTTAATATTCATAGGAAGTCTGAAATAATTCATGACTCTCTAGAGTGATGTTAGATGATGTATGGAAGTAAACAGTATCATTTACATGGAACCTTAAAAATTATTGACAAAGACAAGTTCCTAAACACTGACTAAACCTTGTATTGGTTGTTATGATTTCTTGGTTTTATACTTCAAGCAGACTTTCAATTAACTGTACTGTATTCAGAGTAATTATTCATTTATTATAGTCAGTTTAGATATGGTAAAGATTAGACGAGTAAAACAAATCATTCCAGTGACATAGGCTAGTGATACATTGTTATTATTCCGATTTCTTTGCCTCTTGCATAAGGAAGATTTATAGCATCTGTTTATGAATGCGAAGACTGATTCTTTGTTAGTCTGTATTTTTATAGGTGCATATTTGCTAATAGAAATTGTTCTGGTTAACAAAGGGGCTATATATATTTGGTAAAGTCATAGTTTTTTCTTTCTCCCCAGAAGTATAATCATTCCTAGAATTCAAGCCAAGAGAATGGGGATTTACCTGGCATACATACTGTACATGTCTATCAATGAAAGAAATAATAGATAATATGATACACAACTATACTAAGATAACATGTATTGGATGGTGGGAAATTAATGGCATGAGGTAAAGCAAAATACTTTGTCACCCAAGAAACATGGTTTTCCCAGTGTACTGTGACTGCGTGCCCTGCAGTGTGTCATCTCACTTATAAAAGGGTTTTACATGCTTATAAAAGTGTGTTAAATAATGGGAAAGTTTATTTTATGCATTATGCATAAAAGTTGTCATTAGGATTTAACAAAGCAGCTTGCAGAGAAAGATTAGAAATAAAATCTCTGTATACAAAAACGATTTGGATGGTTTAGCTAGATGGTACTGACTTAAAAAAAATTACCATTTCACTTACTGTTCTCAGACGTTCAGAAAAAAGAAAATCATCACTAACTGAACAGAGTGAAATACATGTTGTTATAGTTGTGCCTAGTAGGAGCCCTATTACAGAGGTTCTTCCATTATAAATCCTATTTATTTGGTGTAACTGGTAATTTCAAATCACATTTGGCTGTAACTTGGCAAAGTCTTGAACAAAGAAATTCAATTTATGTGTAGTGTATTCACATATATGTGTAGACTATTGCATACATACATGTGTGTACACACATGCTACTGATATAATAAAAATAAGCAGCAATTGTAAAAATATCTTGCTTTTTTGTTCCAGTGCCCTAACTAGGAGTTTTAAAGGTGATTATAGATGGGATTTTCAAAAGCATTCAGCACTGGCCTAACTGCTTCCATTTAAGTTAATGGTAAAACTTCCATTGAATACAATGGGAGTAAAGTTAGATCAGTGAAACTCCTACCCTACTACTAAGTGATTCTGATGGGACAAACTGTTTTTGAACAGCCCAGATTTCTACCTTTTAAAAATAAGCAGAAAAACCTTTTAATCATTTAAAATGAAGAGCAAAGACCCTTTTAAAAGGAGAGGATACTTTTCATATTAAATGATGGTATACATATGTAAATGGCCCAGTTGAATATCCTAGGTAGTGTAGAATAGTGGTAATATAAGTATACAAGTAGACAAGTTGATAAACATACAGAAAAAATCAACTGGCAAGCTTAAAAAATGAACATTTTCAACTGTATAGTTTTTATTTCTGTTGCCCTTATGTTTTCAATGTATGTTTTTAAGTAGTCAGATGATCTGCTTCTAGTATGATCACCTTACACGTGTGCCCCTGTGCCTGGTATTATCTTACAATAACTGCTGGTAAAAGGTAAAAGAAAACTTTTTGACTGTACCATCTGTACAATGCAATTTTAGGCTGAATGAAATCAGTAATTTGTCTTACTTATTTGATCCTAGGCTGATTTTGTATTTTATTTTTAAATTTGCTTTTGTAGGTAATTATGATGCCAGCCAAGAAGCATCACATGAGAGATTCTCTCAGATGTTCAGTGAAATGTCATTTTGTAACATACATGATATGGAATATTGTTGTCTAGAAAGAAAGGCGAGAGTAGTTGGAGATTATATTCCCAAGGGTAAAATACAACTCTTTACTCTCCAGCTTATCCTTTGGAACAACAGTGGTGTCTATGTCACAGAAATACCACTTCATAAAATGGAACCTCCGGTAATGGCATCACCATTGTGTCAATGTTGTAATGTTTGCTCAAGGCTGAGAATGGACAAGGAATTAAATGAAAGGTGATTCCTTATTGAGGCTGCTGGATATTGGCTGAGACCCTATAATCCTCTCAGGTTCTCAAACTAACCAGTACAGCCAGTGGTACTATTGTTATTGCACAAGAGTCTTCTGAAGTCCTGGTCTGGCCTGAGGAAGCATAGAATCATCTGCTGACTGTGCCATAAATACCACAGTCAGCACCACTGGCTAGTGCAACAGTACATCTTAGGATGTTGATCTGGAAAGCAGATCTGGTATGGGATCTCACTTAGACCTTACTTCAGCATCCCATCACTCTTCAGCAATGTGCAAAATCTCATTGACCTCAATGGAACATAAGCCTGTGCTTAAACTTAAACATGTGCTTAAGTGCTTTGCAGGATAGGGAGGGACTTGAGCATATGCTTAAATACTTTGCTGAAATTAATTCTTGGCTTTGAGCGGGGCAGACTTGGATCTTCAGATTTGGGATTCCATTTCAGGGGTTATGTCCTGTGGGTGCAGTATCCTGTAACTGGCTAATTTCCAGTGGCTGGTGCATGTTGTGACTTGTGTGGTGTTACAGAAATGCCTTCAATAAACTTCAGTTTATTCAGTAGTGTCAGTAATCACTGCTTTTACTATACAAAGTCCTGTGGCTTACTCAGACCTTAATTTGCTGTTTCTTCACTTTTCTGAAAATTAATAAGAGCTGATTATTTGCTGATTTATGTGGTGCCACTAAACTTGTTGCTTTGCTTGATCATGTACTGCAGTTCCGGTTTCTATGCTATAATTTTAAACCAATAAGAATGTTTTATTTAAAATGTCAGATTTACACCAGAAAAGAAAGAAAGTTCAAGATATAGGCTGCCATGGGTGGTTTCCTATGAAGTTTAGGTTTTGCATCATATATTACACCTGAGATGTTTGTTCGTTGTTTTGAGTTCCCCTAATGGAGGACCATTGGGGCAACAGTATCCCCTAGTAGGCACAATAGAGTGGGATAAAGATGCTTCAGTTAGCCTTATTCAAATCTACTGTGAGTTGAAATCAAGCTAGTAACATTATTTTTAATGCAGCTTTTGATTTTGTTCAGTACCTTCCAGAGTCAGGTACACTGCAGCATATTTAAAACTTTTTGTTAGTGCGTTTTGCAAAAATCAAATCTAAATGGTTTCATCTGAAAGCAGTTATTTTTATGGAAATGCCTGTTATCTAACACCAGTGAGACTATTAGAATATAGTTATCAGAAGATTAGATGGTTTAGGATACTAAGAATGGGATTTGAAGCTTTTTGCCTCTAGGCCACCAGCCCATATCCCACCTGGGGTGAGTAGTGATTGAAAGTCAATACCATAGCTGTTCTGGGGCCTATGTGAAATGAATGAGTTCTTCTCAGAGTCAAATTCCTAGGGTGAGCTTCTGGTTGTTGAAGCACCTTTGCACCCTCCTGGTCCTGGGCTACTCCAGGAACTGGAGAGGTCCCCAGCATAATTTAAACAGTCCTATGGGACTGTCTGAATTATGGCAACCTCCTTGGTTTGCCCAATGGGCTGTAGTACTGCTTGGAATTTTCATAGTGCTGTAGCCTTGCCCATGACACATTCCCTTCACCAGGACTTGTGAAGGGGGTCCTTGGAAGGCAGCCTTCTGGTTGTCTTCCCTCAATGTCTGTGACAGGAAGATTCTCCCTTAGCCAGAACCAGCATTTTTAGGGCCTCTTTACACAGCTCCAATCCTTTTAACTCACATAGGTTGCTGGAGTGGGTGTGGGAATCTCATCTCTAGTGTTTACAAAACTCTTCATTATAATCAGCCAAGTACTGAACAGGTCATCAAAATGAATTCCTCTTGCAGTCCCTGGATGTGTCTCTTTTTGGGCAGTATTAAAAGATATTGCTAAGATGTTGTAGGGAAGTAGCTGCTGTTGCAGTTCTTTTAGGAGCAACAGTTTAGCGTGCCTAGTAAATAACATCAGTTTCTTTAAACTCACTATGGTCTGTTGTGTAAACATGTTTAGGCAATTTTGGAAAATACTTATTTGTTACACATATATCTGAGAAGTCGATATTTGACCGAAGAATATAATAAACCTAAAGATGCCATTACAGAAAAGATTTTCAAAGGTACAAATGGGAGTTAAATGCCTCAGGTCCCTTTGAAAATCTCAGGGTATGTCTACACTGCAGAGTGAAGTCAACTTACTTAAAGTCGACTTTCACCCACCGATTTTTAGAAGTTGCTGCATTGTGTCTACACCATGCTCCTTGCGCCGGGCTCGTGCGTCCACACTTGCCACGCTTGTATCAACAGTCAAAGCAGTGCACTGTGGGTTGCTATCCCACAGTGCAACTAGCCACGGTGGCTGTTGGGACAAGTTTCATCGTCCCATGATGCAACGCTCCTTCCCCCTCCCTTCTTCCCCCAAATAAACAGGAAACCGATTTTTGTGCCATTTGTTTATGCTGCGCGCTTGCCATTGCTGCGGAGACATGGAGCCAGCTCAACTCTGCATTATTATTGTGAGTGTCACAAATACATTGTGGCTTATCATTGAGTATTTTCAAAGTAGAGCAAGAACCCAAAGCACAGGCAACTGCGATGCCACCGAGGGTGCCCTGCTACAAGCCATCGAGCAGAACAATTCCTGATTGCTGCAGGCTGTAACGCATCATCTGCAGTCCATGGAGCGCTGGTTCTGGTCCTGGGGAACAAGCACAGACTGGTGGGACCGCATCATTATGCAGCTGTGGGATGATGACTAGTGGCTGCAAAACTTTTGTATGCGAAAGGCCACTTTCCTTGAACTTTGCTCAGAGCTGGCCCCGTCCCTGAAGCGAGTGAATACTTGCTTGAGACAAGCTCTGACGGTGGAGAAGAGAGTGGCCATCACTCTGTGGAAGCTGGCAACCCCCGACTGTTACCGCTCGGTTGGGAATCAGTTCGGAGTCGGTAAATCTACAGTGGGAGCTGCCATGATTCAAGTGTGCAGGGCCATCAATAGACTTCTGCTACGAAAGATAGTGACTTTGGGAAACGTGCAGGACATAGTGGACGGGTTTCCGCAATGGGGTTCCCAAACTGCCGGGGGGGGCCAGTGATGGGACGCACATCCCTATCTCAGTGCCTGCCCACCTAGCAACCGAGTACATAAACCGCAAGGGGTACTTTTCCATGGTCTTGCAGGCCCTTGTGGATCACAGGGGTCGTTTTACCGGCATCTCTCTGGGTTGGTCTGGAAAGGTGCATGACGCACGTGTATTTCAGAATTTGGGGCTGTTCTCTAACATGCGGGTGGGCACTTTCTTCCCCGACCAAAAAATAAATATTGGTGATGTTGAAATGCCAATAGTGATCCTGGGGGATCCTGCTTATTCCTTGCTCCCTTGCCTAATGAAGCCATACACCGGGCACCTTGACAGTGACAAGGAGCATTTTAAGAACAGGCTAAGCACTTGCAGAAGGGTTGTAGAATGTACGTTTGGGCGTTTTAAAAGTCAGATGGAGAAGTCTCCTCACTAGGCTGGACATGAGTGAAAAGAACCTCCCCTCAGTGATATCTGTGTGCTGTGTTCTTCATAATGTGTGTGAAGTGAAGGGGGAAAGGTTCCCCCAGGGTCCGGCTGTGGAGTCAGAAAGACTGGCCTCCAGTTATGAGCAGCCAGATGCCAGCAATATGCTGAGAGCTATCCGCTGAACGCTTTGCATTAAGGAAGCATTGAAAACCAGGTTCTGCAATGAGATGCAGGACTGATTTCTGTCCCTGTATGTCTTGTCTTTGCTTAACATCCCCCCTACCATCCATATCAGTACTTTCCAATCCCTCCCAAATAAAACATGTATTGAAATGATGCAAACTTTTATTTATGAACACTCAAATCGGTGGGAGTGGGGGGCTAGTGTTCATTCACAGTCTCAAGGGGTAGCATGGTTGCTTGCAGGCCAGCTATCAGCGGGACACCGCTGCTTTCTGGTTGCCTCCACTGGGGTGGAGTGTACCACGTACTGCAGCCTGGACAGCCTCCTTCAAGACTGCTTTGGGGTGGGGGAGAGGAAGGGCAGCAAAGGTGGAGGAGTGTTCTGGAGGGGCTGCAGTGAGACTCTGTCCGGCCGCCGCTCCTCCTGAAGCTCCACAAGCTGCCAGAGCATGTCTGCCTGGTCGCGCATGATTTGCAGCATCTCGTGCGTGGTACTGCCATCATGCTCCTGCGTTGCTCTTCGAGAAGGCCAGCCGCCATGCTCGGAGCTCTGTCTCTGCAGCTGCGGAGGTGTTCATGAGCTCACCAAACATGTTGTCTCTTTTTTTTTTTCCCCCCTCTTTCTAATCTGCGATAGTCTTTCTGAAGCATTTCGAGAGGGGAGTGCCAAGGCAGAGGTGTCTACAGAATTAAAAGAAATGCACAACGTTGCCATTGTTAGCAGACCCAGGAAAATGAAACAATTGCAACAATGTATAAAATATTCCCCTTACTGTGCACAAGGCTAAGCCAGACCCTCATTCCATTCCGAACATCTCAGAAGGGTCGGCTTGCTGTGCCGTTACAGAGATGGTAAGCCAGGGGCGCTTTACTCTGCTATAGAGAGGATTAATGATCTCTAAAAAGCTATTTTCAAATGCTCTGTATGAGAGGGGTGCCCAGGCGCCATGGTTTAATTAAGATGACCATTTTGTCACGAGGTGGCCACAGGGGATCTGAGGACAGCGCGGGCGGGTTAATAGTCTCATCAGAAACCAAAGCAAAATAATGAAAGTGACTCAGTAGGACAATACAATGAGGAATAGAGGGGTACAGGGTATCTATTGGCTGTATAGCTCGGGTATTTTAAACATGCGCCCTCTTCCCTAGATGACCATGAGCGATATCAGTCTCCTAAGGGTAAAGCACGAAGAAAGGGAAGATTTGCTGCACGCCGTGGGGTACCGGCCTGGCCCTTACATGTTCTGCCATGATTCCAGCTCACTTGACTGCAGTGTGGCATGGCAAAGTATCCTACTGGGGAGGAAGGAATAAGGCTGCCCTCCCCCGAAACCTTGTGCAAAGGATAACAGATTACCTACGTGAAAATTTCCTAGAGATATCAATGGATGATGCTCGGAGCATACCTCTGCACGTAAATAATCTGTTCTGGGAGTAACCCCCCAGTAAGGTCCACTAAACCCCTGAAATCCCCTCCCCCCACTTTTAAAAGGACAGAACTGCTAAGAAGAAAAATAAAACTCACCAGATGTGCCTTCCCTGGGATCATTATTGCTGTCCTGTGTACTGCTGGACTGCTCTGGGGTCAGGAATAGGTCCTGACTGTCTGGGAGAAGGGACACCCCGATCTCCTGCACCCTGCTTTCCTCATCCTCCTCATCCTCGTCCATGGAGTCCTCATCATTCTCCCTGGACTGGGATGCAGCAGAGGTATCGATTCTGTGTGGTGGCACCGTGGTGGGGTCTCCACCAAGAATTGCATGCAACTCCTCGTAGAAGCGGCATGTTTTGGGCGAGGAGCCAGAATGGCTGTTAGCTTCCTTGGCTTTTTGATATGCCTGCCATAGCTCTTTAATCTTCACGCGGCACTGCTGCGCGTCCCTGTTATGCCCCTTCTCCAACATGCCCTGGGATATCTTCCTGTAAATATCAAAATTTCTTTTTCTGGCTCTGAGCTGAGCCATAACGGACTCTTCGTCCCAAAGACCGATGAGATCTAAGACCTCTGGTCAACTCCATGCCGGACTGCGTTTGGGCCTTGCGGCAGCCATGATGAGTTCAGCTACAAGCTCCCTCCATGCTGGCTGCACAGGAAATGAAAATTGAAATTTTCCCGGGGCATGAGGGGAGGGGCCATGTCCGGTTAGTGTGACCACATGTAACAGCAGAGCGCGAATGTCCATAGCGGTCACAACAGGGCATTGTGGGATATCTCCCAGAGGCCATTAATGTCAAATTATGTTATGCTCTGTCTACACCGATGCAAAATCGACCCAATAAAATGGAATTAGGCACTACGCCACTTGTGGAGGTGGTTTTATTATGTCGACTTTTGCCACGCTTTAAGTTGATGGAACTACCGTGCCAGGGTAGACACAGGCTTTCAGAGATCATCACTTACATCGACCTCTGTCGCCAGTGTAGACCAGACCTCAGCCTCCATGGACGTTTGATTTGATATGTTACCTTGTAAGAGTTCATCTAGATTTTTGATAAGACATTGTGACACTGACAGTTCACGTTGCACCATTACCTAACCAAAATATTATTTAGAGAATTAATGAGTTAATTCAACAATTCTGATTCATTTTTAAGAACAAAAATGTCTTTAGACCGCATTATGGAATAATATATTTAGCAAATTATTGTTTTAAATTAAGCTTTACTTGTGGGATCACAAACGCCATTCACAACCAGCATATTCCATATTTGAACCTCTCTTCCGGCTTAAAAACCAAACCCATTTTAAATGCCTCTTTGACTACCTCAAGCTTTGGACAAAAGTGGAATTTGAATTGCTGAGCTGTACACTCCTGAAAGCAAAGGTGCATGATGGGAAAGAGACACAGGGCCCAATTTTGCCCTTAGTTCCAAAAGTGAGCTCAGCACCTCTAAACATCATCCCAATCATGCTACCTCCTAACATCTGTTCTCCAAATAAATGCATTGTGGGGGTAAATCCTGTCCTCTTCTGCAGATGCAGAGTACCCTGGACACAATAGGATCATTGCCTGGGTAAATCTACACTTCCTCTGCTCCATGCAGGCCCTTTGAGGAGGATCCTGGGAGGATGGTAAAAGCCAGTGGATCCTAGCTAACCAACTATGTTGCCCATTGCCCCATAGAAGGGGAGTGCAACACATGCAGCAGCTACTAAGACCATAGAGGGGGATCTGCTATAGTGGCCATAGAGTGACTCTGCTGCTGCTTTGCAACCTGAGATGGAGGCTTCCCTTTCTCCCTGCCTCACAGCCTGGACATTATTTGGGCTGTGTAAGGGGATGATGGTTTGACCAACAATTCATTTATCCATTTACATTGTTTGAGGATTGAAAGGCCAGATCACCAGGTGCGCCAGAGCAGCACTTAGTACAAGAGACAGGAGCTTAGGTGGCTTTCTGGCCCCATGAGCCCAGGGACTTGCAGGGGGCAAAACAGTATCCAATATGCATTGAGGCAGCCTCAGACTTTTCTAACTGCACTAGCTGCCAAAGAGCTTCTCCACCAGCCATGATTACTGGAGCACATCACACTTTGGCCATAACCCCTCCCTGGCCTTGGCCTTTCCAGAATGATCCCAATGATGAGGTATATGTGTGCAAGTGTATGTGGGAGGGGGGAAAGGGGGGAGTGATGATGGTGCAGGGAGAGTTATGCCATCTGAAGATTCTCTTACACCAGGGGAATCTCCACTCCCAGCTGTGCATTAAGATGCTTTAAATCCCCTTTGCACTGCTAGAATAGCACAAAGGGGACTTCAAAATATCGTAAAGCAATTTAGTTATTTCTATAGGGTTTTCATAATTATTTTAACAGAATTGCTTTGCTCTGCTTGAATCATTTATTTTTATTTTTTGTCTTCCTTTCATTTCTTTTGCTAATCAGACATTTTTTGTATTCTGCGAAAGAGAGAAACTTGCAGCAATCAGTGTTATGCCTTGCAATATTTTTTTTTGTGAAGTGGAATTGTTGCCTAACAAAAAGCGGAGATTACCCTCAGCTGCTATATATTTATCAGGACATAGATGGTCAAAAAAGGTCTTAACAGCTGTTACTTTTGCCCTGAAGTGGTGCTCCAGTTGCATATGTGTCATGTAAAGTGCTTGCAATTCCCCCTCCTCCCCCACATGCCCCACAAAGCATAAGTAAGTAGGATGGTAAAAACAGCTTTGAGTAAATTATGCAATTGTTGGTGTTAATTTTCATAGTATTATAATCACCTTTCTGATTGCACCATAATAAATAAAGACTCAGAGTCAAAAATAGCAAAATCTATTTTTCCTTTTTTCGTGTGTGTGTGTGTGTGTGTGTGTGTGTGTGTGTGAGAGAGAGAGAGAGAGAGAGAGGATTTTTTTACACAAACCAAGTAATAAGGGAAAGAAGTGATGGAAGTTCAACAGAGGGAACTGTTTAACTTGGAAATAGTTATTCATTCTTTGATTGAGGACAGGATGGTTCATTTTGGCCCTGGTGCTGTGCCCCTGAAGTCAATGGAAATAAAGTCATTAATTTCAAATGTAGCAGGATCAGTTCCCTCATGACACTTCCTCAAAGTTGTGTGTACACCAAGGTTCATCTTCTTGTTATGTGTTTGTACAACACCTAGCACAATAGGTTACTGGCCCATGGCTGGGGCTCCTGGGTGCTACCATAATACAAATAATAAATAATAATTTACATATACAGATGATTGGATCAATAACTGGAATTGGTAGGCAACCAATTACCCCTTAGATAAGGAGGCATTTCAGGTTCTTCTGGTTAGGTAACAAATTATAACTACCGCTATTATAGAAACAGTTGGATTTCTGTCTACTATAGCAACAGGCACATGGCTGTGGCATGTAAAACTGGATTGTCAAGGTCTGTTGAGGGGCACCATAATGATAGCTTTAGTCTTCATGGGTCCCTTTCATCATTGTATCTAGTAAAAGTCTTATTGCCGCATTTCTTAGGGGTAAAGTTCATCTCCATGCAGAGCATGTGCAAGGCCTACACACTGCTCTGTGCCTTTCCCACATGGCAATTTGGATTGTGCAGACCCCGCTATAACAATCTACGCATAAGGAGTGTGCAAACCTATTTCGGCCCAACTGTTGATTAGATGCGTACCCTACTACCATAGGCCTGGGGTTTGGGGATAGATTCCATTCCTCCACTGTCTGAATAGTACTTTTTGTGACAGGGTGTGCCAGGCCTTCAAGGCTCCATGGTCCTTCCACACCCTTCCACAGGAAAGGAACAGCAAAGGTGGGCCTTCTAAGCCTGCTTAGAGAGGCTGCAGAGAAGCAGCCAATCAGAGCCAAGCAAGCTTAGCTAAACGGAGCTGCAGGACCTTAGTAGTTCAGTTCCTGGCTGGGACCAGAGGTGCTTCTCTTTGGAAACAGGGGCTCATTGGCAGCATTTGTTCAAGCTGGAGGAGAGAGGACCTGAGAACTTTAACCCTGAAGCAAGGGGTGAAGATAAAGGGACCAGGTGGGAAGAGGCCCACATAAGAAGCAACAAATCGTTGAAGGGAGTGGTACATGTCTGCGGTGTACAGGGTCCCTGGTTTGGAACTGGGAGTAGTGGGCTGGCCTGTAGTCCTCCCCTGGCAAAGTGGCCTGAGCTCTAAGAAGGGAATGAGACTTGTTTAGAAGCCTAAGCAAAGAGCTGAATTGAAAGGGCCCTTAATGGGAGATAGGGCTGACGACCCTGGTAAGGGCAGATGGACAATTTTGTTTGACTCTTTGCTATCCTGGAAGGGGGTCATTTTGAGTGTGTGACCCCACTGGAGGGACAAACTATTGAAGACCTGCCAAGCAAGGTCAACACCCAACAGGCAGTGCCAGGAGTGGGAAAAGTCCTAGGGTACAACACACAGCAGCAGGAGGTGCAACAGGTGAGTGCCTCCCGTTATAATTTTCCATACAGTTCCTTTGCTAGGACCTTGTGCATTGGGATGGGGTAGTGTGGGGGTGAACTTCAATTAGAAGGGGATAGGAGTATAAGTAAAACGTTATCCTGCAAACAAATACACAATAGCTTGGGGCTCAATGCTGAGTGCTTTGACCCGATCCAGCAAAGCATCTAAGCATGTGAGTAGTTTTGCTGGGTTAGGTTAGGGTGTTAGGTCTCTTGCAGATCAAGTCCCTGTGTACTAAGTAGTTTATAAGATAGTCACTAGTACGTTGGTTGTTATGGAGGTGTCAGTTGTGACTCCAAGGTTTACATTGAGTTGAATATCATTTGGATATATTGGTATAAGAGCGTAATTGGCTTAAATATACTATGCTAAGTAACTTACGTGTTCTGCTTGTATATAATAGGCTATGTTTTCATGTAGGTACTAAACTATATGTTGAGTTCAATGATACAAGAGTTTCTTTATGGCTAATGCACACCATCTTATTGACACTAAAACACAAAAATCAGAAGCAGCATGAGTGACTTAGTGAACTAAAATTGCTGTTGAAATGGTTGTGCGTTAACAGTATCTGTATTACATGATGATGAGAGAAGTGAGGTGAAATAGAAGATTAATTAAAACAATCAGTGGTAATTTCTGTCTCCTTACTAAATCAGAGTCAATTTATAGTTCGTGTTGGAATCTAAGTACTGAATTAGGACCCTTGATCTTGGAAAGGAGCTCCATGCATGTGGACCTCTGTGTCTAGAGCTCCTTGCAGGACTGGGGCCTTAGTCTAAATAGAAAAGTTCTGTTTGGTGTGATGCTATGTATCTTGGAGCTCACTAATATTATTTTTCTATCTCAAAGTCTGCAGTAAGCTTTTCCTATCCTTCAGTAAAAATGCTGCAGAAATATATTTCTTATTTAATTCCTACTATTTTTTCAAATAGCAGTTTGCAGAATGCATCTGGGTGTACAGCTAATGACCCATGAGCAATAAGCAACTGTTTAAGTAAAATGCACTATGAAAAAGCTTTTACCAAACAGCATTTTAATATTTTAAATAGATTTTCCATTGCAGGCTCTTTGTAACTGGATTAGTTCTCTGATGTGTTCTGACAGAGCTGTTGTTAGGGATACTCCATTAACTTTGTCTGTCATCTTATTTCCCAGTATCCAACATAACACCCTTATATTTCATAATTTGTATTGCTATCAGTGCTGATTTGTAAATGTGCAAATTATAATTAACAATGGCTACTACTTCTATTAAATATTAAATCATTCTTGCAGCTTATATTTTCCACAGCAGATGGAGCCCTGCGGTATGCAAATCAACTTTCCGTAAATAGTCAGCAGTTTTTACCTAAATTTTGGCTTTAAAAATACATTTTTTTTCTGTTTATGTTTTCTATAGCATTTAGGTTAATATTTATTCACTGCAGATTCCTTTTCTCTGAATAAGAATTTCATGGACTATTACATTCTAGCACTGTGGTTTTGTTTCACTTCATTAATAGCTCCTTAATCATATAGCTTGCTTGCAAAGTACAAACGCCTGCTATTTGTACTTATGCTGCAGTATTGCATAAGAAGAGGCATTTAGTTATGTTTTAATATGTATAGCAGAAGCAAAAAAATGCTTCTACTAACGTAGTTTTTAATTTGAAAACCAATCTATGTGCACATTTTTTTCCAGAATAAGCAAAAGCATTTAAGGTTTTATATTGTGCCTTAAACATTCTATTAAATGTCATCAGCTGATTCAGGAAAATGTATTGCCAAAATATTAGAGACGTAAAATGTGTAAATGTAATGGATGCTCAGTACATGGAGGGGAATGTAAAAGTCCCAAATTTATCACGTAACGTAAAGCAGTAAGAAACACTGATAGACTGTTACATTTTTCTGATATATGTAGTATCTTAAGCATGAAACTCTTATTTCTGGTATTTACTGCTGCTGCACTTTTGTATTAAAGAACACTGATCCAAAATTAACACAGATATCCTGACTTCTGAAGAATCTGGGATAGAAGCAGCTTTAGTCAGGAAATTATTTCACTGTCAATAGAAACAATGGGAGAGGAGGCTTTTTCCAATGGTGGGCTCAGAGATTTTATCCAAAAATATGAACACCCTGATTTTGTGTGTGTGTGAGAGATTTTAAATGGCTCAGGAAACAGACAACTAAGAAGCATGAGCTACCAAATTAAGCAGAGTAATGAAAAAGTCTCTGTGTCTGAGATCATCATTCAGTGAACTGTAATGGCCTGAGCAGCACAGAATTGAATGGTAACAAGTTACGGTCTTGGCTTCCTGTAGTTTTAGAGAAAAGTTTGAATAACATGTTAAACAACATTAACAATAAGTGACTGGATCTGAGTGCATTGGAGAACATGGCATGATTGCACATTAGCATTTTGTTTTATCTCATAATTCGGATTCACCATTTACTTTTAGATATTTAACCTACATTAGGCCCAAGATAGCATTCTGGAATGCAACTCTGGGCCCGATGGTCAGCTAGTTTGAATTGGTGTAGCTCCATTGACTTCAGTGGAGCTATGAAGGTTTATACCTGCTGAGGATCTTGTCTTAGGAACACTCTTTGAAACAAATGTGGAGTCTCCCCTACAAGCGGCAAGAAGAGAGGGATGTTGATAGCAGATGAAACGTATGAGTGTTGATGGCCATCTGGGAACTCTTACATATAGTTTTAAAAGATGTTTTCAGGCACAGAGGGCAATGAGAATGCAGAAGACTTGTTTTCTTTTCATTCAGATTTACAACTTCTGGATTTTTCTGACAATACAGTAGTAAGAAGAAACATTCTTTGAAGAACATTGCAGGAGACAGAGAAACAGGCTTTACCTCACCTGAGTTATTTATTTCAGTGTCCTTAGACATGGAAAATCAGTTTGGAAAATCAAGCCATGAGCAGAAAAGTGCATACTGTGGGACCAGTAGGATGGTTCTGCCTAACATTTCCATTGTTAGAGTTGGAACTTTCACGTTCATCAAAGTTACAAGATAGGGTTGCAAACTGGAGAAATGGTTTAGTTCCCTGGTAATGATCAAAGGAAAAAAAAGTCTCATAAAGGGACTGAATCTTGTTTTCCCCTGATAAGCTGTTGCTGAAGGACCCGCACCTTGATATTCTGATCAGATGAAACCATCAGTGGAGTGTCTGAGATAGGTTGCTATGTGTACTGATGGAGACCTGCCTGCAAAATAATTTAATATAAGGCTATATCCATGCTCTTCAGAAATCCAGTGTTAAGTGTTCAGGAGAGATTGCTGAAGCCTTAGGTGTGCGTGCCAGGCTTGGCTTGCCTCGATAGCCCCAATCTCTTTGAAGTTTCTATCCAGTTTCTAATATTGGGAGAGATTCAAAGATGGGAAAATTTGACCAGATCCTTCAGCCAAGCAGAAAGCTGAATTTTGGAGTCTTGGTGGGGTGGTTCCAGCTGGATGAGAAATTGGAGACAGAGTCAGGGTAATCCTTGGTGTAATCAGTTTATTTGCAGCAATAGACCCAGCCTTTTGACTGAACAGCAATAGGAACGTATAGCACACAGGCTCTTGCAGAAATCCCAAACCAAACACTTCATCCCTGTGCCCAGGAAACAGCTGTATCTCTCTTTCTTCCTCCTTATAGGGTCACACTGCAACTGCTGATGCTGCTCACTCACACAGCATGGAACCAGCTGTTTCCCCTTGCTTTGGAATCTCATAATACCTGTTAGCTCTGTACTCTGTCTCACTGCATGGGCTTGTAATCTAACTCCTGGCATCAGCCTCTTTCTTTGGGTCCAGCTGCTTTGCACAAAGAGTCTCAGTTGCTCGGCCTGGTGAGTACAAAGGCGAAGGCTTTAGCACACCCATTTATTTTAATGACGTCTGTGATTGCCTTTCATGCAAGACACCTGTGGTAGGCCATTAGCACTTCTTGGCATATCAGACCATTGGTGAAGAAATTGGACTGTATGCAGACATGGTCTGATTTTTCAAAAACGTTACGCACTCCTATTGACTTCAGTAGGATCTGTGAGTGCTCAGCACCTCTGAAATTCTAGCCTTATGATGACTAATGGAAGAATTTGTCTAAACCAAAGAAGAAGAAAATTTTAGTTTTTTGCAAGGTTCCTGTGCTGTCTATTTTAATGCCGGATCAAACACACACCTACAACAAAAATGTCATTAGAGCAGAAAGAATGCTGTAGTTGTCTAAAAGAGACAAGGTTGTGTGAAAGGTTGTTAGACTTTCCCTACTTTGAAACACACGTAGAGGAAGTCTTGTCTAGAGGAGCTATAGAAACAGAATTGATCATTGCCATAATTGCACCTAAGTCTTATTTAAAATCTTTCTTATGAGGAGCTGATATGTAGAGTGAGGAAGCTGTGCTAATGGGCCAAAATGGCAGAAGTTTCCTTTCCTAGGAATAGCTGGAGTTAATAGGTATTCTGATTTGTTTTCAGCAGCTAAAATAGCTAGTGTTATGCAGCCCTTTTGACAGAAACTTGATAGTCTCAATTTGGGAGGTTTGGGCTTTAAAAATTGCCTAGAAAAGATTTTTTAAAAATCTGGTTTTTATCTTTGTGGGTTAAAAAAAAAAAAAAAAGCATTGGGAAGTGCTGTGCATTACTAAACTTGAAGTCATTCACTGCTTTTCCGACAACACAGTTACATGGGATGGCCAGTCCGCAAGAACTGAAAGTGTAGAAAAGAGAAACAAGATTTCAAAAGTGAAATGTCTCTAAGTTCATATTTCCAAAAAGTTCCAAGACTTGATGAAAGCAGGAGGATGTTGCAAATGAAGGATGAAGTCTGTGAAGTAATGGAAAGGCAACAAACCACACTTTTATTTACTAGTGGTGAATGTAGGAACATGTCAAAGCTACTACCTACTCTGGCTTCCATAAATGACTAATCTCCTTTAGAACTCTTAGGGACTCATTGGAGGAACAAATAACCTCTAGCATGACCCCAAAGCACTGTCCCTCAAGGGACAGCCCAATTGAGCCCACTTTGCTGTCCATTCTTCAGGCAAATATTTTAATACTACTCATATATACTCCTCCATACCAGTATGGAATGATGGAGTTCTTTTTTCCTCTCTCAACCTTTGCCTAGATTTTGAAAGCAAATTCCCCCATCTGTCACTCGCTGTTTATTAGCAAGTGGGCCAGACTTCGGAACTTTTACCCATCCTTATCTTGTGGAGGGTGGATAGTTAAGAAGCAACTGCAAGTGGGCCAAAGCATCTTTTGAACTGTCTAACCCTGCTCAGTTGGGTTGACTCAAATTGTCTAATAGTCCTGTGAGCGCAGTTCACTTCCTAGAAGCAAGGAATGATATATCTATGTAGGGTGATGGTATATCTGTGAAGGTTGATGGTGCTTTGGCTGATCATGGCAACAAGAATGTTTTTACAATGTTTACAATGTTTTTACAATGGCTATGGAAGTTTATTTTGTCAGTAGTTCAGTCTGTTATTGTAGATTTAAAATTCATAGTCTCTTGAAAAGCACAGGAATAAGAACACAATACATGTACAGAATACCTGCATACTTCAGTCAAATTAAATGTTTCTGAGTTGTGGAAAGATTTGTCCCCTTTCAAATTCTCACCTTCATTTTTTTGGATAATCATTTAACATTTGTTACATATAACTCCAGAGATCAACCATGTTAAGCTATTAAATACCAGACAATGTTAGGAAAACAAGAAATTATGAATCCCTGTTTGGGACACGCTGGTTAGAGAATTGCTAGAGTAGATTAGTTTTTCATTAACGAAATTCTAAATTTGAGAGTCTCTGTTTAAAGAGGGTGGTTGATGGTGCATCTGTGGTGAACTTTATAATACAGCTGTTTCATTTAATTAGATTGTGAACTCTTAATGACTTACTGAGAGAAAGTTTGTTTGCGATCAGAATTAGAAAATATTAGAAGGGGTAAAGGACTTCAGAATACTTGTGCAGAAAAGAGTGATAAAAACCTAACTAGGACAGCTGTGAGATGTTTTTAAAATGTTAAATGATTCCTGTTGTACTTGCACCAAAACAGCTTTGCATTTTCTTGCTTGGTAATCAAAACCACTATATCAAAATACTCTACTGTATAGTGTAATTGGAGCTGGGAAACCTGTCAGGGCTCAATTTTCCATTTCTCCTCCCTTAGCTAACAGTTTTCCTTGTTCTGAGCACATTTGTCAGCCCCAAGTGATTAGCGGGGGCATTCAGATATGGCGATTTGTGCTGTAAATGACCTCGAGGGACAGATAGTTAAAAACAGGGCCGGTGGGGGTGAGTGTGTGCCAAGATGGGGAGCAGTGATGGTGGAAATATCTCTTACAGAAAGGAAATACATCATTGGTGACACTTGGTCTAGCAACCCCCTGAGAAGTGGCAGTAGACTGGGAATGGCTGTACTCTGTTTGGTGTGACTGTATGTCTTTGGGGCTAGCTATCTAGGAGGCAAAACCATCTAAGGGTGGGGTGCTTGAGGAGGCTGGAGAGCCATGTGTCCACATGTTGCACTGGGAAAAAAACTAGACTGCAGAGGGAGATCTGCCTCAGTCACCCAAAGCTGACAGAAGGGTTGCATGGAGCATAAGCAGTCCAAGGTGTGGCTCAGGGAGGAGCTCTGCCCCCAGCAAACACCTCAGAAGAGAAGGCTTCCTTAAGGGGATGAACCTCTAGGAAGAGGGGTTGGTTGTCTGTACTTCTTTGGGGGAGGAGGAGGGAGAGTGTGGCTATAAAATAGCTGATTCCCCTCACTTGTTACCAAGATACATTCTAAGTATCAAAATCAGCTCTAATGACCATTTACAGCACATAACTAGGCCACCTAACTGATGAGCAGCCCGTCCCCAGGAACGGGCTGGCTTATGTTCAGCAGGCGTTGGCCAAGAGGTAGTCACCTTCTCAAGTCCAGCTTCACCCTAACACCTGCAGTCTTCAAAGTCCAGGATGGCTGCTAGTTTTCCAGCAGATGCTGGACCAGGACTGCAGAGTAGCAAGTACCACAAAACAGCATGAAGTCCAGTGTAGCAAAAATGACTGGAAATAGTGCAGTGCTCCTAAACCCAAACATAACTGTGGTAAAAGATCAGCTATATTAGATCATTCTTTCTGTTCAGGAAGGATCCAGGTTTTCTGATGTGTTGACAATGCACAAACCTTTTCACTGCTCCAAAAACCTATGTTAACTTTGTCTGTCTTCTGCAAATATTTGTTGTTCTCCCCAGATTTCTTGGTGCTGTCTGAATTGTGTGGCAGTATAACTTTCAGTACTGTGTGTGATTTATTTATTTAAGTTCTTGAAGAACATCTAATCAAATCATAAGTACCTCATTTACCTGTTGCCCAGTCTGAAGCTGCTAGGTTCCCTTTCTTGTCAAAATGTGAACAGGTTGCCATAAAATTCAATTATAAATGTATGTAAAGGCTAGATTGCCACATTGTAAAACAGCTTAACTAAAATAATAGGTTTCCAATATTGTTTTAAAATACAGATGTTTTGCTCTAATACTTGCTCTCCCCTACTAGCAACTCTATTAGGGTTTTACCATCTTTGAGTGAGTCGTCTTGTTCATGCTTCTGTAAGTGTGGAATATTCATCCAGTAAAACATTGTGATTGGCTGAACATCCCTGAGAACTTTATAAACACACAATAATACATAGGCCTGGTCTACGCTGCTGCCGGCAGTGAACGGGAGAAATGCAAGCTACATAATGTAGCTTGTGTATCTCCCGTCAACTTACTTATGTTGTCTCTCCGGCGCTGCATTGATGGGAGACACCCTCTGGTTGACACAGCCTTACTTCTTTCAAGGCGGTGGATTAATGGCATTGACCGGACTGGAGAGCACTTCCAAGATTCATTGAGTAGGTCTCCACAGCCCGCTCAATCGATCCCACTGCATCGATCCTTGCAGCCCCAGCAAGGTAGACATACCGATGGACTGTTTGTGCCTAGATAGTGCATATTCAGAGATGGGGGTCAATCAAATTATTTTTTTGTGCTTCCCCTCTGCTAGTTAGTTCCTGCAGATCATGCAGAGAATTCCATAACCAGAAAAAACCTCATGTCTTTGAAACTGTTGTTCTTTTTTTAAAAATAAAAATAAAAATTTCCCCTTATACCAAAAACAATTAAAAAATAAAATTTTGTGCTGCAAAGCTATTTTAAAGTTGGTGTCTGCTGACACAAGAGTGACATGGCACAATTACTGTTTCTCTAGATGGCACATGACACTACAATACAAAAGAATTGACACGACTAACACTTAAAAAAATGGACAATAGTTCTAACTTATTTATTCACAATCACTGATCCCACTAGAGATGGTCCTACTGGTTCGAAAGTTTCCTGTTGATATAATAGGAAATACTGGTGAAACTGTTCAGAAGTTTCTTCTAGTATGAAAGTGACTCTGAAGACTTGAAACACTTGACATACTTTTTTTTTTTCTTATTGCAATATGTAAAATAATTTATTCTCAGGCTTGGATTAAGGAATTATGAGCATTTTTGTATGAAGAATTCTTAAAGAAAATGTTTTATAGTAGGGCCTTGAGTTCCTGGTCAAGATCAGGGCTCCATTGTGCAAGGCACTGCACAGACAGATAGATAGATATCGTCTCTGCCCCCAAAAGCTTACATGCTAAATAGACAAGAGAGAGTAATGAAGCATTGTTACTCCCTTTTTACAACCGGAGAAGCGAGGCCCTTGAGAGAGTGACATGTCTGGAGCAGAACCAAGAACTGAACCCAGCTCTCCAGTCCAATGCCTTAGCCTCAAGACTAACTTTTCTCTAATTCTCAGGTTTTTTCTGGTGAATACAGAGTAAACTCCACAATCACCCTGGTGTGCAAGATTGACATAACAGACATTTCACAGGGCGACATTTGCCCCTGTGTGGAGGGCCAGCACAACTCCTATGCCCCATGTAAGTTCCCACAAGTGCCTTGTGATGGCCCTTTGCATGAAGGGTGAATTTCACTCCAGTAAGGAGTTCTTTTGAGAGTAGATATGACCATTTCTACCTTGACAAGGTAATCTGCGTTCCATTAAAAAATACCTCTGAAGCTTTGCTTTGCTTTGAATACCATGCACTATGAACAATATGAACCAAGCAATTTATAGGCAGATCCATTATTTCCCACATAATATCAGAAGGGCATACGGTATGAGGACCAAACTCATGCAAAGGGACTTCAATGAGACTACTTGCTTTACTAAAGCAATCAGGATTTGATGCTGCATGCCCTTTTACTAGATCTGTTCTCTACTGCACTGTGCATTTTATGGGAGATAAATGGGTTATTTCCATTTATCAAGTTTATGAGGAATGTCTAAATCAGTAAAACAATATTTTAGAAAATATAGCACATCTTATAGGCTGTGTTAGGGTGGGGAGAAAAGCAGCCATGGATTAGGCCGTCAAGAGTCAAAAGCGTAATTTGAAATGATAAACGTATCCATTTTAAGTTACACATTACTTTGCATAGTTAATATCACTATAATTAGTCATAGTTCCTGTAATTTATTGAGAAAGATGCTCAGCCCCTCTACTGTACTACAGTGATGAATGTTGGAAGTGCAACTTTAGAAGCAGGAATCAAGAAAATTAGTAACAGTTGGAGAATTAGCATGTAAATCAACAATATCCTTTCTCTTGTATCGTGAAAACCAAGGGTATACATCACATGCTGCATAATGAACGGGAGTGCAAAAGTTAGAGTTCTAATCTGCTGTATATCAATAGGTCTGCTTTTACTGCAAGAAATGTTTAAAATCTTCTCAAATGTTCAGAGTAAATCTCTAGTAAATATTTAAACTATGATAGTTTAAATAACTCGTCACAAATAAATTAAGCTGATTTTATGCATTCTCTTTAATTAGAAGGGCACAGCATTTGTTGAAACGTGATTAGTATTATTCATTAAGCAAAAAATTCTCATTTGTATATTATCATCCCTATTCTGCATAAACCAACACAATTTGTCATGAACTCCCTCATTTGCTGTATCCTCAAAAAGCAGATTATGCTTATTTTTCATTTGGACAGTGGAAAATCAAGCCAGGTGTTTGGCAGCACCGGAGTGTTCAGGTGTAACTGTGCCAGTGATGGTACATTACTAGTAGCGTGGATGAAGAATGAGGCATAGAGAATCTTGGGACGGAGGTGCCTAGAGGCCCATCCCTTTAGAGTGGTCCTGCTGACGAGACAGGTGGTGTTGTACGGAACCTTTAAAAATAAAACCAACTTTTTTGTAATGTCAGCCTTTCCCCTTCAACTAGAAACTAAAAATGCTTGTGCATACTGCTGCTGTGTTTAAATATCAAGGCACATTTGTGATTGAAGACTCCATAGGGTGATACCTATAAGGCATAACAATTCTAATAGGTAAACACACACATTATATACATTTGCCTAGGCTCTGACATGGTCTCCACCTGATCTGAGAGCCTGATCTGAGAGCCATCCATATAGTACTGCAATAAATTGTACATACAGGACTGATAAACGACCTTGAATACAGTATATTATGCAGGTTAATGAATCTATTGTATGTATATATTTGCCTCTTATTTTTCTTGACTTTTAAAAAATCTCTTTACATATATCATACTTGATTCTCCTCTTATTTACGTAAGTGTAAATTAGCAGTAATATTCCTGATGTCAGTGGAGTTGCACCAGTGTAAAATTGGTGCGACAGGAGTAGCAGGCTTCCTGTTTCAAGTCAGTTTTCGTAGCTTTCAGAATTAATGTGAGCATATGAGACATGAGTTTGGTGGGTCTGAGCTCCATCTCCCATATCATAAATCTACCACCATGCTTTACTTATTGGCAGACTCAGCAGAGAGGCGAAGAACTCCATGGACCATGAAGACTTAACTATTCTATTTTTCCTAGAGAAAGCTCCCGTCCTCCCCAGATGAGACTTCTGGCAGGACAATGAATGTGTGAAGCTACTGCCCTGTACAAACAGAGGGCTTCATTCATCACACACGCATTAAATCCTTACAATTAGTTTAAAGTTAAAATGTATGGTTGTATAGAAATTATTTGCAAACATACAGATTAGTTCATTAAATAATTTGCACTAAATAGAACACATGGACCTACACAAAACTTTGCAGCCATGAAACAGCTGCTACATTGCATCCCAGAGGTGGCTGTCCAGTGCTCAGTGAAGTTATTTTTGTATATTGTATATATTTTGTTAAACCACTCTAGGATCCTTCAGTAAAAATGGAGCTTACTCAGTGTTACTTGATAATAAAAACTGAAAGGACCCTGACATTTTATGCAGTAGGGGGTAGTGGTATGAACTGTAATGTCTAAATATTACAAACAGAAGGTACACTGAGCGTTTCAAGTTGTTTGAGCTAATGGGTGGAGTGAGTAGAAGTGGTCAGGCTGCCTTAGGATCATTGTCTTGCAGGTGAAAATCAGTTAGCTCCATCCCATACCTTCCATACAATTCTGGATCCTAGCAATTCCAGCATTATCTGTTTTCTGAGGACACCGGATCCTTAATGGAAAAACTGTTGTTAGAGATGAATTCATTAGAATTGGAAATGGAGAGTCACTTTTCTAGCCCGGAGCCAGAAGGTGGGCTATGTTGGAAGCTGGGTTGATAGCTTTTGAATACCAGATGAAGTCTATAGATACAAGACTGGTATCATATGACAAGAGCCGTAAGCAGATGGATGACAGTGTGTGTGCACTATAGGCTGTTATTAATTTACTAGCTAGAGATAATGCCTCTTTTAAAATTAAAAATGAGTCTTTGGAAAACAGCCTGAGAGGTCATAGCTTATAGATTTGAGGCCTCCTGGTAGGCCTGGATTGAGGGGCTCTATGCTTCTTTGGAGTCATGAAAATTCCATTTTATGAAAGAAGGAAATGTAATTGTTTCTCTTGCTAGCTATATAGGCATCTGAACGGTGCTCAAATTATTAGTCATAATCTGTATTTTTAATTTAAACGTACACATTACTAAATGGAATAAGTAGCCCTTGGTACTCAGATCAGGCATAAATTATAAAAGACAAAGCTTTGTGAGATGAATGAATTGTAAAGTGCTAAAATGAGAGGTTTAAGTGTCTAATTGTACTTTAAAAACGTTTGCGTTTTCCATTTACAAGGAAATCTCCCATTCATTACTCCTTTGTGCAGACCTCTGGACATTTTGGGCGTGTCAGGGAAGGGCATTTTCATGATACTTTAATCTGTGGCTGAAGAACTCCTGTCATATCTCTTGAAGAAATGGCAACATATCCTACTTTCAGTACTTCAGGGCTTCTCTAGTGGCTTCCATGCTCCACATGGAACCAATCACTAGTCACACATCAAGTCCCATGTACATTTCCTGAAAATGAGTTATGTGGCCAAGACAGAGACCATTTCACCAGCCAGGGAGAATAGGGAGCTCTGGAGACCCAGGACTCTCCCAAGCCATAGAGAAGGGCACTTCTGCTGTTTGCAGAGGAGGGGAGCACAGCTTTCTCTAACTTTCTGAGCAGTACCTCCTACCAGCTGTCCCATTGCTTAGGTGATTTCATTTTCTCTGTGAAAAGTAACTGGCTGAAACTAAACATGGGCAAAATGACTAAGGAGAGTAGATAATGTAATCTGCAGTGTATCATATTTTACTGAAGTGCCCACTCCTGGACCCTCAGGTGCTGCTGGGGCCAGGGCCCATGAATATCCCCCAGGGGTCATAGCTGGTGTGGCAGCAGGACTTCTTTTTGGATGGCCCTGGCCTCCTGCAGATTCTAGGGATCTGCCAGGTTGGTGAAGGCTCCATAGGGAAGGCAGGTCAAATGCCATATTCCAGAGAGGACACTCTGGGAGACAGCAATGAGGGGATCCTTGACAGGATTTCCTTCTTCAGAGCCCCCTTGAGTATCATAGGAGTGGTGGAGCTGTGCCTAAGTGAGAAAGATTAAGCATGTATCAGATACTTGCCATTAGCAATTATGCTCAGGTGTAATCAGGCACATGAGAATGAAGCCAGATGAGGAATATGAGCAAGTGGAGTGCAACATCTTGTTTCCCTTTCTAAATGATTCATCTCATTCCTCAGCTCCTTTGTTTTGTTTTGTTCATTTTATGAACTATGCAGTGAAAGAGCAGGATGTGTACAATTTCTAGGTTTTGATGGTGGTGGTGTGTTTGGGTTTTGTTGATTATTTATTTGGTACATGACAAAAACGTTTGTTGTTCATGTCTCCTATATTTTTCTATATTCTTCTACAGTGAAAGTGATGTTGCACCATCTGCAGTAGGGGATGACAATCTTCCCAAGGGATAGCTAACTGGGGCCATTGACTCCAGCTCCTCTTTGAGGAGACTAATTTTTTGTGGGAGGTCAGGTGTTGTGGAGAAAGGTGGAGGGCAGAATTATGTAGGTGCCACTTCAGCATGTGTTAGTCCTAGGGTGATGTTCTCCGTGTATTCAGTGAGGAAGAGGAATAGACATAAAGGTCCCTTTCCGATTTTGGCAGCTAAAATAAAACATTTGGGATGCACAGACAAGCATGCCCCAGATCTGGAAGTAGCTTACTAAAAAGACTATGTGTAAAGTGAGTGTGAACATGTGACAAGCAGATCTGCAACACCTAAATGCCAAAGGGATCCAGAGGATGATTCAAAATTAGATCTATTGTCCGTCTGGGCTGAGAGACCATCAGGCCACGGTAGGGTTTCACCCTATGGGACAGATTCTCAGCTGGTGTAAAACAATGTAGCTCCATTGCTATAAATCCATCGTTTGCCCACATCTTGAATATTGCATACAGATCTGGTCACCCCATCTCAAAAAAGGTATATCGGAATTGGAAAAGGTTCAGAAAAGGGCAACAAAAATGATTAGAGGTATAGAAAAGCTTTCACATGAGGAGAGATTAAGAAGACTGGAATTTTTCAGGTTGGAAAAGAGATGTCTAAGGGGTGATATGATAGAAGTCTACAAAATCATGACTGGTGTAGAGAAAGTAAATAAGGAAGTGTTATTTACTCCTGCTCATAACACAAGAACTATGTGTCACCAAATTAAATTAATAGGCAGCAGGTTTAAAATGAACAAAAAGAAGAATTTCTTCACACAAAGCTCAGTCAACCTGTGGAACTCCTTGCCAGAGGATATTGTGAAGGCCAAGACTATAACATGGTTCAAAAAAGAACTAGATAAGTTCATGAAGGATAGGTCCATCAGTGGCTATTAGCCAACTGAACAGAAATTGCTGTTTGCCAGAAGCCGGGAATGGGCTACAGGATGGATCACTTGGTCATTACCTGTTTTGTTAATTCCCTCTGAAGCATCTGGCATTGGCCACTGTTGGAAGACAGGATACTGGGCTAAATGGACCATTGATCTGACCCAGGATTGCTGTTCTTATTAGCAAATGAGAACAACAAAGCATCAGGTTGCGATGGCATACCAGTTGAAGTATTGAAAGTTGGGGGAGAACCATTGACAAACAAACTCCATAAGCTGCTCCTCAAAATCTGGAGCATGAAGAAATCACCACAGACTTACGCTATGCTAACATCATCACCATTTTCAAAAAGGGAGATAGGGCCAACTGTGGCAACTATCGAGGCATTGCCCTCCTCTCCATTTCTGGGAAGATTCTTGCTAGAATCTTACTGAATCGTCTGCTCCTTTTTGCAGAGGAAGTAATTCTAGAGTCCCAGTGTGGCTTCAGACCATCACGAGGCACTACTGACGTGATTTTTGCAGCCAGGCAGATCCAGAAAAAATGTCAAGAACACCACCAAGCTGTATAAGGCCTTCATCATTCTGATCAAAGCCTTCAACTCTGTCAGCCGGGAGGCTCTGTGGAACATCATGTCAAAGTTCGGTTGCCCAAGCAAATTTACCACCATTGTAAGACTCCTCCACAACCAGATGACTGCATCCATCCTATACAGTGGCTCTATCTCTAAACCAGTGGTTTCCAACCTGTAGCTTGTGGCCAAAAGTGGCCTCCGGGGTCTTTCAAAGTGGCCTGCCGCTCCCCTCCCACTGGCTGCAGAAGGGAGCCGCTGCCGAAGGACCAGACGGACCGCATTGCCATTGGGCTACCAGACTAGTGCAGGCTCCTTGCTGCAACCAAGGGAACAGGAGATCAGCGCTCCCCTCCCCCGGCTGTAGCAGGGAGCACAGCAAAGCACTCTGCCTGGGTCCCTAGGCGCTGGGGTCCCTACTGGAGCCAGAGGGAGAGGATCACTGATCTTCCATCCCCCGGCTGCAGAAGGGAGCTGCTGCCTAGGGACCCAGGTGGAGCGCATGTCTGGGTGCAGTGGCGGGGTGGTTGCTGGCAGAGACTGGTGGCCCTTCAGGGTTGTAAAAATTATATCTGTGGCCCCGAGTCAAAAAGGTTGGGAACCACTGCTCTAAACCCTCTGCCATCCAACCTGATGTAAAGCAAGGTTGTGTGCTGGCCCTCACTCTCTTCTCCATTTTCTTAATAGATATGAAAATGCTATTCGAAGACTGTGTGCCACAGGGCATTGGCATCCAGTATTGGACTGATGGCAATCTCATCAACCTCTCTTGCCTCCGGGCCAGAACTAAAGTAACATCGGCAACAATAAGCAAACTCCAGGACTCAGATTGTGCTGTAGTTGCACACTCAAAGGAGGATCTACAAACAGCCCTTAACTGGAACTGGGAAATGTAAAAACTTTGCCTACCTTGGTAGCCATCTCTCACAGAGAACAAACATAGACGTTGAGATTCAGCACAGAATCTGCTGTGCCAGTCTTGCCTTTGGCAAACTGTCTTACTAGGAGTTCAACAACTACAACATCAGAACACACACTAGACTCTTAGTTTACAAAGCGCTGGTAATCCCAACTCTCCTGTATGGCTGCAAGACTTGGATGACTCACAGAAAACATCTGAAAAACCTGAAATGCCAGCACGAACACTTTCTCCAAAAGATCCTCAACATAAAGTGGGAGGATTGACACACTAATGTCACTGTCCTCCCAGAGGCTAACATCTTCAGTATTGAGGCTCTGATTATTCAGTACCAGCTGAGGTGGAGCAGGCAGTGTGTGCACATGCCTGATGCGCACCTACCAAAACAAGTGCTGTATGCTTAACTCACCAAAGGATAAAGGAAATGGGGAGGCCAAAGAAACACTTCAGAAACCCTCAAGACCAATATCAAGAAATGTAGCATCGATACCACACACCGGGAGACAGTAGCCTAAGACAGGGCTAACTGGCAAACACTTGTCAAAGAAGGAACGACCACTTTTGAGGAAAATCGCCTTGCCCCGCTCACAGAAAAACACCAGAAAAGAAAGGACAAACCACTGTCATGCAGAAAATCGTGACCCAACCCTGCCTTCCACCCCACCTGCAATATAGTCTGCAACTCAAGGATAGGACTTCTCAGTCACCAAGGGACCCATATGAAATAAAACATGTGGAAGAAATCATTCTTGATCCAAGGGATCACCAACGACGATGATAAGGCACATTAGATTTTGAGAGATGAAAGTAGGAACCTGATGTTTCAAATTCTTATAACTCCCAAATACTTCAGACAAGTAAAACAAAATGATCAAATAAAAATATTCTCCTCTGAAAAGACACTCCTTTCATGAGAAAATTTGTTCAGGACATTTCAGGTGGGAAGGTCAAAAATCAATCTCAATGCCGAAAGCTGTTAGCAGATTTATCTACCTGTCCAGGTATTGCTGCCATTCTATAATAGTCTCTTCTCTTTCAGTCTGATCCCATGCTCACTGAAGTCAATAGAAGTCTCTTCATTGACTTTAATGGCCTTTGAATCAGAACTTAATGGCCTGCTTCACTTCTCACCCTGTAGTACAAGAAACCATGTAAACAAAGAAGCAAAGCCAATAAGCAATAGTAGTGTGTAGTCTGGTAAAATGTTACATGAATAGAAACTAGCAATCCCTAATATAAAAATAAAATTGTGCTATTATCTACATATGTGATGCTTTTTTATGAATATAGAAATCTGGTATTTATCATTTTTCAGCTCTCCAGGTTTAACAAATAGGAATGCCATATATTCATTATAATTTGAAAGACAAAATACAGTATCTACCCACGATCTCTTTGATAAACTCGGTCCAATGAATCAAATGCACAATACATATCACAAACAGTACATAAAAGATCCAGTAAAAGATCACAGACACAGCATGCATAATTTTATCTATAGATGCAGCCCTACTAGTTATAAAAGACTAAGTTTGTTGCTAGGAAGAGCTACATAGTATAATATTCTTTTATAAAATGGATTGTTATTTATACATCACCATAGGTGTTCAGGGCTCCTTACAGACAGGATTAGTTATTATTTCTCTGATACTCATTGTCTACTAGTGACTACATACTTAACACAATAAGGTACAAGTTTATATTTAAATTTATGTATGTATTTACAAAGATTTGCTTTGGAAATGGCATTGTGCTGTGACCTGAATACTGAACTGGGAACCAGGAACTTCTCAGTTCTAATCTAAAAAGAGTGTCCCTAGCCTGTTTTCACCAATCTAAGCCAATGCAGAAAAAATAACTTGCATTCATCATGAAAAATACAGGAAAATGACTGGTACTAATGAATGTGTTATTAAATAAAACATATACTTAGCATCAGCCCTTTTGGTACTGTCGTATTCCTCAATACACAGCACATTGACTTTTCATTCTTACTATTCTTTCCACGTAGAGTTTAAGTTTTCAGGCACGCAGAGTTGGAATTTCAAGGGTGTTTAAGGGATTTAGAAACCTTACTCTCACTGAATTTCAGCAGGATTTGGGCAGTCTGCTGGTCACATTCATCTCAGAGCAATCCGAAACACACACAAATTCAGTTTTCTTGACAAAACAAAAAATATTTTTGATATCATTTTGATTTCAGATTGAACAAACATTTCAGTTCACCCAAACAACAAAACAAAACAAAGAATATTTTTGTTCAATCTGAAATCAAAATAGTTTGATTGCAGGCATTCACAAAATGGAGGAGGAGGTGGTAGAGGTGATGTTGGATCCTTCACTCTTCTCCCCCGCTCCCTGCAATACTCAATAGCCCAGTGGTTAGGGTACTCACCTGGGTTATTCATAGGGCCTCATAGAGAAAGAGTAAGAATGACTCTGAATGGACTTTGCTTATATCTACCTTCCTCATTGTTGTTCCTTACCCTTGGATGTATATATATACCTCCTATCTGATTTCTATTCCTTACATCTGACAATGTGGGTTACAGCCCACGAAAGCTTATGCCTGCAGAAATTAAATTTGTTAGTCTTTAAAGTGCTACAGGACTCTCGTTGATTTTGCTGTATACAGACTAACAAGGCTACCCCTCTGGAACTTTTCTCATTGACCTGTGACCTTTCCCTGCTTCCCTTACATTTGTTGCTCCAATAAGAGTAATGATACTATCAGGGGTGTATGACTGATCTTGCTGTGTTGCTTATTAGTTTGAAACATGCATGGGGGCATGAAAGTGAACATATATAATTGGGTTATGAGGCTTGCTTTATTAAGGATTTGCTGTATTATTAGCAGGAAGCTTATTAGAAGTAGTTATGATAAAGGCTGGGTTTTAGCTATAATAGTACAGGCCTAAAGGAATATAACTCTAGGTCATATTTTTGCACTTTCATTCAACGAGGATAAACAGGAGACCACAAAAAGGATAGTGCACTGCACAAGTCTGTAAGAAAGGAGTTTTGGCAGTTGGGCCACTAGGCACTAGATAGGTAGGTAGATCATATTGATGCATAGGAACTGTTAGGAAATAATTGAAAAAGGATTGACATCAATTGTTAGTAATAATGATTAGGGTTAATTATGGGCACCCAGAATGCCACAACTGGAAGAGGGGCAGGTATTATTCGTATGATAATTGAGGTATCAGAACAAATATGGTACACATCCATGATGTCTGCTTAATGTGGGGCATAAGGCACCACAGCTAGTTCTCTTTCATTGTTGAGATGTGGAGACCTCAAGTAATTAGGCTCAGAGATGTCTCATCAGACTCATTACATGTGGTTAGGTATTCAGCTGGGAGGAGGGACACATCTGTGTTTCACTCCTTGCTTTAATTATTTACACAATAATTGTTGTGGTTGAACAAAGGTTGAACAAAGGGGAGAAAGAGAAAGACACACCCCAAACTAGCCAATACTTATTGTTGAGAGCATCTACCTGCAATGTAGAAGACCCAAATCCTTTCTCTTGAGTGGAGTTTTGAACCTAGGTCTCCCATAATCTAGACAAGTACCCTAACCACTGGGCTATTAGGTGGGGGCCCCACTATCACCATCACCGCTACCCCACCACCATCTCTTGTTTTTTCTGATTGCCATTTAAGTTCTCTTGTGAAATTAGCCTGAAAAAATATTTTTTTCGACTAAAACTATTCAGTGAATTTGGCATGAATTTTCTAATAGTTTGGGGTTGACCAAAATAAATATTTAAATAAAACCCCAAAACTTTTTGATAGGAGCTACAACTGCTGTGGCCAACAAAAGATGCATGCTGTATACAAATCAGTGGACTGTTGAACATAGCTTGATGAAGTGTTGTAAGGAAGTGGCTCCAGAATTCTAGGGACAAATTGTTGTTTGATTGGCTGCCAATAAATGATGATATTTGTATCTTTTTTATTTGTTTATTTTTAATTTATACATGAATTGAGTGTTCATTAAAGTGAGGAACTCAGCACTAACATTAGCTAGGATTAAGCACATTTTATGTAATGAATTGTGTACACTCACATCTTTCTGAATGCTTCATATAATTTTTCCTTGGAATTACATAGAGCACGTTATGATTTTAGGTGTATGTTCCAAAATGCACTTCTTAGATTTCTGGTACAAATCTACATTTGATTAAATAACTTCTGTCCTTGTACACTTGGTGTCTTGTCGCTTCCTTGGGCCTTCTGCTATGGAAGGGAGCTAGTTGATTTTTCTTTCATAGGGAAGCTTCAACTCATTTCTGTTATTCAGTCTCTGGCTGAGCATCTGAATTAAGCTTATTCTATGGGACTTCATGCACTGCAGCATTTATGCATTAATCAGCGTGATGGATCTGAGATACTAGATTTCATGTAGGCTTTTGCTGTTTTATGATGTCTCATGGTCGTATGGAATAGAAAGCATTTTTTTCATAACCTATTTTAATGAATGGTTAAACCTTTTATAAAAAATCCTATTTCTTAATAATGACGTGGTTGGTCCTTGCTTTTTGTTTTAGGTTTTTGTTATATTAATTATTGACGTTATTCATAAAACACTGAAGATGATAGTCTGTTATGATGGCTGATAGATATTGAGGAGTCTATGCCTTGGCCACAAAGCCAAGCAATGTCAAATTCCCAAAGGTCATATGTGGGTTAAGAAGTCTAAGTTTGTGTCTGTAAATGTTTTCTTTTTTGCAGTTGTAACCTTTTGGCACTAATACTGTAATTACCAGAACATTAGCATTGCTACTATGTTAAAAAATTATTTACTGGAGTTTTGGTATTGTCTTCCTTGGGAGCAGGATTGCTTCCATAGTACCTTATCAACTCTCATGGTGGTGAAGGAGGAGGTGTGTATGTAATCTACATCTAGAGAGATACAGATATATTTATATTTATTATATAGTTGCTCAGTAGGCTTGGTTAAACACTTAGTTCCAAGTGTGTCTCAGGCGTGTCAGTGGATATATGATGGGATTCTCTTATAGTGATTACCTTAGGCTTACTTCTGTATTTTTCCTTCCTTATCACTCTAGAAGGACACATAGAGTGAAATGCATCCCAATCCTGACAGCCAGCACAGGTGCTATGCACTATTTAAGACCTCATAATTAATGTGCCCTCATATCCATGGTAATAAGTCTTTGGAGGCTAAATTTGACCCTATTTGTTTTCCTCCATCTAGATGGAGGAATAATAATACAGTGCATGCTATGTAGTTGTCTCAAGCTGCTATAAGATGAAAATAAAAGGAGAATCCACAATTTTCCTGGGATATTGAATTACAGAAAGGCATTTCATGGAACATGCAGAGTTTGTTCCTGAACACACAACTGACCATTTCTACTTTTTGCAAGATTGATGTGATTTGAAATTTACGAAATTATTGATTTTATGTTGGGGCATTAGAAAGGTCAGCTGGAATCCTTGATCAGTCAAGATGGTGTTGGCACCTTCCTCCCTTGCCACAGTGCCTAGGAATAGGAATAAATCTCTCCTGAAATCTAACACATGCTACATAGTGCTGTAGGAAGTATGAAATGTTTTGCAAAATGGAAACATCTCAGGTTATGTTAAGGAGGCAAACATAATATCATTAAGCTTGTACTCTGAAATATGTGCCTTGGCAGACTGAAATTCACACAAATCCATATAAATAATTTGGCATTGTGTTTACTTGGTTCTAATCACTCTTTGCAATGTAATATCTAATAGTAACACATTCTTCACATATGGTATGTGCTATTGCTCATGTTGACGTGTCCACAGCAGTGGGAGTTAATATAAAGCATATTGGAATAATGACTCACCAAGATGTGCTAAAGGCTTTTCTTTGCATTGTCCGTTTATGGATATGTTCCTCAATCACTAGCAAAAAAAGAAACAAACAAACGAACAAAAATAAAGCCCAACAAGCCAACAGCATAAGAACATGCAGATCTTAAACTCTCGTGTGCTTTATATTACTATAAAGAATTGGTAAGACTGGGTAGTAAATAAATAAATAAATAAAAGTAGTGTGACCCATGAGAAAAAGAGAGAGATTATACAAAATTATTTTTGTCAGTTATTTCAATAAGACTGAGCACCATCACAAAATTTGCTGCAATAGTTTTGACTTTTAAACAGGGTCTAGAATTGTGCTATTGGCCCACCCTTTTTAATGACTGCAAAAACTACAACAACAAAGTTCTGAAGCCTGGGCCTCTGGAATCAGATTTGGGATTTTATAAAGAAATTGGCAGACGTTGCACTAAACCTAAGTTTTGCAGACTGGTGGTCATTTAAATGGCAGCAACATCTGATAGTGCTGGGTGAAACTGAAGAAGGTGATGGATATTTTAACAGCTGGTACTCTTAAATCAGTAGTGGTGTGCTGGTACTAATATAGCTGTTAAAACGGAGTTACAGAGTTAGGCCCCAATCTTGCAATATGTAGTGTTCATGCTGACTGCTGTGGTTGTGCAGAGCCCCACTGACTTTACTAGGCCTTTGCACGTTTTAGGATCAGGGCTAAACTTGACTTTTCAAACTTAAAAATATCTGTTGTTTGAACAAATATCTACACTAAAAGCTTACTAAACAAACGGTCTTACTATCCACGTAACAACTGATCTGGTCTGGCAAATCCTATGTTCATAAAAAGGAGATTCAAACTAGAGGCAGTTTTGATTAGGTAGGTCCATGAAGGTATGGACAAAAGGGATGCTTGGCTCATGTAAAGATGTCTGGTCCATGGATCTCTATCTTCCAGTGACCACCCAGCTTTCTATTCGAGTTTCTTGACTGTCTTCTTCATCTCCTATACTTTTCCTTCTCTTGTGGCCATCTCTGAGCTGCTGCTCTGCTGTACTCCACTGCAGTTGTTTTCTCCTCACTGAAATGTTGTGAACTCTTGTGTACAATAGAATCTCACACATTGTGGCATGTGGTGAACTCCCAATTCAAGTGTGTGTTGGAATATGTAACAACTGAACTGGTAGGTAAGGAAGGGAAAAGTGCCGCAGGATTGTCAACCCCAACCCTCACAATCATCACTGGTTGCACACTTGCCCACCAGCAACTAGCTATTATTGCTCGAGCTGTAAAGATATTAGATGCTGAAAAGAAGTAACCAGCCACTCCATGTTGGATGAATTTAATCTAAGACTTAAATGTGATTCTTCTCTGAAGATGAGCAAAATGAAAAAAATCCAATGGGAAAGAAACCTAAAATGATGAAATGGCAAATTTTAAAGGCCATTAAACTAGAGAAATAAAATGACTGCCAAGTAGACTTTCATTTCTCTTTTTATTTATAAACATTCATATAGAATTGCAAGGGAAATGGAAAAACCTTGAACTCCCATGAAAGACATTTTGTACTGCATATGCTGAGTTACTGCTAAATATTCACCTGTCTTAAATAGACTCTTCCAGTGGTTTCTGTGTCATACATCTTAATGTCAGCAACATCTGCCATGGAATTGTAATGTGGATCAGTAAAGATAATCACCAGTTAATAGGGGCTCAAAAGCATGTTTTAGATGGCACAATCTCTTCAATTATTTCTGTGGATAATTCACATTTATGTATTTAATAAAAGCTTGTGTTTTAATGGAAAGCTGCGTACCCGATGAGATGTGAATTGTTTTGTTATTGGTATGGTGGTCTGTCATCCCAGCAGCGTACCAAATACCATAGCTCAATGTACTATTGTGAGCTTAGCTCTAAATATTCCCTTTTAGTTAACAATGAACTGAAGAATCATTCTAATTCTAATTTTGGCATCTTTCTGGTGAGAAGAGAATTCTTATGTCTGTGTACACATATGTAACAAAAAGGAAAAATACTGAATTACTGCCTTCAGATGCTCATTCTTAGAGTGTCAGGGGTTGTGGAGGAATCTTGAATTGTAACAGTGTCAGTCACTATATGGTTTACCTGATAGCAAGATGTCTTGTGAGATGAAGTAAAGGATTGGAGCTGGTCAGAAATGGGAATGGTTAGAAATTTTGGCAAAAAAATCATCAAATAAATTAAAATGTGGATAGTTTCACACAGCTCTAAAAAGGACATGAGAATATCTTTGATGTAACTGTTGACTGATTGACATAATCATCTTGGCCAATTGTTTGTGCATGCTCAACAAATGCTTAAACTGAGATTTTCAAAGTCACCTAAAGAATGTGGATGCCTCGTTCACAAAAGAATAAAAGAAAATTGTCTCTCTCAGTCCCAGAGGCAATTTGGCAGATTTTATTCTCCTTCCTAGTGAATGTTTTGAACTACACAAGACTGTTATCTCATTTTTGTTCCTTCAAGATATATTGCTTTTGCAAGTCCTGTTTCTGGGAGTTACGTATGTCCCTAAAATGATTACATTCAAAATGGTGGCAGCTACCAGTTCTGTATGGCTATCAAAGAGAAACTCTCAGGTTAAAAGACAACTAGAAAAGCAAAACTAAGTCTCTGATATTTATTGAAAATAGACTTTAGCTTATGAAAAGTGAAATTGTAAAGGATAAATTTGCTTGTTAACATTTGTGCTATCTCTTTGCTTTTTGGGTTTATGCTCCTTGGACAATGTAAATAGACCCGGCAGTTTTGCTGTTGTGGATAGACATATTCACTTTCTGGATCTCCGGAGTCCACACAATACAGTCATATTGAGGTTACAAACATTGCAGGTGGATGTTTCAAATCCAAACACACAACTGTTTTAATGGAAAAAGCAGGATTTTGTTCTATCAATACCTAAGTTTGGAGCCAAAACGACCTGACTAACTGTTGTTGTAAAATATTCAGACTTTTCTCTGGTTTACTAATGTAAGGGACTTTCTTAAGGTCCCACTGCTGGGTTACATGGAGGAAATGTGCTCTCCAGCACGTGAACATAAGTCAGGAGGGCTTTCAGTCACAGTAAACATAGAGCTGAATAACAGTAGCTCTGGTAGATGACTACAAGTGCAGTGCTCCCCTTAGTTATTAATGATTACTTGTTAAGTAACAACAACGCGCTCGATCCTGTGAGAGTAGTCAGTATTTTCCCATGTTCGAGCAAATGAGGTATTTGATTTTATGATAGCACAGTGCTATGTAAGTGGATGATTCCATAAGATCTATATGTTGAGCTGTTCCATGCTGTGTTAAGTGATATAAGTGCATGTGTTCTTCGGTGATATGTCAAGACATCATAATACAGCATGGGGCTGATTTAAATGACACACCGCTGTACTGCATTCATGCACCTAAAAACGGATAGGTAAGGAGCCACAGAGGCATGTGTTTGCATTGCTTGCAAGTCTTTATAGATCTATCCGCCAGCACAGGGAGAAGTGTTTTCAGAGAGCTCAGTACACCTTTCACTGGCACTAAACTTGAACATTAAATAAGTCACCATAAAAGCAGCAGCATTGTGTCGCTATCCAAAGTATTGGCAGTTTGACGCAAGATCCATTTACATTAAAGAGTAAAGGTATTTTTTTGCACACACTATGTTTATGCCAGTACAGATGAAAATAGGCAAATTTCTGAAGCGGGAGTACAAATCTTTATGCTAATTAGTTCAGTTCCAGAAAACAAAAACAAAACCTCAAAACACACAAAAATATATCCCAAACTAAATACTGCCCCCTCTGCCTACTCCCCAACCGTTTGGATTACTAAACCTGCTAGTGTCAAGTTCTGCTTCACACTGGAAGAGAGAAAGTACGCTAATGCATATCGGTTAGTCTAGCTTATTCAGTGTCATTGCCATATCACAAGCTTGTGTTTGATTTTCTTTATAAACTAATAATTTCCTGAATGAACTAATACTGCCACAACCACTAGTACCTCTGCCTTGTAGAAGTTTTTTATTGTTGTGTATGCAACTAAATTGAAATATCTTTCACTTGAAATATTGACTTTAATATCTCATTTGAAAAATTCATGAAGCCTTTGATGTTAAATCCATACTCAATTTAGCCAAATGCCATTAGAATATGCAATACGCCTGAATACAGAAAGCATTATTGTCTGTGTTTCTGCAGAAGAATTACATTTTATGACTGTAACGTCAGGATCTTTTTTGGATTTGTGCATGAGCAAAAGAAAGGGAAAGGCAGCACATTAGAAGCAAAATGAAAAGTGGTATTGATTAGGCTCTCATTTACCCTCTCTTTGCTTCAATCCCTAACTGCATGGAAATAAGGGCTGTGCTACAGCAAGGAACAATGCTCTGTAATGAATGGAACAATCTTTAGAAAATTAGTGTAAGCATGTATGATAGTGCACAGATGTTGCTCCTAGTAACTGTCAGACATTTCTTCTACATTTCCATTTACATAAGTCTCTTTATTTTCTAATGGTATCATAATAGAAACATGACAATAGTTAATGATTTCATAAAACATAACGTAAAGACTGTCAGAGAGGTAGAACATTAATTGAAACCTATAGCTATAGTACATTAGAATTACATCTCCTAAATGACTCATGATAAAAATATCTCTCTTTTACTGAGAAAGACAAAGACAGGTAAAAAAAAAACCCTAGGCTTTCAGCAAATTAATTTTTTTTTCCAGCAAAACACAGACTGGCAAATGTTGCAAAATCTCCTGAGTGCTAAGAGAATGGTATTTGCCTTTAGTAATTTATGGGCACTTCTCCCCCAGCTATCGATCACATTTAAAAAAGTAAACTGCATTAACATTTTAGACAATAATGGCTCCAGAAAATGTTTGATTTTTATCACTACCAAAACTGATGTCATGCTACTTGAATTCCTTAGCAGACATGTGAGAGTGGCTAATTCTCCGGAAGTTAAAGTGCTGTATGCGTAATGTGTTTACACAGGCAACCTGGGATTAATCGAATGAACTGGATGTAAAACAATGCTTTGAATTTGCTATGCTATCTTAAAAATATAAAAGAACATGTTGGTGGCATTAGGCAGGAGACCCTTACTTGACAATGTAATTAGATGCCCTGAGGATCATGGGGTCTGTTATGGATAAGATTATCTCTGTCATCAAAACAGAAAAGAGGAAGACCAGCATCTGCTGACTGCTCTCCAGCACCATCTTCTGGCCAGTTCCTGGAAAATAAACATCCTCACTTTTGGTTCCAAGAGGGGATAAGCTGCCTGTTGTCTTTACCAGAAGGAAGATGATGGTATTAACAGCTACTTAAAAAATTCAGCATTGTATTAGTGAAAAATAAATATTTTATTCAAGTTAGTGAGGGGAAACTGGACTTTTAACAACGCATTACTCTGCAGATGTGTATCAAAGTGACTGTTCAACATGTAAAATCTGTGAGACTAAGGAAACTGAAAGCTCATTTAATGAATCAACACATTTCAGAACATGACTGTCTCCCCTGTACTGGCAAAATTTTTATCTTGACATTGTTGTTTATGGCTCTTGTTTAGCCAGACATTGCTGAAATACGTTACACAAAATTATAGTGACTTGAGTTAAAAAATCTACACCATAATTACCCATGTATCTGCAGAAAAAAACATTTGTTTTCAGTATACATACATATACACGTGGAATTGATGATGTGTAAGGCCCTGATCCTATAAACATGACCACTGCTGCTTTTGTTGAGACTCCACAGAGATTTAGGGATTTACCTATAAGAGACAGTTTGGAGGACTGCAGCCTCAGTGATCTTTTACTAAGCTTTTCCTCAATTGTTGGTTTTCACTGAGTTGCTCTCATTTGGAGTCTGGTAAAACTACTGAGAGGCAGTTTGACAGAACAAATAGTGCACTGAACTGGAACTCAGGAGACCTGGGTTCTTCTCCTTACTTTGACACTGGCTTTCTGGTTGTCCTTGGGCAAGTCACTTTGCCTCTCTGTGCCTCAGTTTACTCATCTGTAAAATGGGGATAATGATACTGACCTCCTTTGTAAAGTGCTTTGAGCTGCATATAATAATAACGAGGTAGAATAATATGGTAGAAAAGTGTTTGATGCCCATGCAGCTAATTCTGGCAAAAGCGAATGTACGAGACCTATATACCAAATCTGTGCAATCTGAAAAATCCCCAGGGTATATTTACAGTTATATACAAATATTTCTTGAGTTAGGCACATGTTGAATTAAATGTGGTGAATTAACATCAGTTTTTAAAAAGAGCCCTATCAGTTAAAGAACAATTGATTAAAAATACTTTTTTTCTTCAGAACAGGTAGTATCATGTATGTAATGACTGACCACAAACAGTGGATACTCGCTTTTACTCAGGAGTGGAAATTGGTGTTTTGTGAAGGGCGTAATTCCTGGTAGATCATGTTGCCTGTATTGTCTGTACAATATGCAAAAGACGAACTGATTTGCTTGTTTTTTATATAGCCTTGGTCCTGGAAACTAAAACTCAGATGAATATTCCTATTGGGATCCGGTGTTTGTGGGATTTGGGTATATGTTGCTAACTTAGTGCCTGATCCTACAAACTCTTACTCTCTTGGATAAACCCATTCAAGGCAATGGGATTACTCACATAATTAAAGCATGACTAAAGCTTTGAAATATCTGGCCCCTCCCATTGAAATAAAGAGAGAACATAACTTTTACCCTAAATTAAATACATACTTCTGGTAAAACTCTACCACAACAGGGCAGATTACTTTATGTTACACCAAATGATAAAAAATAACCTGATGTATGTAGTCAGGATATGGTATATGGTTTGTATGTGCTGGTGAATCTGATACTGATGAATGAAAATTTATTAGAGAAATACATCTGATATGACTGAAGACTTTGCTGTGAACAGTTTTACTTGTGTGCATTTTATTTCAGAATCTTAAGCGTATGAGGGATAACGAAGAACGGTGGGAAAGAACACAAAGGTTTTTCCAAAAAGAAGGAACTCTTAATTTGCACATTAGAAATATTGTACAAATCAGCACATGGATATGTGCCTACACACACCATATATATATACACACACAAACTCATGCTTCCTTATGCAAATTACTGCCAATATTTAATGAATCACTTCCTCCATGTTCCTGAATTTCTGACTTTTAGTTTAGGTTAGGGGTTTTGTTTTTGTTTTGTTTTTAAATAAAAGGCCTACACTGACATGTGATGCAGTGTGGAACAACAAAGTAAGATGAGATGGACTGTTCAACCCATATTATTAAAGAAATTGGTTCACCTTTTTGATTTCATGTCATTGTAGTTCTAGCCATTCATTTGTTCAATAAACAGTTTGGTATGTTCTGAGAAATAATGAATATTGATCAAAAAATCGATCACTTATTAAGAAACAGACTAAGGGAAATTGTTTATCCAATCAATTTTTAATTTTTGATTTGTTATTTATATTTTCCAATTTAATCTACCCCTCCCTTAGGCTTCAGAACTACCAAGAAAACCAGTAGGAAGGGCAGAGAGACACTGGCTGCACCTACAGAATGAACACAAAAGCCAATACATTCATTATAGATCACGCTAGTTGAAAGCAGCCATAATAAAAGAGATTGTGATTGAGAATTGTGGATATATTACCTCATGCACTTTTGGTTATTGGACTGAAACTTTAGCTTTTAATGGAATTTTTTAGGCTCTGTGCTTGCTGCTTATTACGTCAGTCAGAGCTGACACTTTCGAAATACAATAGTTACAAAATATTAGACTCTGTATCCAAGCTAACAAAGATTCTGAACATGGCTGGAAAGAGTTTGATTATCTAGGCTGACTAAAAGAGACTATTTGTTTTAAAGGTTCAGGTCTCTGCTTATCTCGTAGTGTAAAGGAAATTAATTCTGCAAAGTTTTTTTAAGAAACTAAATATAAATTGGTTCATTCTGGGTGAAATTCTCCCCTGTGAAGGGGATCAGCGCAAGGCCTGTGCTCCATATATGTCCCACTTAGGCACTCAAAATAGGACTCGTGCTGGCTCACTGCTTAGGGATGAATTCCATTTTTAAGTGTGAAAAGAACATAGTAACCATCCGAGTCATGCTTCATCTCTGAGTTCCATTGTTCAGTTACACTAATAAAGAAGACTCATGGAACCAATGCATAAAATGATCATTTTTATGACCAAATGAGAGTCCAACTATTTGCCATTTTAATACATCTGTACAATGGATAAAATGCATTGGCATCCCCAGTGACTAATTAACTCTCATTGGGATTTGAATTCACAAGTTGGGTATACTTTGCATATATTAGCACTGCCTCTCAATTTCTTTTTAAGTAAAAATAGTTAACCTGATTGAATGTATTTCCCCCTCTTAATTATTGTGCAGAGAAAATAGTTGTCCATATTTAAGGTTGGAGGTAGCCTTTATTATATATCCAGTTTTCACCTATGCTAAATCAATCTATCTGAAATTTCACAATCATAATTTTATGCTAGGATGTGGGTTTTTTTCTTGCTTGAAATGTTGAGATAGATTGAAGAAAATGTTGGGGAGATGCAACACAGATATGAATAAGGAGGTGATCTTTCTTCCTGAACAATTTCCTAGCTTGCTACTTTTTTTTCATGTCATGATAGAGCTGTTAAGAAACTCAAAATGAATGTTAATCTGTTGGTGTTAGTAAGGACTGCTGCTTTTGATTGTTTAAGAGGGAGGTCAAGGATATTGGTGGAAATATTTATTAAAAGCAGATCTGATTATTTTGTGAGCTCTGGAGATTATGAAGTGTGCATGGCCCTGGTGTGGATGGCTAAAGGGGATGAACAGTACACAAGGAACTGCATGAGGAGAACAAAAGGCCAGGCCCAAGAGTCACAGTGAAGAAGCAGGGGGTCTGGTATGAGGAGTGAAGAGGAAGAAGCACATGCTTAGTGGCACATGGCCTAAGAATGAGCAGCCTCCATCCCTACACAGTTTGCAAGCTTTATGGGAACACATGTCACCGAGCTATACTTTTACACAACATAAAGAAATCTCTCAGATAAAATTCATTCTTAAACTGGAATTATGGTTGTTATCTTTTGGGTATTGAAGAGGAAGAAAAAATTAGAGGTCATTTTTTTTCTTCAGAAAAGACAAATGTTATCCTGGAAGATCTAATGATATTAGTTACCCTAAAAAACAATAACAAACATTAGAAAGTATGGAAACTCATAGTCAAGGAGGGGGTCACTCAATTAGCCTTAACTCTGCTCCTTTCCCACTGTCAATAGCACTAGCAAAAAGTAGGAGACAGTCCTGTTTTTAAAGAATGCATGTATTCATTGTATTGTTCGGTCTAATCATTGACAAGTGAGCTAAAAGTCCTGTGCTGATTTCTCTTCAGAGTAGTGTTGTCTTGTGGCTAGAGCACTGGACTGGGACTCTGTAGAACTGGATTCTAAGCTCAGGTTTGCCACTCGCCTGCTGTGACCTTGGCAAGTTGCCTTACATCTGTGTCTGTTTTCTCATGTGTAAAATGGGGATAATGATACTGACCTCCCTTGTAAAACACTTACAAATCTACTAATGAAAAGCACTCTGTAAGAGCCAGTTTTTGTTGTTCTTATGTTGCTCTTGCTGATTGACAGATTGTATACCTCATATTTAAATGGAAGTCTTTACAACATGCCAGTAGTTTACTCCTGTCTTCTTTAAGATCTTGTGCAGTCACTGGAAAAAGACACCTCTTCATCAAAAAACATCTAAATTCTGGACAATTGTTCGATGCAGTTTCCTAAAAGAATACATATCACAAACCTTAAATTGTGGACCTACTGTGAGACTTAGCATGGAAATACAAGTTGAGATTTTCAAAGTGGTGCAGGCGGTTTAGTTATTCATCTTCCATTACTTTTAATTACTCCAAACCTCAGTCATAATGTTGTGCAAAATTAAGCACTCGGGACTTTTTCAAGGGGAATAGGCAGTATGCCGCATTTGTGACTAAAGTAATAACCTTACACACACACACACACACACACACATGCCCAAACATACCAGAAAGCGTTCTATAGTTATATATAGCTACCAGTCCTGATTGTGGCTTGAGAAGGGTCCTGCAGTTCGTGGCTTTAGATGATATGTAGAACGCTCCTTTTTCCCTCATACCCATTTTGTATGTGGGGCCACTGAGTCTTCTACGTCGCTTCTCTGTGACCGTTGATTGCTGGTACAATAGCAGACGTGACTTTCAGCTTGTTCTTTGATGTCTTTGATTAAGTTTGATTAAGTTTTTCTGGGGTGGATCCTTCTTTGCTTTTTGGGGCTATGTTCACACTCTTCAGCCTAGGATGGACTTCACACTTCATCAGGACAACTTCATCAAGACAAGCTGGCAGTTTGGGTCTGACTCACACACACATACACCCTCCATTCATACCTTGTTCAGATAACTATCTTATTCATCTAAAGGTTTAGAAAGGGTTTGACACAAGATGGAGTATACATAGGTCAAAATGGGGTTTTTACACAATATGGAGTATGACTGAGAGAAGTTCAAATGTTACATGATATCAAATCATATAGAGGTTGACACAAATAAGGGTATGGATTAAAAGCTATGGTATTTTGTGGTGGGGGATCAAAAATCAGGTAGTGGTGGGGGAATTGCATTTAATAGACATGTACAAAATTTAACTTCAGAGGCAAAATCTTTTTCATCAAAATGTCTCCATTTTATATACAAATTCAATAGGTGTGTATAATGGCAGATGGGAATGTGCTTTTTCATACTTTCTAATATCTTGAGTTTTCTTAAAGTGTAACCTAAAGTTGATTTTTCGGGCTTGGTAATGTTCAGTTTTTGGCAAAAAGTACAAAATGTTCTTAAAGATTTTATTCTCTCTTTAGTAACTTAGCTATTTACTACCAGTGAACATTGTTTCTGCTGTTTCAGAGTGATAGGATTGCCCTAATGTCATTTGCTCTGATTTTGCGTCACTGGAGGTGGGGCTTCCAGCTGTACCCTGCATTTATGATGAGACTATAATGGAAGGCACTGACATAGCTATAGGTATCACTCTGTTTGGAAGTAATGGTGACTATCTGTGTCACTTGTGAATTATTATTAATAATAGCACTTAGGTTTGTGCTGCTTGTTCTTGCCAACACTACAACAAGACTTACCACCACTTGCTGTTCACTGTTATCCTTGCATCTTTTATTTTCTTGGACTTGTCTTATGTATTCCCACTCACTTCTATTTATTGTTTCTGCCTTCCCCATCCAATTGTCCTGATTTTCTCTAATAGCAGTTTAATGATACTAATGATGTTAATCCTTTAGTGGTCACTGTCTTTGTAATTATTTTTTTAATCTAAAGCTAATTCGTTCACTATATTTTTTTTGGATTCTGTCTGTTGGTTACCTGCTCAGTTCCATTTTACGCGTGCCTGTGTATCTCTTTCCTTCCATTTCTAAATCAGACTTGTAATCTGAAGGAGTGTTTCTCTATTAAACTGAAACGTGCTGCTTCTAGTTCTTTCTTTAAACTTTCACTGTGTATCGCCTCCTTTTCACACCTGTTTTCTGATTGGGGAGGAAGAGACTTGGTTTAAAGATGCAGACATTTTTCACCCACACAAAAGTGTGAAAAATGTTTCTTTCTCCCCATACCTTTTTTCTCTCTCCAAATTTCAATTTTTTTTGTCTACCTCTACCCCTGGCACTGCCTCTTGCTCTATTATATCTGGCTCCAGCTGATGTTGTTTAGACTGTCCTTCATCAGGATGCTGATTCAATTGCTTTTGACCTCAGTCATCATTCCATATGCTTTTCTGCAGACTTGTGGATCTCTTACTCTATTTAGGTTCCATGGAACTCGTGATCTGGAGATGGGAGCAAGCAGTAGAAAGAATTTGAAGGATAGCTTCATGGAGAATAAATTAGGTTCTGATGTGCACATGTGTTTGTCTTACATGGCCTAAAAGCACCAAGAGTTTGATCCAAAGCCCCAAGCCCAAGCAATGGGCTTAGCACCATACCCTTAAATGGTGTGTGGATGGTCACTATAGAAAAACCTAAACTATATTGAGTTTTACCCCAGCTTGCACTCCAAATAGTCCCACCCTAATCAGTAGGCTTTCAGGGAGAGTAAGGCAATTCAGAATTGGCCCATACTTCTAAAAATTAAACTGCAACTACTGTGTGATTGTTCCAAGAGACTGCATTGGTAGAACCTGATACACACATTTCTCATACGGAAATTTATATAGATCTAAGCTCCAAATCAGAATAATTTAAAGACAAAGGTTCCCTGTTTCAGAAATGCTCTTCAGTGAGTGCATAAGTTTGATTATATTCTCTCTTATAGTGCCTATGAGGCAGGCCTCCAGCCATTCAGATTCTTGTTTTTCTGCCATGACCCAGATGTTCTGTTGTAAAACTACTCCTTGCTCCAAACTCTGCTGATCACATGTAGCAATCCCATAGGAATGGAGTTAGTCTAGGCTGGAGGAATGTGGTTTGTGTATGCGCTCTGTTACACTGTTTAAAAAGAATATTTTTCTAGTTTCTCCTAAGACATTTTTCAGTTAGGCTTAAAAGGGCAGTTGTTGGACTAGCACTTCCCCTTCTTGTTCTGTGTTTCCCTATGTCCTGGTCCTCTGTCATGCTCTTGGCAGGAAGCCATTCCCTTTGGCTAGACGTAATCAGAAACCAAGATGAATGGGAAAGGAAGGCTTGCTATGTTATGGCAATTCACTGAGCCAGTTCTTTTGGGAATGTCTGCTCATGATACAGGGATGTAATATACACCATAGAGCACAGGATATTACACAATGGATGAAATGGAAAATGCTGAGAAAAGCAATTTGAATGGGATTTTTTCTTAAACAAGGTAAAATAACCCATAATTCTTGGGGAAATATGACAATCCAGAATTCTTGGGAACTGTATCTCCAGCAGCAGCAAACTTTTATTTATCATAATGTAGTGACTGAGTACTAAATGCACTTTGACTATGAGACCACTCTGATGCCAATCTTATAATGGTGTAACTGCAGTGAAATTACTCTAGCATAATAAAAATGTAACAGACTGGAAAATCAGGCCCAGGGCATTCGTTTTAAAGGAAGATCTACGTCTAACATGACATACTGTGTTTTAAAATATATTAATTTTTATGTTCCAGTGCACTCATCCCTTTGAAAGTCCTATGACTGTGACCTTAAGTCTTGTGAAGCGCCCGTAGATTTTTCCTGTAGGGTCTTATCTAGCAGACACTACTGGGTTATAATGCTTAATTCCATGAGTAGTCCCGTTGTGGCCCCTCATGGTAGTAAGCAGCACAGGAAGTGGCATTAGGCCCATAGTTTAATGGAGATGATTGATGTATTGGTCATTTTGATAGGTTGCTGGGATTTGCTTGTGTTAAAACATTATTTATGAAAGTTGATATAGCTGATAAGGAGGTATAGTCTGTTTGTGGTGAGCAACCTGACATATAGTCTGTTTGTGGTGAGCAACCTGACATATAACTCATTAGGGCTGATGGGAGTTCTGTGTTAGTCCCTGTGCTGAGGGGAGACTATTTCCCAAAACATGGGGCATCATCGTATTGTTCTATTTTCTCATATTTCCCCTCCTATTCTAATCTTCTTCAGATGAGTGGAATTGCATCCCTTTTTGCTTGACAGCCAAAGACAAACACCAAGCTGTCCAGAAGACAGAGTGCCATTTTATTCCTCTGTCGAAACTCCTGATGAGATGGGCAAAACATCAGGAAACACTCAAGAGAAGACCCCCTGAACCTTCCAATTATTCTTGTTGGCATCTTTAAATAGATAAGGTATTTTTTTTACAATAATTTCCTTTTTGGGGGGACTATTAACAGTCTTTCATGGTATAAAAATGCTCTGTTTTATTTAATTGCCAGTTGGGCAAAACCTGGAATTTACAATACTCCAGATTTAATTTAAATTTATTTTCAGAATGTTGTATTTTCCCCCAGTAGAATCTTAGAATTTAAAGCAATAAGTACAGTGCTTAAAATAGCTGTTTAAAATGTCTATTTATGAGTGTTTTAGACCCAATGGATTAAACCAACTTTATTCCCAGACTCATATTATCCTTTTTTCTCATGCTGCTCCTATATACTTTTGGCAGCACATCTTAAAATATTATTTATGCTTTGGTCCATTCAGTACACATCTTATGCACATTATTCTAAATGTAAAACTATTAAAGAACTCGTATTCAAATATGCCTTTTTGAAAGTATTGAATTAACAGTGTTAGTTGGATTAAAATAAAGACTTGTTAAGACAAGTAACTTTTATTTTCAAATACCATCTTCTCTTTCTTCTGTCTCTGCAATTGCTGTGTTTGACCAAGAGAATTGTTACATTATTCTTAGCAGGGTAAATACCTATTGTGGTTGTTTTTCTAATTTCCACAGCCATCTTTTTCTTTTTATATAAGTAATGTCACTGTTTATGGGAAGAAGGCCATTATAGATTATCTAAATGTTGTGATGTTGGTGGAAGAGGTTTCCCTCCATCCTGTATATCTTTGTAAACTTAAGCCTTGTACTGTATAAGTATGATAAGCAAACTTTGCCTCCATTTCTGTGTCCCTGTTTAGGTTAGTTGCATTCAGTATCATTGCCACCTACTAACAAAACGCTGTACAGAAACGTATTCTTCAGAATTCAGGACGTTTGTGCATCTGTTGTAGGTGGGTTAGTTTGATAATTGGGTAAAAAATATTCCATAGTGTTAACCTGAGAGAGCAATTGAAAGGAATGGAAAATAGTGTGTATATTCACATGCACAGTGACAAAACTGAATATGTACAGTACACAGTTTGGGGGCCTAATAAGTCCAAGTCCCGATGAATTGGTTCTTGACAGTTATGAATGGTGGACTAGCTGCATTAAAGCAATGAGGGAGCTAACAGCAGGTTTGAAAACTGGGTTTGAATAAATCATCAACCAAACACATAACCGCATTGTAACAGTAGGCCAAAACCTATACAGCCATGTGATTGCTAGTTGCCAGGAGACCATGAATCTTGGGCAGTCTAAAAATATTGAAAGAATTTTAGCAGTTTCAAGTTTACTGAACCCTTTTAAAAACCTAATACATTTAAATATATTAAAATATAGCTAGTTTGGTAGACTGCATGTAAAGCTATTCTCCTAAATCAGTTTCTATTGTACAGTGGTCAGGGTTTTCTTCTACATATTTTCACTACACTTGTATATGTATTTAAAATATTAAATGTAATGATTTAGTATCACTATTGAATATTTGCACTAAAATGTTGCACACTTAGGTCTCCATCCTGCAATCACCCTCCTTACTTACAAGAGTAACATTATGCTTGTGAGTAGTCCCATTGAGTTCCCAGGCTCTACCTCAAGTGTTTAAAGTGAATCACATGCATGAGTGTTTGCAACAAGAGGACCTAATATCTTTTCTGAGATTACATCACTTCCAAAAGACAGGCATTAAATGTATATCCCTGGTAGAAGCAGCACAAAAAGTTTATTTATTTATTGCTAAAACCGCTCCTACATGAAGTTATTTAACGTGTGTATATGTAATCCCTACATCTGGGTCTCGATCTGGTTTCTCATCTTGCGGATGAAATTTTGAGTTGAATTGCAGGCATAAATATTAGTAATGAAACAAGCCTGACTTCTTGTAGGCACAAATAAGCAGGGAGCAGTATATTTCTATACAGACTGCTCATGAGCCATCCGTTCTCAAGGAGGCAACACGCACATCAGCTCACACACGCTTCAATTCAGGATAACCATATGGCTGGGAAACTGTTCATAACCCCTTCCAGCCATAGTGCTCCAGTTAGAAGGTAGATCTGGGCTCAGGTTCCCGACTGGCCGTAGATTTCATGTACGGCATAGGGCCACTTAATCTCTCTGTGGCTGAGTTCCTCACCTGTGAAATGGGAATAAGAATACCTCTCTTCCTCTTAAGAGTATTGTGCAGATGAATTATTCAGTTATTATAAGGCTATCTGATATTTCAGTGGTAACCATCAGAGTAGATAGGTGGATAATGCAGTAGGCTTAGATTAAAAGCAGTAGCAAGTGAAAGCCTTAAAATCTGATGAGCCAATCAAATGTAAATTCATAGCACATTTGTATTATGCCTTAAGTAGATATAACAAATACACCAATTACATTCTTTTTTGTAAACTAACTACAGATTTAAGTAATCTTTTAATATAGTACTTTTATTAAGGGAAGTTCAGTCAACTGAGACTTTTCCTTTTCAGAAGCTTTGCTTTGCTTAAAATAGCTACATAATAATAACAAAAAAGCACCAGACAAAATTTAGGAGAAAGAAATAAAGAGAGTGAAACTAAGGGCATGTGAAGAACAGTCAGTATCCAGCAACAGCAGCAAAACAGTTTCAATTTTCTGGATTATTAATTCAAATTCACACGCACATGCCAGTTAAAATTAAAGGCCTTTTTTTACTGCTCTAGTTTAAATTAAAGATTATATTCTGCTCCACAAGTCTGAATTAAATAGCTTATTTTGCACACCAAGCTCTCATTTTAAAACTAATAAAGAAAAGACATAACATGTACGTGCAAGCTTGAGACAGGAAGGGTCTAAATTACTACACCTGTTTCATTTGGGAGCTACTTTATTAGTGTTACAAAACTTGGCTTTCAATTTGGCAGTCAGAAGAACATTTAGAACAAGCATTTCTTTGTTTTGACAGAAAGGCTGTGGTAAATGAATGACGTTTGAGCTAGGTGTGAAATGTGAAGGCACAAAATTAACTGGTAAGATAATTACTGTTCTAATTCTGCATAAACACGCGTTTTGAAAATCATTAATAGTTCAGGGAAATAATGTTAGTGATTAAATAAAGTGGTTTGCATCACTGAGCACAACTAAGCTGCTTTAATTACATTTGAAAGCAAGGGAAAGCAGCTAATTAAAATTAGCACAGGGTTCCTGAATGACCAGCACTGCATTGTTGCCCTAACCTGTTTAATTGTGTATTTATTAATATATCTTCATTTCCTCCTTTACTATATTTAACAAAATTAGTAAAGAAACTTAAACCTGTAAGAAGTGAATATGATTGTGTGTAGTTACCAAAATATGCACTGCAGATATAACTGGGGAATTATTTACAAAGAAAGACATCATCATCCAAAAGTCATAACTTTTCTTTAGAGTCACATCCACATGTCATTCACTTCAATAGATTAGAAAAATGGTATTTGGCACCATCACAGAATTGCAGCATTTTGTAACTGTGTTTATTTTAAAAACCTCTTGAACACCAAGTTGTTAGCTAAAATATAGCTAATAAATCTAAAAGTAATCAATAATAAAATATTGAAAATAAGGGGCAAAAAGTAGTATATAAATTAAATGGATCCTTTATAATACCTCGGTCTTAGTCAGTAAAAGGTGCACTAAGTTGGTTACCTACAATAGGTAGCCTTGTTTTAAAAAAATAAAATATTTTAATGCATCCCAAGCTTTTCAGTACAAGTTTATTTGACCTTTAGCTAAAGACGCTTTCTAATAGGAAATCAACCTTTTTTTTCCTGGTTCCTTAGGTGATCAGTCAAGATAGGTTTCGCTGTATTAGCGTACAGACATGTAAAGATAGTTGGTTTATAGTCTATACATTTTTAACAAATACGCAATATAATACAATGAAGACAACTATAAATAGATTAAAATGCTAATTTATATTTAGGTATAATCAAGTCAAGTTAAAGCAGACACGATGTTTTCCACATTGATTCAGTATTTATACTGAACCTCTGATGTGAGACTCAGATGAATAATAATTTACATACATATACATTTTAAACAGTAAAAATTGGTGAAAAATATAAAGTTCCATATGGAAAGGTAGCGGATCCTAAGAAAAGCAGCTTAAGACATGGGAATTATGCTTATGAAACTGATACGCAATTAAAGCAAGAAGTTAAATTTAACTCCATGAATAATACAGACTATTCAGCAGACGCTCCATACATTATTTTATAGATGCATGTCTTTGTGAACATATAGGTGTTGGGTACTGCCCTCTGGCATTAAGGTCTAACGGTTGGAGCAGAGATCGAAGCCAGATGTAGGGTTTTGATTGGGCCAGAGGTGGTGCTGAAATCAAGATCTGGGGACAGGCCAGGGTCAGAACTGAGATCTGAGTCTATAGACAAGATGAAATCAGTACTGTAGCCAGAGTCCAGGTGCAAGCGGGAGGTCAAAGCTGGGTGGCCAGAGTCTAAGAACAAGCCAAGTCACTACCATAGCCGGGGTCCAGGTCCAGGCCAAAGGCTGATGTTGGGTAGTTGGAGTCTGAGGGTCCGGGGAAGGTCTGGAATTGGAGGCAAGGATGGAGTGAGTTAGTAACAGGGCTCGAGCAGGAGTATGGCAAGGACAAGACTGGACCTGTGCTCCGGCAAGGCTGGGGCAGGAACAGGATCAAGAGCAGGCTGGGCGTGTCAAGAGTCTGATATGCTGTGAGGCTGCAGGAGGGTTCCTCGCTGGTTAGTGCTGTTGCACAGACAGATCTGATTATGCAACTCTGGTGGGGTTGGGGAATTATCTGGGCCAGGGGATCATCCGACCCAAGCTCTATTCTGCGATAGGCTGCTTCCAAGTGCCTAGGGCTGAGTCATGGAAGGCTCTGTGGGAAGAGTAAGGGCAGGTTTACACTTAAAATGCTGCATTGGTGCAGCTTTGCCACTGTAGCACTTTAATGCAGACACTCTAAGCTGATGGGAAAGAGCTTCTCCCATTGGCGTAGTTAATCCACCTCCACCAGCGCATGGGTTGGTATAATTACACACCTCTAAGCGATGTAGTTATACTAAAGTAATTCCGTAGTGTAGACCCAGGCTAAATTAGTGCAGCTGGGTTGTTGTTCCATGCCGGAACGGTGACTCACTGCAGCTCTGTGGGAGGGGCACCTGAGCAAGCAGCCCTGGTCTGGCTGTGGGTGTACCCCACACAAAGCCTCTGCTGTTCCTTATGAAGATGTAAATTAGGAGTCAGTTCGGCTGTTAATTTCAATGGTGTTTTACTGCTTTACGTTGCTGTGTAGCATCTGATCAAAATTGTATGAGTATGCAGGGTATACAGAGTATGCAACAACATTCAAAGTTATTTCTGTTACAGACAAAGTGTTTTGTGCTTTTCAAGGAGTTCACACTGTTAGCATTCAATATTTGAAAACATCTAAAGGTAGGGAAAATATCTAGTAGTGTTTTATAAAGAACAAAAATCCAGCAATGCTTTTAAGAATTTGCCTGCTAACTTTTACAAAAGCAAACAAAAACAAAAAAGAAATGAAAAGAAGCTAGCAGATTGAATAAATGACCTAATTAAGTCTTCTAAAGAATTTTTAGTAGCATCTCATTGCCATAACAATTATCTTGCATCATCAAGGGGTACATGACAACTTCTTAGTAATCAGTGAGATATAATCAATGGTGGCATTGTCTTGTGTTGTAGCAATAGGGATAAATAAATGTGGTGTATTTTTTTTTGTTTTTAATTGTAAGCTCCTATTTCCTTAGGTCATTTGTTGTGGCCATCGAAATCATGACTAAAACCTTTCATTAACTTTTCTCTAATTTACTCTCTGAAGTTAATATCAATAAAAGTACAAGAGCCACAAAAATGTGCTATATTAAGTAGAGACGGATCTAAGCTACCAGACATTCATTTTTGTAAGTGGGAAAATAAGGTTTGTGGTTTGCAATACCATTTTATGCTATTATTACTTTTACTTGTTTAATGAATTTAGGGGAGACACACATACCAGATTGTTCTGTAACATTAATGAACCACATACAGAAAACAATTCCTTTTTCTGACATGTCATGCTATGTTATGCTGGGTACATCATATTAATATGATGTAAAACAGTGTGGTCTTATATAGCCCAACATGAAGTGTGACAGTACCATGGAGATATACTAAAATAATGTGTGTTTTAATGATGCCTGTTCTGAATTGGTTATTCTTTGGTGGGTAAAGGCAATCCAGAAATTGGACGGTCTTTCAAAACACATTAATAATCTGGGCATTTAGTGACTTGATGCTGGCATATCTAATGTTAAGAAAGATAGATTCATTTGCTTTTTTGTACATTCCTTTCACCCATTCTTCATCTGTTTTTGTCTCTTTAGAATGTATGCTCTTGGAGGCATGACCTACGTTTTCCTCTATGTTTTTTTAAGCACCCAGGACACTATGGGTGATATGTCAATCTAAATATCTATGAATGGTATGTCTGTGGCCCCATTGCTGTGCTAGGGAAGAACTATTACTCCCATTTTACAGGGATAAACTTGACTTGCCAAAGGAGACAATTGACTAATTGACTTGCCAAAGGAGACACAGGAAGTTTGTGGCAGAGCAGAGACTTGAACCTGGGTTGTCTAGATGAATGCCCTAACCACTGGACCATCCTTTCTTTCTGATAGCAAGCCCAACCTCCTTCCATCTCCTAATATCCTAAATCAGGACATCAGAACATCCCACTGGAAAGAGAAGACTGTTTATATGTTAATTTAGTCCTCATTTAGTTCCACCAGATCATGTGCTGGATTTGTAAATATTTTGTAATTGAATTTTATAAACATGTTGAACAGGTCAAATCCTAAAAAGTGCTGAATTCCTGCAGCATTCAGTGGGAGATTCAAGTCCTCAAAACTTCCCAGGGTTCGGTCCAAGAAGGTTGCTTACATTTTAACAGAGCCATAGAAATAAATTATTATTTATTTGTCTTATTGAAGCAAGAGGACATGACTGACTCTGGTGTAGTGCCAGACGTGCTTTTGGCATATGGTGAGGTAAGCAGAGTGCTTCCAACTTACATCAAAAATACCAGTAGGACAGTTGGGTCCACTTGGACCAAGTTTTCTATTGTGACAATTGTAAATTTCTATCGTAAAATGGAGGTGGTAGACGGAAATGGTTTATATTTTATGTACTTAAAAAGCCAACCTTCAATATCAAAGTATATAAATATATAAATAAGATGTATAAATAGTTTCTACATTTTATAAAAAATAAAAGCATTAATTGGCATAACACCTAAAATTCTCTGACTTTTAATAAAGATTAATAAAATGCCCATCCTGTAGAACATTCCAATAGGGAAACGTGAGAGCTTCTTAATAGTGTGACATGATTAATTGTGGCATTTCACTTCATTATGGCAATAGGGATAAATAAGAATGTTTTGAGAGAGTTTAATTGTTAAAGATGCCATCTCTCTTGCCCCTCTGCTTCACTGTGGTCATTACAATCAAGACTGAAACCTTTCATTAACCTTTCTCTATTTAATTCAATCTTTTGAGTTTATAGCAGAACACAAGATTCACAAAGTATGTGGGCTATTTTACATAGACAAGAGCTTCACCTTCCTGTCTTTGCATAGCTGCTGAAAAAGGTACAATACTTCCTTGCTTGTTAACAGTATGAATTGTTTAATTTCATAATTACTTTTAATCAGACTAGGCCTGATTCTTCTCACATTGCTACCCCACCATAACAGCATCTCGTGGTGTAAAACAACTGGACTATCTACATCCACCATTAGAACCTGAGTAATAATGGCTGCTGCAAAGACGCTAACAGCTCACTAAAAAAAGTCATCAAAATCCAGAACACCCTCATTAGGCCAACAGATCAGTAACAGGTGCTGGTGGCATGCTTCAACCCCTTTGTCTATCTAGACCAATCATTCAGTAGGGGGCACTAAAATTGACTAAGGAAGTCTGGCATGGCAGCCAAACATTTGCTCCTCCTGCCTGGTGAAAACATTTTTAGAGCAAATGGACCTCTCCTCAGAGATGACATCAGGACACCCATCATGGAGGACAGCCTAAAAGGGGCCCTGAAGCAGGCAACAATCCAAATGATACTAAATAAAAATTTTAAAAAATTATCAGTGTATCCTAAAGATCTTACCTGCTTTGTTCACAAATCTAGCTTTTCCAGTGTTACTGAGAAGACATTTGCAAACTGCCTCCAACAGCATCCAACTTCTGCCAATATTCTCGACCTCTCTAAGCCAGGTTTCAGACCCAGCAAGGAGACAGCGCTGATCACACTGATGGTGATCCCTTTGTAGCCAAAATCAATGGCAAAACATCCATGCTGGAGTTAACTACCTGTGGCCTTGACTCAACTAGCCACAAGGAACTGCTAGCCCATCCATGGAATATAGTAAGCAAGAGTCAAGAGAACAGTGCTGATTTCTCTCAGGAGGGCCATGAGAGGCAGCTTTCACTGACAGTGCTCAATCTCCTAGGTGGTAGGCATGAACATATTATACCAGTACTGTGCTTCCCTGAAGTAGATTTCCTGTTCATTAGTGCATCCAGTTCAATACTGGGACCCAAATACATGAGAGGCCATCTCATCCTCCACATCACAGGTATAATGCAGCTAATGGTACCCAGAACAAAGTTCATGTAGGACACAAAGCAATCTCAGCAAAGAGCAACCAGTTGTGTAACTGTTTGCCACAGTAGATCAAGATGATCATATCTTGCCTTTTTCAGAACCTGATACAATACTCACAAGCTGCAAACCCTGTCACCTACGAATGCACAAAAGCCCCACTATGTGCAGTAGAAAGCATAGTCCTAACCAGGATCATGCTGAAACTTAAATGTTGCTGTATGTGGTGCCTAGATATTACACTGATTGAGAAGAAAAATACATGAGGTGGAATCCTGGCCACACTGAAGTCAATGGGAGTTTTGCCACTCACTTCTGTGGGACCCAGATTTCACTCACAAATGGGGATAGAGTCATAGAAGTAGTCACCAAACAGGCAGGAGCATTGAAAGCTGCGCCTGCGGCTATCACAGCTCTGTTCTGGAGAAGCCACCTGCACAGGGTGAGAAGATTAAATACGATAACTGAACAACTCCTCCATATTCTCCAAATTGAGAAAGCAATATCAGAAAGCGTCCATCTGAAGCAGGTTTTAGAAACACTGTTTTCCCTTCAATCAGAAGTGTTGTAAATTGCTCCTGCACCTACTGAAGTCAGTGGCAGAACTCCCATTGAGTCCTGTCATGTAGGATCAGATCCTTGTTGATTGTCTGCCTTCTGAGATGCCAAAAAGGTGCCAGTTGTGATGGTCTTTTTCATGTAGATGCTTGCTCACTAGTAACTAGGCTTAGTCTACCAAATCATTACATGAACTCACTGGTTTATGGGATGTATAACTTATGGGGTATATGTATAACAGTTATGGGATGTATAACTTTCAGTCACTATTGATTCTAATGGATTCTGTCTACGTACTTGTTTGTTTCTGTTGTAAGTAGTGCAAACAGCATGTGATTTTTCTCCACATCTAGCCACAGTTGTTTGAGCTGGAAGCCTCTGTTTTGAATTATCTGGCTTTGGGGCTATAAGCTGGACCTTTAACATTGCTGTTTGTATTTAGTTTTACATAACACTGAGCTGTTACTTTGCCCTAAGCTGTGGAAGACACTGTTATTCTTTCAATTGCTTCTTTTTAGCATCTGTCCTTGATATAATCCTGAAGGACCCAGCCTGGAAATCTCCTTCTGGCAGAACAAGATCTCTTCATCTTTGAGGTCACGTTCCAGGCTTTTGTTCAGTCGCAAGTTCTGTTTGGATTTATCTTCAGTGTGTCTACTTGAATATTCAAAAAATCATCAGCTAGTCTAATTTGTTTTTTTTAAAGTCATGTAAAAGACTGATTTGCTTTGACAGGTGGATCAGAAACAGAATTGGAGCTATTTTATCTGGACCTAATTAAACAACCTTCATTACTGGCAGGTATGTGTTTGTGATGACTTAAAATTAGCTTGATTAGAATTAAAACTCAGAATATAAGGCATTGAATAGATTGGTTGAAAAATATGGTTTAAAAATACATTCTGTGTAGAACATTTTAAATTGGGCAACTGCATGTGTAAATTTTAAATCTCTCATCATGCCAAATCCCATTTTGTGTTCTATGTTAATAGCACTTGTCACAGGTATTATCAGGTTATTGCCAATGCTTATAAAATTGTTCCATGCTAGTTCAGAATTCTGAAACTTTAATAAAACATTAATAACTCTCATTTGTCTGTTAGAAGCACAGAAGTTCTGTCCAAGTTTTGTGTAGCCTATTTTGAGAGATATTAAAGCCTGTGAATAGGACCCACCAGCATAAGGCTTATTCACCACTTATGTCCAACCAAAGTAGGACTTAAATTCAGACCTAAGTGGTGCATAGGGCATGTGCTGGCCTGGGCACGGGTCTAAATTTCACCATTTGAGAGTAATTGTGCTCTGTGAAGGTGAAATCAACTCTCCCAACCTAGGCCTATGACAGCATTTTTCTCCATTACTTTCTCAATTATTACTGCAGCCTATGGAGTAGACATCTCAACCCTTCAGTGTCACTTGAATAATGAGTTGGTGCCATGGGATCCTGTGGGCCTCTTCTGACTATCCCAACTGCCATTCTTTTAGACAAACAAAACCACTGCAAATCAAATACACTAAAGTGTTCCAAAATGTTCCTCTGACCCTGACCATTCAGGCCAAGTAAACTGCTGCATAACTGCATTCCTGTATATTAAAAACAAAACCCTATCATTGAGATCAACTTAGTGCATAGTGCTGCTAATGCTATATGTTTATTGACCTACTCTGAGAGGGAAAAAGTTTTGTGCAGGGAGCTTTGTGAGAAGTGCTTCAATGCACTGCTGCAGCAATGCTTGGAGTGTGTGTTAGGTGCAATGTGGTAGTTTTAACAGAACACAGGCTTGTTAACTGGATGCCCAGTAGCATTGCAGGGGAAATATATTGTGCCTAAAATGGAGGACTAGCCCAATGGGGTAGGACCACCGGGTTGTTCTAGGGAAAATGGATATAGTTTTCTAACACACACAGTATTGGAGTAAGAATACATCCGTCACAAGTGAAAATACTATGTTGATATCTCATTGCTTTATGGACTCTGGAGTGTTAAATATCCAAATGATATCCCTGAGAGCTGGATTTTGCATTTGGATTTCTGATTTATATGACAGAGGTGAAATATCACATGTAGTCAGGCAACTGCGTATTGACAATGGAGCTCAAGTTATTCCAGTTATTGTCAACACTAATTTAAGAATAAAATATGCTCCCCACCCCCGGATCTTCCAGCATCAGATGATGGCATACAAGCTCTTATAGCCTCCACCCCCTTAAACCATGCTTCTTTTGGGAGCTCAGCCCTTATGTGTCAAAAACACATGGATGTGAAGATACTTTATGCCCTTTCGAAGGACACTAACACACCAACAAACCGTTAGCTAAACAGTAAGGCTGCTGAGATTCCCTTAACGAGAAAGGAAGGGGGACTCTCAGGTTACTTCCATTGATCTACAGTGCAGCTCTGCTGGGCAGAACCAGGCCCATTTATTCATTTTATAAGTCAACGTTAAAAAAAAGAAAAACACCAGATACTGTTATAAATCTTAACAAAGCATTTATTTAGTTAATTTTAATTCATGGCATGTGACCGATTACCAAAGGTCTCAGAATGCAGGTATACCATCTAACACAACAAATCACATTTTTTATTTCAAATGAAAACACAAAAAGACCAGCAACAAAATGTTGCCCTCCACTCCCAAACCAAATGCTACTGTGCCAGCAAAGGTCTGAGAAGAGATGGACATTACACTGTCCCTGAAACAACAACCAACTCTTGGCTTCTCTCTTGTCCTGGATGGGTTTGGATAATCTTTCCACTTGTCTGTATCTGACCCCACATCCAGCCTGACCAAACCAAACCAAACCATCTGGAAGGTTCTAGTAGCATGGAAAGGCCTCTGTCCGGCTCTTTTTCCTGGAATTAGGGCAAAAGGTCTTTATAATATCTAACAAGGCTAGCCCTGGACTGACCTGCCATCTGCAAACCTGAACATGAGTAGCAATAATTCCATAACTCAAATATCATTTAAAGATATTTCTCTGTAAGTAAATCAGAATCTTTTAGCATAAAGAATAATTGCAGCATCAGCATAATGGGAAGGCAGCGTGATCCTGCGGATAGTGCATTGAATTTAGTCACTATTCCGGGCTCTGTCATTGGCTTCCTGGGTGACTTTGGGCAATTCATTTCACTTCCGTGCCTCAGTTTCCCAGCCTTTGTAAAACTCTCTGAGATGTACATGGAAAAGTGCTACATGAACTAAGTATTATTATTTTCTCATACTGATTTATAGGTGTAATAGTTCCAATCTTGGCAAGGCCATATGTCAGTACTGCATTGGAAATGTCGTGTTCTGTACTTTCTATATCTCCCACAAAAGATTTTACTGGTTGATTTACAAGCCATGACCTAGGGCAGGCACAAACGTCTTTTTCAAAAGCTGCTATACATTAATGGTTGCATTAATTATATTCTCTTACTAATTGGATAGTGTCTGTGAACCCCATTCAGTAATGACTTATGCACTAGTTATAGGGAATTCATTTAGGGGGGAAAATGTGAATCACCCAGTGTGTGTGTGTGTGTGTGTGTATATATATATATAATCATTAGTTTCATCCCTTGGATAGTTCTTTTCCCATATATATTTGGGTAACTGGTACAGGACAATGATCTATGTGCAAGCCATGAAAACAGACAAAACCAGCTGAAAAAGCAGCCCTATGCCTGATTAAGAAAGGAAAAACTTTTCCAATTGATTTAGTGCTTCATAAATTAGCCTAGGGACAGCTTTAAATTGTGCTCTTATTATGCATACAGGATTCTTCTCATCTAATAATTTTGCTATTCAATAAAAAGATGTTTTGAATAGCAACCAAATATGCCATAAAAGTAAACTATCTGAATTCTGTCAAGAGGATAAATGTGAATGAATGGTTTGAAAATGTCCCCCAAAATGATTTTTCTCTTCATTGCTCTAATATAACTTTTCATTTGAAAAAAAATGACTACTGGGAAATAGTCTAAAAGTGGGAGTTTTAGGGAAATTATAATAATGTGTCCACTTGGGCGTTGAGGTGCTAAAATTATATTTCAGTTCCCATCCAAAGCAAGTAACCAAACACACAAGTTAACTTATGAAATAAGCAAATTAAGCTAGCCTTAAAGCAGGTAAGAAGGTAGAGTCCTGGCCCTTCAAGATCGTGCCATTCAGAGAAATTCTCAGAAGGTTCCTTCATCAGGATTCTCAAGTCCACTAGGTGATACCAGCCACTTTTAAACCAAAGTTAATAGTTCTTTTTATGGCTTTCTAAAACTATCACTATTTTTAAAAGGATATTTTCTGGAATATTTTAAAATATATATGTAATATAAGCTAAGTCTTCCTCAGCATTTTCATTCCGACTACAGGAAATTGTAGGGTAACAGTTTTTGGCCAGATGTAGTCCCAAGGGTTTTTACGTGTGTATAGGATGAGTTGTTCATCTCCTACTGCCCATGACAGTTAAAATGATTATTATTTAGACAGTACCATAATCACAGCAACGGCAAAATAGCATATCTTGGCCAGAATCCATCTGGTAAAGGCCCTATCCATAGGGTTTCTAGTAAATACTGAAAAATCTATATATTAACCACCTATCCCAGTTTAGACTTCACTGGTTTAAAAAAGAAATCCATATTTAAAACAAACAAAAAGGTGTCAATAATGGATGTTTGCTTCATCTTTCTCACAGAGTAAAACTATTGGGGTCTCTAGTAACATGGCTCCCTGCTTTGTGTGCCTGTTCTCTGTTATAGCAGCATATGTGATTAATGAGGAAAAGAAAAGGGAAAGCAATTTGGGAGCAAACACTTGCATATCACAGGCCACCTGGTTAGCTATAATATGGTGGAATTAAAAACTTAATACTGTTAGAACACCATTCCTTTTTTAGACCTGCTTGCTCCAAGGATCCTAGAGATAGATGTCTCGGTCTGGCTGGGGTGGTTGATATTAAGATGTGTTAAAGGGCTCTCTGGGCATAAATCTGAATTACTCTATCTGGAAAGATCTAAATTGGTTACAAATGACTTAAGGCGTCAAGTGCAAGTTCTATCAGATAATAGTTTTAAAGTGCCGTATCTCTCCAAACTAGGAGGAACTAAAAAAGAGTGGCCATAACAATCTGGAACAATCTGGCTATAACCATTTGGAAGTATTGCCAGAACTGGAAACAATCTCCAGATGCTCCATATGGTTCAGTGACAAAGAACATGGTAGCCAACATCTTGTCCAGGAACTAAGACCAGAAGGAAGTAGCATTCCTGAATAGGGAGTTATTCCTCAGATTGTTACCAATAGGGAACTCAAGTGCTGGCTCTGTTTGCCAGGCCTCACAATAAAAAAGACTCTGAAACGTTTCCTGAGAATCCCATGCATAGCTGAAGCAGGGATACATGCTGACTTAATTGTACAAGAATACAGTTTCCCTCTCTGTCCCCATCTTAGTTTTTAAGGCCAGAAGGGACCACTGTGATTTTCAGGCCTGACCTCCTATATAACACAGGTCATAGAGCTTCCCTGAATTAATTCCTGCTTCATGTCCAATAGTTATGGCTCAACTTTTAGAAAATATCCAATCTTGATTTTAAAATTTTCAATGATGGAGAAGCACCATAACCTTAGTAAGTTTGTCCAGTGCTCCAGAAAGTACTAACAAAGGTGAGAGATGTGCCAAAAGGGTGCCTCTAGATTTCTTCCCCACTTGCCATCCAGAGAATGATTTCATTTTTTTTTATAATACATATTTCCTGACATATTTCTCCTTAGTCCTGAATGAGTTAAGAAGAACAGAGAGGGAACAGAGACGTGTGCAGTCAAGGACTCTGATGGTAATATGTCTGCTGTCTGAAAATACAGGACTTTGGGGGAAAATACAGTCAAATGTCTACCTTAGGTTAATAGTGATATTTGTAGTAGACATAACAACATGTAGAAGCATTGGGGAACATATTTCAGGGCTAAATCTCCACTAACTGACTGTTCAGCAATCAAAGGGGAAAGATTAAGTCCACTATGAAACCAAATGCTTTTTTACTGGTCTGTTTTCCTTGGAGTAATCAGAACCAGGAAATTCAGAATGCTGGTCAGAGAATTCTTCCTAAATAAATTATTTCATGCCTATTTTGACACAGCCATCTGAAACAGTAATCTCAGCTGTAAAATTGACATGTCTCATAGTCCTATTCTGTTTTTCTACCAGAGTATAAGAACTAACTCTTCTAAAACTCAATAGACACTGGATGATGAAAAAAAGGGTCTATGGGCAGAAGAGCAGATGGGTTCATGGTCTGGATTCTTTGGTGTGCCAGAGCACCACTCAGATTTGGGGAGAGGAGGATATAGATGGTTTTATATCACCTCTTTTATCCCTCTCCCAATGCCCAGAGCTGCTTCAACATGTGCCAACAGATAATGGCCCTAAAGGGGATGCTCCATCAGGAAGGACTACTGAAGTGCATCATGCTCTGACACTATTTTGCACCAAATGCCTCCACACCAGGAGAGGAATCCTCTGTTTGGGGGAATCCTCAGCTGCTGCTTAAAGGCAGCTTGAAATCAATGACCTCCCCTTCCCCTTTTTGTATATGATGTAGATCCTAGCAAGCCAGCTAGATGCAACACAGTTAATTTTTGGGTCATATGAACCTGGGGGAACTACCACATTTACCATCTGTTTCAGATGGGTCTGGGTCTGTTTCAGATGGTAAATGTGGTAGTTCCCACAGGTTGAAACACAATTCCCTCATTTTAAGGACAGCTATATTTTAAAGGAATAATTGTGCATATCTTCTTAAGGAGAACATGCAAATATGTATCACTTATCATTTTACCTTTTCTACCCTAATCCTTTTATTTTGTTCAGGGGAAGATAAGAGTCTACATTTTTTCTTCCCCTATAGTGAGTACGTCAAGTAACCCAGGTTTCATTCACAAACTGAAATAAGGATAAAGACCTTTCTTACTTTCTTTTTCATATACACACAAGTATATATCGCTAATGAGCAATATGGGTATGATTCTGCTCTCACTGCCTCCAGTTTTATATGTCATTGGATTCAATCTTTATTTGCATTCTATCAAGCCCTATGCGTAGGGTGATCATATTTCCCAAATGGAACATGAGACACTGTGCAGGGCTCACCCAACCCCCCCATCTCCCTTCCCTGCCTAGAGCTGGCCTGAGATGCCTGGCGTCACGGCTCACCCAAGCATTGGGACTCACCCCCCTCCCCAAAACTTCCTCTGCACCCTACTAAGGGGGTGCATCCCACTTTTTTGGCAAAACTGGGCATTTGTCTCATTTGTTCTTGCCGGCTGATGGCAAGAGCAAATGGGACAAATGCCCAGTTTTGCCAAAAAATTTAAGACTTCCAGGACAGGGCCTAAAAAGAGGACTGTCCAGGCCAGAATGGGACATATGATCACCCTACCTATGTATTTTATTCCTTATACTGTACCTTGATTTCTGGTTCCATGGACAAATAGATATCACAGAGAATGCATCTGCATTCTTCCTCCATGGTCCAGCCAGGACAACCCATTCTTAGGCTTCTGGCTCCCCAGCTGTCACCTCTCTTGGGCAGAGACAGGCATTTCTCTTGCTCCTGCTGCATAACTTCCTGCTATGAATTCCACAGCAAAGTCAGGCTGCTGGAGGAGAAAAAGTAGAATGGGCCTGCTTAGAGGCTATAAACAGCATAATTACCCACAGTTACATTACCCCACAGTTATTTCTAAGCAAGCACATTTATTCTTAAGTAGAAGCATTACAGAGAAAACATTAAAAACAATAAAAGAACCTGCACACATGCTAACATTAAAAACAATAAAAGAACCTGCACACATGCTAATAAGCTTATCAGAGATCACTTTCTTTTCTCCCACAATCACCATAAGGGTGGTGTCAGTCCTTCTAACTTTTCCCTAAAGATAGGGACCCTCCCCTGGGACAGAATGTCCTGACCATTTGTTGGTGTGAATGAAAGCCTTGAGTCAGTTTAAACTCAGGTTATTTATCCAAAAGTCTTTGTTTTTTTGTTTTTTGTTTTGTCTGCTGGTCTAGAGAATCCAGTTTGAACCAGTAAATATGTCTCTCCAGGTGGTAATACCTGTTTATGTTCAGATTGGTGTTAAGCCTGTTTATGGCTTTTCACCGTGTTTCTAAAACAATATTCTTCCCCAGTTGGGCGATATTAAAGTTCTGTTTATGTTTTTACAGGTGCGTTAGGCTTCAGAGTCAGAATCACGTACTGAAGGTAAGCCATGTGTGTATGCACGAGGGGCCTGCCCCCCCGAGGCAATGGAAAGAGTTCCTTTTGGCTCAGGCTATGGGTAAGCACAAGCTTTTTGGTGTGAGGGATGAAAAATGTAATTATGTCCCTAAAATAAATGGAATTACATTATTAAAATAAAAAAGTCATCTGTTTTCATTCCATCAGGTGTGTGTACAGTCCAGAATTCCCCCCTCCCTTAATATACCTACTTCAAAAGTCTGATATGAATAGCTAGGGAGTAGGGCTAAAACAATTTACTTTTGGTGAATCCGCTCGCCATCTGGGAGATTAGGGGGTATAGAAAAGGAATATTTTCTCTTTACATTCAAATTAAGTGCTTTTGAAAGGTTCTGGATTGACAGTCCTAGAGTATGAAATCTTCAGGCTAATCTCCATGTCTACTATGAGCTTTCTGCCAACAGAGGTGACAGTTGCAATCGTGGCTTTCTTTGGCCTAGACTGAAATCACCAAATCATTTCCGGAAGGTAACTGTAACAGGGTGGCTGCTTAATGAGAACCCTCTGCCCCTCATGGCCAGAGGTCACTTTGCGGTGCCCTGCCTCTGTTTCCCCCTCTTCAGGACCCCTTACACAGGTGTCACACACTTTTTCTGCGGTCAAAATATCTCCCCCCTCACTTGGGGTCTGGGTTTATTCAAAGAAAATAACTCAAAGTCCAACAAACAAACATTTCTCTTCCTACTTCCAGGTTTCTCTGCCTGGGGAGCTTTTGCACTCTCTCCTGCTTGCTCAGGGTCTCTGCTGTCTTAGCAGGCTATTTCCAGCCTTTCCTGGCTAGAGTTTTAGTCCTAAATCCCAGGACTCTGATAAAGCCTGCTCCCTCTGAGCAGTCTCTGATTTCCCTGACCATCCTTTCCTTCCACCCTTCACTTTGACTTATAGCTGGTCTTTATATAACAGTGGTTCTCAACCTGTGCCCCAATCAGCACACAGCTGCAGCCCATGTGACATCCTCAGGGCCATACAGGTAGTATTGGATGCAACCCACATAACACATTGTGGGCTGTGTATGCGGCCCACAATGGTAAATAGGTTGCGAACCGCTGCTGTCGCGGAATCACCTGACCCCTCTCAGGTGGGACCCATTCTGTAAACAGGATCGGTTTAGCCCCAGACTCTCCAGCCCATTGGGCAAGCCACCCTGTTAGCAGGACCTGTGTGGCTCTGAAGATCTGTTACAGTCCTCAAGTCTGCATACTGGACACTGTGAGTTCAAGCCACCCTATTACAGCCCCTTAATGGCATTCGGACACTAATGACCTATCCTGGATTTGAACTGATAGCCTATAGATGAAAAGTTCATGTCAAATTACTAACTCCTGGTGCACTGCATTCTGTGTAGCTGCCTAACAATCAGTGTGAAAGACATCTGCATTCCAGAGGCTATAGTTTAGCACATTGACTCTTGGGCACCCCTTAAATGCTACATCTGCATTATTTAGGTGATAGAAATGTAACACCCCCCATCCCAGGGAGAATTTAGGTTCAAACCCACAAATAGCAGAGAAAGTTCTGCAGATACAGGCTGGTGTTCCTGGGGCCTGCCTTTTCCTGTTCCAGAGCTGTGAAAATGCACAAACCTGAAACTCTGTGCTCCTGGGCAGTCCACATGACAGAGCTGTCCCGGGCAGCTGCAAGCCTGCGATCCGCAGCAGCCCACAGGTGAGCTGGCAGGGAATCAAGTAAGTTTCCTCTGTTTTGTCAGAAAAATCTCTGACCAGTTGTATCTGTAACACTTACCATATTAGGCCCACTCCTGTCTTATCTCTCCATCCCTTCTCTTTAACACTCCCTAGTTCTCCACAGTTTTCTGCCTCCCTTTCCTTGCCCACTCCACATTATTCCATCTTTTTCCTTCCCTCCCCACATTCCTGGGCTATGTCTTCCTTCCCGCCCCTTCAGTTTCCCTTGATCCTCAGTCTTCCTCCCTCCCCTCTAATCTGACTGTATGCCCCGCATCTGTCCTGACCTGTCCTTTCCCCACAAGTTCATCGTTTCTAGTCCCTTCACTATCTCCTTTTTGGGGTACACATGGAAAATTATGTGTGACCATCCTGGCTTCAAAACTATTGAGAAAAATTAAAGGCAGCAGCCATGCTGAATAAGGATTTTTTAAAAGTGTTCCTGAGTTCTTGGGTAGCTTTAGAAAAATCACCAACATTGTAGGTCTTAGGATATTAGAGTTGACAGCTATGGTAGATGGCTGTAGGACATAGCATAGTTACATATTCTATGGCACAGCAATTGCCTTATATTTTACTATTACATATCTAGCATGAATCTAAATTCATATTTCTTTATCTTACACAGACCTGGCTTTCCTTTTGTATTATTTTTCAATAAAAAGCCTTGTATGGGAGCTCAGGTGTGGAGCCACTGTTGGTGGGCTTTCCTGATTATAACACACTCTCTGAGCTCAACAAGAGTGCCTCTAGCACATTAGCATAGCACTTTTTGCATTGTCTGGTCAGGGATTTAATTTCACTACATCAAAAGCTACCATCAAAACCTTGTCATTGCAATTTGTCACACATTTTATTTTGTGTTCTACATCTTACTGAAGCCTCATCTTCCTGTCCCACTGCTATTGATTACTAGTCTGGAGCAAAGATAAATCTTTTTTTAAGGGAAAAATTGTGAGAGAGAGAGCTGCTCTCAGTATTGAGGTTTCAAGTCCTGTAGGCTTGGAAGTTTTCTTATAAGCATTGCTGCGTGAGTGGGACATGATGTTCTATGTCACAGGTATACTATTTAGCAGACAAATGTGTTAATGATGTCATTGATAGTTGCCAACCCATGGAAAGCAGTAAAAGTATTAAAGGAAAATAAGAACAATCATGCTGGAGTAGACCTGTAGTACAGCTACTTCTGTCTGTGAGAGTGGCCACTACCAAATGCTTCCGAGAAAGGTGGAAAGAACCTCAGAGTAGAGTTTTATGGAAGAGTTGGCCTGTAGGAAAAGTTAGTTCTTAATCACTGTCAGTTTGAAGTTGATTTAGGCCCCAACATGATGATATATATATTTAAATCCTGTTTAATATAACTCTGGATGTTCTCGTAATATATACAAATATCTAATCTTTCCTGAATCCTGCTAATCTTTTTGGCCTCATTTGTATCTTGTGGCAGAGAGATCCACTTGGAACAAAAGGGAGCTTGAATTTTTATCTCCTCATTTAAAAGATAGGGTAATAGAATACCAACAAAAATGGTGGATAATAAACTTAAGGTGATGAAAGTGATGGTACCCAGGGCCATCTGATCTCTCAGCCAATTGACAGCAAGGTAATGGTTATGTACAATTGAGAGGAAAACATGGTTGTTTAGAGTGGAGAGTTAGTTGATCTCTTTCTCTTTGTCCAACAACTGAAATAAAATATATTTATTTGTGTCTGGGATACACATATAGTGCTAAAGAACAATGGATGGCTTTACATAGTACAGAATATGTTTCGGGCCATTTGCCTCAGTAAAGATGATTGTTTGGAGTTCTATTAGTGGCCAGACTACAGCAAAGAAATATTCTGGTTTTCAAAGATCTTTTCTTTTGACTTCTTCTTTTTCTTATGTGCATGTTCTGAGGGGTGGCAAAAAGGTTATGCCTTAACTACAAAACAGCAGTGTTGTGTGATGAACAGGTCCATCACAACCACCATGACTGACTAATTAATGTGGCACTCAGATACCTGACTTACACTTTTGTAGGTAATTGATGGATGGGTAATCTGCCTATTAATTTATTATTAAGCAAGTATTTCAATTCTGGCCTGTCTCTAGTTAATAATCAATAGTCCTGTTGTCTAATGAAGAAATGGCCTTGACATCATGGCCTTTGTGCAGTGTTAAAATAACAGTGATCACTATCATTATCATATGTCCTTGATATATTGTATAAGGGCGTGAATATCAACCTTACAGTAAAAGAGCATTTAATAAGTATGTAGAAATAACTGATTGTTCAGAGAAACATACCATGATCTTCTAGGCAAAGAGATGGGAGAGATAACTAATGCACAAACATTTTGTAATTCTGCCTCAAAATCCTGATGGAAGAAAGCCTCCTTGGTGTACAAGAAGCACTTTCTCACTCTCCCAAGGAAGACAGGGCATTCTGTTCTCTCTTTTATTTATGCTGAATAGCACCAAAGAAAAGAGCTGACTCTTCTCTCTGCAGCTGAACAATATAGTGGAACCACTAAGTGAACAAATAGTCACATCTCCATTCAAACCTTCAGTAACTCCTTACCATGTTGTTGGGGGTATATATGTTGATTGGAACATAGTGACTCAGTTTCCATCTTTTCATTAAAGCTTCTTCCCATGGGACACTCAGAACTTCTCAACCTTTTCTTTTTATCTATTGCTGTAGCCTCGTTTAAGCCATATTCCTAAAGGCAAATCAAAGTAATAGTTGTGCCAACCTGAATACTGTAAGTAGAATTTATGATATATTTTCATCAGTGACGTACTAGAGACCAGAGCATAGTCTATATTTGGATCTTTTGACTAAGGCACAGTATCTAATTTCAAAAATTAATGGTACACTAGACCTGATTTTACTATTCCTCCATAATACGATCTTCCTTTTCTTCCAAAATTTCTACTCTAGCATTAAATAAGGAAAATCTTTTGTACTGTAAGTGTAAAATTACACGATTGTCAAGTCATTATTTAAAAAAGAGAAAATCAAGTATCTTTGGCTGAGATTAAAAACTGGAGATGAATCAGATTTAAAATACATACTGCGACATGGTGGCGCACGCATGCAAGTCTTTCAAACACACTTTCAGAATGGCAAAATGTAAACTTGGCATCACAGGCCAGCTATATTTGATGTGTTAGTGTCTCGCAAGGCTTTCCAGGGCAGTATTTCTGGCAGTGGCACTAAAAACAGTGCTTGCTGAATTTTGCTGTGATGCATTATAGGAATTTTAATGCCTTTGGCCCAGATTTTTAAAGGTATTTAGACATTCCTGCACACTGCAACTTCAATGCCTAAGAGTCATTTTCACTAGGGATTTGGGCCCTGGGGAAATAGGTAGACAGTGCAATGCTGAGTATAGCACTGCCTAAATACCTTTTAAAATCTGGGCCTTTGTGCTCGGGCATAGACATGCTTTCCAAGTCTACTTGTCCCATTCCTAGAAATACACTTTCAAAGCGGCATGCAGATTCATACGCATACATTTCTTAATTATACCCAGCTGCATTACGTCAGCATATGATAGCTACCTCCAGGGTAAGTGCAGATTTATCCAAGAAATAGAGTATGCATAATGCATGCTAGTACATTTGTTACAGTATTTCCCATGGACAGCTATAAAGAACTGTGGATTGGACATGAGTGGGAGTCTATAGTTGCCCCAAATCTATTAATTCTTAACAAATAAGCCAATTTAATGCTTTCTTTGGTCTGTGAACCAATGTGTAAAATAAGAAAATGTAAATTTTTTATACTTTATATCTATATAATACAGTTAAATGTTAAATATTAAAGGTATTTTGGGTAAGTAGGCACAAGATCATCTTGTATGTGGGAACAGATATGAAAGTTACACTGTGTATTTCTCTCTTTACATATGTAGCACTCCTATTAGCATTCATTTCCTGGTTGAAGTGAGAGATTTTTAAGCGCAGATACAGAAATTACCCATACAGAGTAAAATTTTCAAAAGCACTTAAGTCACATTGTCAAAAGTGAGTTAGGAGCCAAAGAGTCATTGAAAGGCAAATACAGCCTCTGATGCCTACTGTTTTTTTGGACACAATTTTAATCCTGGTTTTAAGTCCCTTTGAAAATTAGTCCAAAGGAGTATGCTGGTGGGTTGTGGTTGCCTGATGAAATACATTTAGATTATTTTAAGTCTTTAAAATTATAAATGGAATATTTGCAACAGTGTTTTAAATAGAATGTAAAATTTAAGCCCTAAGAAAAAGCTTGACGTGTAAGAAGATTTTTTTAGAATCTTCTTTCAACAATATTTTGACTTAAAATTTCCAGAATAAATAAAGTGACAAGAATATTGGCACTCTATCTGGATTCTTCTCAGAACTATTTATAAGCAATAGAGTGAGAAGGGCTATTACTCTATTTATAAATGTTTGGCACTGCATGGCCTTGACATGTAATCATGTCTGTTCAGACAATGTCTAGTGAACAAAGGAACTGGTCTTGGGGCATGAGTTGTATTCTGAAGCAACTAAAGGATACAAGCCTTGTCACTTTTTGTCTCAGTAACATTAAGAAGAAACTCATGTGGCTTAGCTTTAGGGGCTTATGAACCAATCACATGATAAAGTTAGGAGGCCATTTTTAAGGAATTTTTTTCCCCTTACACACATGCACACACACACAAAAGGAGGGTGGGGAGTTTTCAGCTTCATAAAACCTTCACTCACTGGGCTGGCAAGAAGTAAATATTTTTACAAATGTATTATTTACTACATAGGAAACTTCTCCCTGAGAACACAGATAAATGTGCTTGCTACAGTGCTTTATGACCACTACAGGCCCAACTGTCATTCCTTCGGTACTTCCTGTCAGTCTGACTAAACTCTGTCATCCTTCAACCCAGTTTAAATTAACAGGTAATTTGTAAATGTCACTTCAGGTTAGGCCGCTCATTTTGTTTCTACTCTACCAATGCAAAGTCTAGGACTAATTTTTCTTGTCTTCTTTTAATAGGATTTTCATTTATAAATAGAATTATGTTCTGAAAATAAATTACAGTAAGTGATGCACAGAACTAGTAGCAGCAGCACTTTCATAGAATTTCAAGCACCTACATCAGAAGAGATTAATAAAAACACTTCAAAGGCTAAATTCTATTTAAGCAGAAGACAGCTTTTGGTTAATATTTAATCTGAGTAACTGAGATCTTGGTTGAAAATATAATTTTTTAATATCTAAATTAATTTGCAAAACAAAACCATTAATTTTGCCTGAGAGCTTTCATAGTGCAAAAGTTTCATTAATTTATTTGAGAAAAAAAATTAAAAATGTAATTTTATAGTGAAAGCTCCATTTTTAGTATAGAATTTATTTCTAATGCCAATGTGAGATATTTGTTCATCTATAGTGCTTTGTCTATACTTTTAAATTGATTTTAATGTACGCTTCTACAGTAAGTAAGACAAAGTAAGACAAAGTGAGCTTTTTATGTGAGGTGTTAAATTATGATATGGGATTGCTTTATCGTTTGACTGAAAGCAAACAAAAATTTCACTTTAAAATATGCTCTTCTTGTGTAATAGGAGTTAATGTAGTACAGGGTCAATTTTCAGCTGTTTTTTTTTAATGCTGTGCACACAATATATGAATGGGTTGCTCCCCTCAACATGGAGACATAGGGTATGTCTACACTGCTGCAGCGGCAGAGATCAATGCAGTTGCATTGATTGAGTGGGTCTGTGTAAACCTGCTCAGTTGATCAGAGAGCGCGCTCCGCTCGACTCAATTAATCCACCTCCCTGAAAGGAGTAAGGCTGTGTCCACAGGAGGGCAACCACAGTCAATGCAGCTCCGTGAAGATGTTGCGGTACATCAATGTAAGTACGTCGATGGGAGATACGCAAGCTACATTATGTAGATTGCATATCTCCCGTCGACCGTTGCCGCCAGTGTAGACTAACCCATAGGCATATGGGGGTGTGGGGAAGGAACAACAGCAGCCTGCATCCCACATCTGCTCTGCTTTGCTGTATTATGTAGCTCTTCCTTTCCAGTGAAACTGTTACCTCCTAAATAGTTCCATCAGAAAGAGGGATTCATTTTTTGTGTGGAGGGGAACTTCAAAAGATTCTGATTCTTTTACGTTTTCCAAAGGTATAAAGGCCTGGCCCTCCTCCTGTTGAAGTCCATGTCAAAAACTCCAGTGGTAGGCGAATTGAACCTTTGATGAATAAAGTACATACCACAACTCTTCTTCCTCTTTTGTTTGTACCAATGCTTTGCCACATTTTTTCCATTATCAATCTCTTTCCTTTCATTCTATTCCTTTCGATCTCTGCACAGTTTGGTAAATTCTATCTTCTTTTTCCTCTTCTTTCCTCTATGGGATGTGGGTGTGTTTTATCAGTTTCCTTTCTTGTTGATTTATTTTGTAAACTCTATGCTTCCTTAGGCATAACTTGTCCCTAACTGGCTCGAAAAGGAAGTGCTGCCCATAAAAGGGCCAATTTAGTGTGTCTGAAAGTAGGAATTTCTGGGTGCCCTGACCCTATTCTGTCCCCATTGTTGGTGTGTTTAGGGAGAAAACGATAGAGGCTTATAACATCTATCAAAAGGCCTAACCACACTGCAGTTGGTGGGAAAAATTCTGTTGACTTGAGATCAAGCCCAGAATGCTCACTGGTTTCACATATGACTTGTGTTTTTCCTCCTCATTATGCATGCATCGCCCCAATGACTGTCAGCAATTCACAGTAAACAGCCGCTGGTCTGTGTGGGAAGGAGATAAATAGAAATCCGTACTTACGAACTTTGTTGTCTGGAACAGTTATGAGGTCTGGTGCTGATAGAGAATAGGAGGTGGCTCAGTGTAGCCTCAAGTGGAGCTCATCTTTTCACTCCACCTCATACTCTTCCAATACACAGCTGAATGCAACCACCACCTCAAGTCAATGAAAACGCAGCTCCTTTTAAAGGTTGCTATATTAAATGATTCACAACCTGTGCAAACACTAACTGGTTTTCGCAGCCTGCAGTTTAAATAAATCAGTGCTTGCACCTAATCTGACTTTTCAATGATATGCTTAAAAATCAGGTGTTTGTGGCAGTCCAGTTCTCCACAAAAATATTATGTATTTAGTGAAAAGTGTCCTGCTAATGCCACTCCTAGGTGTATTGCGGCACTAAACAAGGACAGTACGTGGCACTGCCGCTGCTTGCCACACTATTTCATTCCATCAACTCATGCAGCACAGCAGTCCACTTCATCCTATTGGCTCATACGTCATTTTTTCCTCCTTGAATGTGTCCTTGTATCTGATTCCCCATTTTGCAGGCACTTTTGTTTCCCAAACATGCCCTGAATTTATTTTACATTGGCAACAGAGGTACTTTAAACTGATGATGTGACAATCAATGGATTTGCAAGACAAAGGCACCCACTGTACCCAACAGAGCAGGAAGGTGGACACGCTTCTGGAACAAGCTGTTTGGCAGAAACTCAGCAAGTGGAGAAAGTAGGTTTGGGACTGGCTTGTTGGTGAGTGACCCCAATATATTCTGCTCTACACTGGTAATGCTGGTCTACACTGGAGAAATGCATTGTTTTATCACACTTGTTAGCTAACACACTGTTAAACACTACAGCAAAACGCCCAGTGAGATTAGTGGGGCAAGGATTTCACCCTTAGTGGAGGCACAGATTTTCATGTATAAAATCATGTTGTCTGGTCATGGTTAAATGTAGAGCCCACCTAAGAAAGCCAACTTTTTACAGCTGTCATTACAGGTGGTCTAAAAAGTGATCTGTTTTGTGACATCAGCAGTATTGGAGCCCAATGTCAGATACTGAACACCAATTTTCACCATGCATTAATACTGATTTAATATCAGAAATATAACTTTCCTATGTAAATATTAACCATTTTGTTTAAACATTAGAGGTCTTATTTTATTCTGAATGTTAAACTAACGTTAATGCAGCAAGAGACCAAAATTTGAAAATAGTGCCTTGATGCATTAGGTAATGACTGAAGTTCCCTCACCCTGGATTAATTATAATTAGACAGGGATGCATGTGCAGCTGGAATGTCATTTGTTTCTTTGTGCTTTAGTGGATTTTAGCCGTAACTGCAGCATCAGTCCAATTTTCCACATAACTTCCCTTAAGATGGTTTCACAAGCTGATCTATCGTGATTTGTCACATTTTCCCACCATATACCTCACAAAAGATCTCATGGTGAAACAGAAGTAAATGTGCATACCTACAGTATGTAGCCATGATATGGATCAATATAATAGAATATGATGAAACTTAGGAAACTGGCCTTTATGTGAACTAACTGCCGGTGTTTGTGAAATCTGAACGAATGCTTAGTTCTGTAAGATTGCAAAAGAGCTAATGACCTGAAATGCTGACTAAAAGGAATCCACAGTGAAATGAATGCCCATCTGCTTGTCTGACCATCAAAATTCAACCAGGCAAGAAGAAATGTATTGCCACCTGTACCAGAGACAACCATTCAAGATGAATGTGCACTGTGCTATCTAGGATGATGTGCATTTATTGTCTGTCAGAGTTACTGCAAAAAAAGCAACTACGGCAGTTGCCCTAATTTCCTCCTAATTGTGTAGAAATCATTTAGGCAATTTATAATGCACTACCTTGAAAGTGTTATGGTTCTTTGGGTTGAATGTGTCCATTGTGCATTTTAAGTTTAGACTGAAAAAGAAAAAACATGGAATATGCACATTGCTATTTAAGTAGAAGGGTTTTCCCCCTAGTTTTATTCATCTCTTGTTTATTTGAGAAGACTGAGTGAGGGATGTCTGTTGCTGTGAGGGAATTCTATGAAGATCCCTCTCAGATGTCATAGCAGGGTAGAATTGTTTAATTACATATCTTTAAATGGCTGAGGGATTTCTTTCCATTGTTTATTTCTCCAGCTTACATCCCTCTTATTTCAGAGGATGTGAATACTGTAGAGGAACCAAGGAGTACCATTTGAAAGGGTGTATTTGATAGAAGTGTGCTCCTCCAACACTAGACTTTCACTTAATTGGATACCACTTTGTTCTTCATCTGTTGTGCAATTGAAAACCATAAAATGGAAGGCCTGGGTTGTACTTAATAAAAGAATGGTAGTGTTCACAATTCAGATATCTCATATATTATGGTGTTGGATGGAAGAGCCTGGAAAATTCAAATACTAATAACGTTTCCGTACTTATTAGATGCTGTGGTAGAGAAGTTTGGATTTCCTAAACAGTGTTTTAAATTTCTGTTTCAGTGAGTGTTTCTAACACCTTTTTGTGTTCCATCATCAGTCTTTTAAATATACAATTAATGCCATCTCAATCCCACCTATCACTGCCCTTCCATACTTTATGGCACAGATCACAAACCAATTGTATGGAATGGGCCTATTTACCTCTAGTTATGGTCCATTGACTTAAGCTCTGGTATGGAATTAAAGCCATATACTTTCAAGTTACTGTTGATCCCTCACTGACAATGGTAGAAGGTTTTCATGAAAATAAAGGGTAGAATATGAGCTTCATGTAGAAACTAAGGCCAAACTTTTCAAAAGTGGGCTCTGATTTGAGGTGCCTTCATTTTTGGTGCCCAAGTTGAGATAATGTAGGCCTGATTTTCAGAAGTTCTGGGCAATGGAAGCTAGAGGTCCTCTATACATATGAAAATTAGGCCCAACATGTCTCAAGTTTGACACCCTAAATCCACGACAACTGTAGGCTAATGTAAATTAAACTTGTAGTTACTAAAGTTTATCCTTTAATTGCACGATCCTGTTACGATGCTTTCCAGAGGTATTTAGGGTTGTGAGGCACCTCACCACCACTGGCTCTTAGTGTGAGGAAGTCTTTTCTGTGTCTGTGATGGATCAGCCCCCTGAAACCACCAGCCTCTGGCAACACAAACACTCCTTTCCAGGTCCCTGCAGGCCTCACTCCCTCTATACAGATTAATGATAGATGCAACCAACCCCCAATTCCCCCAAGCGTTCCCTAAAGGGTCCAGCCCCTTATCCACTGAGCACTCCCAGCATTACCACACCAGCCGTTCCCAAAAAAACGGCATGCTGCCATTTATTGGCTGTATCTTAGAACTCGGCTCTGCTGAACACAAAGCGTTTAGATATATTTGTAATGAAAACAAGAATAAGTTTATTATCCAAGAGCAGAGGTTCCAGTTATAGTGAGTAAGAATACTGGAAACAAATAGTTACATAAAACAATGCCATAATATGCTTTCTAGAGACTAAATTTATCTAACAAGCCATTCCCCTGGTTTCTACAAGAGAGCTTACCCCCAAATTCTTTCCCCAGCATTTTCAACCTGTGTGGTTGAGACCTTATCTGATAAGATCAAGCCTGCTGAAAGTATGTCCTCATGGACTGAAGGAATACCTAGAGGTTCATCTGTGCCCCAGTCATTGTTTCAAAAGTTCATCATATTGCCCCTAAACAGCATAACTCCTGCTGCTTACCACTTCCTGCTAATTTCCTCTCTTTGAAGATTTCACAATCCTTCATTAGCATTTGGTTCAGACTTGTGTATGGAAGCCTACTGTGAGCCATACAATACTTAATTTACATGTAAACAGACAAACATTTCTTGTCTGACAGAAAATCTTTTTCAGCTTTGCTGATGACCAGTCCTTAGACACAGACCTTAACAACCTAATTTTAAGTGGATATAAATAACTGCTTATACAACTACATGTACACATGTTGCAATTATATTGATTATGAGTGTGACACCAGCTTTTATTAGAGACCTTACATGACCCCTTTTGGTGAACTAGAATGCAAATACCAAACAGGCGATTCCTGTAACCCTTATGCATCACTCATACCTGCTTCCAATTAGCATCAAGAAGTTCCTGGGTCACATCTGTACTATTTTTTCCCCCACATGACCCCTGCTTCATTCAGTGCACAGGATGGACCGTGCTTTGTGGATGAATCAGGATTGTCTGGTGAAAGAAGACTGTCTGTGGGACTCCTGCTTTATTTATTGCAGAAGTTGGAAGGTGAGTGGTGAATGAGATAGGGGATCGCAGGAAGAGAAAGGATGGTCTCTTGGGTAAGGCAACTGACTACTGTCCTGGATTATCTCCCTATCTCTAGCACAGTGTTCTATATGATGGTTAGAAGAAAGTTAAACCAATTCATGGCTAATTGTGTGTTCCTCAGTTTCTGGGTGCTCAGCTTGAATCCCTGGAGTCTGACTTGCAGGAGTGCTGAGCACTCACAGCTGCAACTGAAGTCAATGGAAACTGTACTTTGAACATATAATGTGCTATGTACTAAAAAGTACTCTGAAAAAATCAGTTCATATAAGTCTTGAATTTGATACCCAAAATTAGTGGATTCTTTTAACCTTAATCTCTTTCTCACTATCTATTATTGTTGTGAAAATAGATTCATTAACATTTGGAAAGCACTCACATACTATGGCGATGAGCATCACAATAAAGTCCATGAGAAAATCCATAATTTTTTCTTAAAAGCACGGTTTAATAACATCTGCTAAATAAAGCCTGGGGCCACATATAGAGTAATGAGGTTTAAACAAAATACTGACTAGCTGCATACTATATTCCATTGCATACACCCATTCCATGCACTGAATGTGGAAAAAAATAGTATGTGATTATGTAATTAAAGACTGTATTATAATTGTGTAATACAGTCTTTAATTACATATAATTGTGTAATATAAGACTGCACAAGGGGGCTGAATTAAGGTTGTATAGGCAACCTTAATTCTGACATTTTTTAACTTTTGAGTGCTTGACTCTGGCACATTAATATTCTTTTAATATATTTAATATATTTTTGTGAGCAGTATGTATATATATATATATACATATATTTGGCTCTGGAGAACTGAAAATGTACTCTAGGGGGCAAGCACATCAGTTCAGACTGCTGGGTTCTGAAACATCATTTAAAAAAATGTAACTAGCTTTTTGTTTTAGTTCAGGATGAAAAAAAGGAAAATATACTTTACCAAACTCAGATTATTGCTAACATTAATTACTGGGGTAAATTTTCAGCACTGAGCTCAGGGATTTAGCTGCATAATTTCCATTAATGTTAATGGTAGTCATCTGGCTAATCGCTGCACAAGTCTAAATAACACAAAACACACAATGTGCTCTTTGCAAAGTGTTTACTAGAAGCTATCTACAGTACCTAATACTCCTCAAAACAAACCTATATTCAGGAAAATTAACCCTAGGAAAGCATGTGGTGAATTAATTCTGCATCCAGCATCCTAAAGAGGGAGAGAGGCCAAGAACATTTATTTTTCAGGGAACCCCATCTTCTCTCTATAAGTTATCCTTCCTGTATGGCTTTAGATCTGGACTGGCTTTAGATCATCTTGTTGCTTCCAGTGGCAGCCTTTAATGACTGTGCCTTTTAAAAATAAAAAACAAAAAGTAGAGCTGGGTTTAATACAATAGCCATTTCCTGTGGCTGGAGCAAGGACAGCTTTAAAGGTCCCTTGTTGATGACAGCTGTGACATGGCATGAGAAAGAATCAGCGCCTTCCATAGCTGAGTCATTGCATACTTGAAAGATAAATCATGGAGGGTGGATGTCAGTGCCCAGCAATTTAAAAACAAAAGGCCTTTTGAAAGTGTTAACATGTCCAGGTTCTGACCTGGAAAACCTTCCTCTAAAGTTGTGAAGTAGATTAATTAAAACAAGGGCATATATGATTAGGAGGAAATTCTGTGTCTGTTTGATCCAGGTATCTATGGTCTAATATCTATTCACAATAGGCAGCATTAAAAAAAAAAAGTTCATGCCCAGTAATTTCCCCTAATTGGGTATTAGAAGAAATACATTGCTATGAAGAAGTGTCCAATACTGTATTTTCTTGCTTTCGCTGTGTTGCATCACAGCTATACAGTTACTGGTATCCAGTTTTTGTATATGTATATTTATTAACTTGTGTTGTTTTAGTTTTACAAAAATTCTTCTTTCATATGGCAACTTGATTAAAGGTCTATGTCCAAGTTTGTCATCCATTCCATGGCTTCTGGTGACATGGAATGAATCAAGGCTATCCTGCTGGAAAAGGAATTAGAGGGCAGCAGTCACTAGATGTTCCATGATTTGGGTGTCTTCTCCATATTCCCATATCAGATTCTTTCACTTTCCATGTGCATAGTAGGTAATTGCAATGCACACGTGAGGTTCTGATGTGCTTTGCTGTATTCTATATCTTATGTGGCATGTTGAAGCCAGGAGGCTAATGTGTAAGATCAGTGATCAGGTCTTGATTCTTGATCCTACTATTTTCCGACAGACTCTGCCATTTGTCTTTCGGTGACAATCCCAAGTTTTTAAGAGCTTTAGCCACTAACCAAAAGGTATTCCTTGACTTAAAGTGCTAGATACCTTGGGATAGAGTGGGGATTGGAGATCTGCATAGATGGGCAAGTCTGAGTTTGTTATGAGGTCATAGTATTTTGTTATTGCTGCTTCTCTTTTGAGGAATGGTGGTAAGATATGTACAAGGGTGGTCTGCTAGTTGACTTCAGCGCTCCTGGGATAATTCTCATAACAGTGTTCAATTGCATGTCAACAAGTTTTGTATCTATGCTACCTGCCCATATTGGCACACAATATTCTGCTGCTGAGAAGAGGAGGGCCAAAGTGGCTGTCCACAAGGTGTGAACATCTGCTCCCCTAACTAGTCCTGGATAGTTTGTGGATTACATTGTTCCTAGCCTTTATCTTGGCAGTGATTTTTGTCAGATATTGACAGTCTGTGAGGCCTAATCCAGAACCACTCCATGATATTTTGGGAAATCCTTGAGCCTGAGTTTGATTTTGCAGAAGGTGGCATTCAGGTGCTGCTTTGCATGTTGATTACTCAGGTGGAATGCAGAGAGGGATGGTTTTGAGTGTTCTGTTGGAGTTGCCGTAACCAATAGTACTCCTTCAGTTTTTTCAGATCTTCTGTGAGCATGCATTCCACTTGGGAGAGAGTTCCTCTGGATGGTGAATGTGAGATCATCCACATATCCAAATTTCCATTTGTCAATGGCATATAACTGATATAAATATTAAAGAGCAAAGGTGCCAACATGGACACCTGTAGGAGTCCACTGTTAAGTATACAAGGTCTGCTGGTCTGTTCCATTAGATGTATGTGAAACGTGTGGTTGGTTGGTGAGCATAACTGTCAGTAGGCACAGTGTTGTTCTGCAGTGCACTATTTCTGACACTTTCAGAACAGTCCACCCCACCAAACTGCATTGTCTATCCAGGACAGATCCACAAAGGCTGCTGCTGTTTTGAGCCTGTGTTGATAGCGAGCTTTGATGTAGGTTGTCAGTGCACTTACCTGATCATATGTGCTTCATCCTACTCTAAATTAGATTGCTCTTCAGAGATGTAATCCTCAAAGACTTCCTGGTGTAGTCTCTGGAGTAGCAGCCTTTACAAGAGCTTGTGTGTTATTCCTAGTAATGACATCGGCCAGTAGTTTTTTGGGTTGTCAGTTGCTTTCCCCAGTTTCAGAACGGTGGGGTGACCTTTGCTTGTTGCAATACGTTGGGAGTTAGGGCAGAGGTATTCACGTTGGTAAAGAAGCACATCAGCCAATCACAGCCACACTGACCCTAAGCTTTTCAGAAATTCTGGGATGATGCCATCTGGCCCTGCAGGCTTGCCAAGTTTGGTGAGTGTTACGGAGTTTTCTGCTTCTTTTCTACAGAATGGCTTTGACAGGTTCGATGTTGCTGGGCAATCAGACAGGGAGTGATAAAGCTTTCTCTTCACTTTCCTTTTGTGATGATGATCTGTTTGAGCTGTGGAATTCAGGAGCATTTGGGTGGCAGTAGTTGTCACAGCCAATGCACTCTGCTCTGGGAAGGGTTTTTACCACCAAGATTACAGAGAAACTCCAGGCTTCTCTGCCTGAGTAGGTGAAATCTACTTAGCTTTTGCCCATCGCTCTCATCTAGCAGACTTCAGTGATTCCAGGAGAGTGGTTGCAGCAGCAGGTTTATTCCTTACAGAGTGCCTCACTGTCTGCCAACCGAGAGGAAGTGTAGGTTTTCCTGAAGCTTTTCATGGCCACTTTAGAGGTTGATGATCCTGTCACAATTGGCTTCGTTGGCAGATATTCAGTGAGTCACTTTTTCTATGGTTTCTGTGTAGTTGTTCCAATCAGTCTTCCTAAAGTTCCAACCTGGATTTGGTAGTGATGTAATTAGGGGGATTTGGAGACCAATTTGTATGACAACAGCATGGTGTTGGCTATGTAGAAAATCATCAAAGACAGTCCACTCCACCATGAAGGGCCATGTGTTCCGGTCACAGGACATGAAGCAGTAGGCCAGTGAGTAGTCTTTTCTCCATCTTGTGGAATCTTGTTCCTAGCTTCTTAGGATCAAATTATAGGTGCTTGTCTTGATTTGAGGTCCATTCAAGAAGTTGTTTGCCTTGTCGTCTTAATCTCATGGATATATGTTGGCTATTGAAATCTCCAACCCATATTGTAAAGTGGCTGTGATTTGGTAGAACAAGTGTAAGCCAGACAACATTTGGTAGCTTATAGATATTGGTGATTGTAAACTCAGTGATTTTCATTATGATAGCATATGGGGTTGGGGTTGGGGTTGGTCCTGCTCTGAGCAGGGAGTTGGACTAGATGACCTCCTGAGGTCCTTTCCAACCCTAATCTTCTATGATATGTTGTTGAAGAATTAGAGTCCATGGAGGAAGGCAATCTTTATGTGGCCCTCCTGTTAAATGCTTTGGTGTGACCAAAGCCATCAACATGGTGCCTGAATTCCAGTTGATGGCCTCAGAGTGTAAAAAGCAACTCAAGTGACAATCTTTATAAAAATGAAGAGTTGATAGTTGTATTGGTATTGCGACTGGATAAGGCTGTAGAATCCTTCTAATATAGTAAGAAAGACTGTATGTTCTTAGATGTATGAAGTAAAGTTCAGATGCATTCATTTTTTACCATAGAGTCACATTGGAGTCATACCCATTAGGTACTAATTAATCTGGATGTTTTCTACTTGCAAATGGATTGGATCTTCCTAACGCAACTCCATGACAAACCAAATATGTCTCAATTTCACCTGAAATGAACTCATTTTTCATTTAAATATTATGAGAGCAGTTAGTTTGTGTGTGCAGTTGCTATTTGTTAAACATGTCTGTTTTAAAAAAATAAAATTTTAAGACTAAAAATACCATACTGCATTAGCCCAGATTAAAAACTAAGGGATACACTTTCAATGTAATGTGTGGGGATTTAGTCACATGACCTCCATTAGCATTTAAAGGCAGCTGCACAGCTTAATCCTCAAAACATTATGCTGAAAATATACCCCTAAGTGCTTGCTAATTTTTGTGTTTTAAAACTCAGCTGTGCTTTTGTTAGAGGTGAACAGAAGAGCATCTGGAACTTCATATGAAACCCTTTCGACTGCTCTTTTCTAACAAAAGACACCACTTCGACCAGTTTTTACTAAGGTATGTGTGTGTGGTTGGGGAAATCCTTCCCTGCCTCTGAGCCTGTTTCCAAAATGATATAGTCTCTTCTGTAACTCCATTAATGCTGAAAAACACGCAAATGCACTGAGAAAGCACTGCCACATATTCTTTATCGCCTTTGACATCAGAGTTTAATATTAAAAGCCCTGAGGCAACCTTAAAGGGATACTTGTTGTAAGTACTTCTCTGTAATATATTTTAAAACTCTCTCTATTGTAATACATTTTTGGTGCTTAGAAATACATGTTATTTCTGTGCAGATTCATTTTTTCCAATTGGCAAATAATAAAATAGTCTATCAAAAAGTTTGAATTTTTAACAAATATTTTAAATTTCTTAAATGAGGGACACTCTCTTTTCAGTCACTCACACTTTTAACTCCTTGTTAAAGCGTACTTATTTCACCTCCTCCTAACCCACACACACAGATACAAACTTGCCAGTATGTTGTCTTGGAAAGCAACCGTTTAGATGGAGAGAAAAATACTGTTGGGCCTGTATAATTAATGGGCCTGTATAATTAAAACTGCAGGCTCACTTTATACCCAGGTGGAGCCTTTAAAGGAATTAAGGGAATTTAGTGCTAATCCAGGCCCAGTCTCTTCCAGCTGAGGACCTGATGGGCAGCACTCAGCTGTAGCTGGAGGAGCATTGTAGAGATACTCAGAGAGATTACAGGAGAGAAAGAAGAGAGGATTAAGCAAACAGGAATGAATACCATAACTTCAGAAAATTACCTGTGTGCTGGTTCTCACTTTCTGACAGTAACCAGTATCCCAGGCTTGTCAGAGTAGTACAGTACTGCACACCTTCCTCTTCTGTTATAGAAATCTGCATATGAAAGGGTGATCTGTCAGTGACAGAGCCTGTATGGGCTGAAGGGAGTGGGTTAGGGAGACTTAAGCGGTTTACCTGAGGGTGTCTTATTAATGCTGCTATACATTAAATTCTCTGTCTCTCCTTTCAGATCTGTCAGTGTGAGATAACGGTTCAAATTCTGGGACATCCTTACCTAAGTATGTGTGACACAGTCTCATAGGTGGCCAATCTGTGAGCTAACAGGGTCCATAGCCAAACTCCACAGTTTGAGGTTTTATATCTAGATATCATCTTCTAAATTGATTTGTTCTGGGGGAGGTCCCCTTCAAGCCACACAGTATGAAAACTCTTCTGCAGTCAGTGACTGCGTCTTTGCCAACGTATGCGTGCATGTGGGGCAGTTACCAGAAACTGGAGCTGTGAAAGTTGCTGAATTGTAATTTAATTGTAGGTTTGTGAGCCTGTATTCAACTGCACTTGTTGTTTTCCACGTTTTCCTTAAGAAAAATACAAATTGCAAATACCACAGTATAGTTTTTCCCCTGGTTTTATCATCTTTGCCTCCTGTCCCTCCCTTTTGTCTCGTGTTTCCTTCACTTCCTCCTTACTTCTATATTCCTCCTTTGCCATCCCAGTTCTTTTCCTTTTCCTTTCATTCTTCTCTCCTCACATCTGTTTTTCTCCTTGGTCCACTGCCTTCTACTTTTGCCCCAACCTTCTCATTCTCTTGGGGTCTCCCTCCCCATAATTTAGGAGGGTTTCCATACTTCCCCCATACCACCAAACTCCTCAGCTCTATCAGATTAGCACTCTTTTCTGACTGTAACCTGTGCAGAATTTGGTGCAGCAGTGCACCAATTTCCAGGGGCAGACAAATTGCGGTGGTATGGTGTGGAAAATGCAATGAAACCAGATTAAATCCAGTCTGGTCCCATGAGATCCAGGTCAGCTGAGGACAATGATTCAAATTAAATGCTGTCATTCAGGGTGGAGAAAGCTCCTAATGTATGTACAACACACATTTACCAGTGGGTTATGTATGATTTTCTAAGTGCCGTTGTTTTCTGATTTTTATTTTAAAGGAGTGAGAGTGGATGAGGAGGGCACCCTCTTACTCTTTTTATGAAAACCAATGGGTTTGGTTCTAAAGGAGAACGTTGCACTAGGTTGCCTTCGGTACCCTACAGGATAAGAGCTATGTTGTTTGACAAAATGGAGGGTAGTTTGGGAATCTCTCCTCTTTACAGAACTTTTCCCCTTCTGTGCTCCTTCCTAAGACACCACTGTTGTATCTTATCTTAATTTTGACTGTAAGCTCTTCAAGGCAAGAACAGCCCTTTTACACTGTGTGAGTATGTGTAGGCCTTGATCCTGATCAGTGCACTGTAATCAAAATTAATAATAGTAATAATTTAATGAGACTATATCTTAAACAAGATTAACTGACAGTGTTGGTGGGTGATGGACTTTGTAGTCACAACTCTATCCCAGGCACAGCTTCAACCTGAAGAGGGTTGCAGAGCTCATTCTCTGACTACAGAGCCTTGTTGATCAACATGGCATTGTTTTCACTTTAACAATTTTGTTTCTTTCTTCTCTGCTCCTGTTGAATAATATCTCAACTATATATCTCAACTCAGCAAATACAAATGATATGTGTGTGTGGATTTCCATACTGATATATGTTTAGCTATATCTATCAATGAGATGTCAGTATCAAAGAGGTGACTTTCCCATTGTCTCTTTCGGAATTAACTAACATGAAAATGGATCAAACGTCTTGCATGCATGCAAAAATCATGCACATGAACAAAAGCAGGCAGTCAGCAACGTCACCAAACAGAACCTGCAGAAGTCAGTAACCATAATTACAACAATAATTTATAACCATACTCTGTGAAGCTAGCCAGAAACTGAAGACAATGTGAGGAATTTAATCACAACATCCAGGCTGGCCAAACGCTTCAGAGATATAAAAGCCTGCCAAAACAGAGATTGCCATTCAGCCCCAGGGAGAGGGGGTGTGTCTCATGAAGCTCAGTAGTGTTCCCTCTGATTGATTAAAAAGAAATGTTGATGGCTTGTAAGAGATTCCTGTCCAATCATTAGCTGAAAGGATGATGAGACTAACATACAAAGGCCATGCTGGGTCATCAGACCAATGGTCCATCTACCCCAGTATCCTGTCTTCCAACAATGGCCAATGCCAGGGACTTCAGAGGGAATGAACAGAACCGGTAATCACAAATGACGCATCCTATTACCTATTCCAAACTTCTGGCAAACAGCAATCCCTGCCCATTTGGCTAATAGACATTGATGGACCTAGCCTCCATTAACTTATCTAGCTCCTTTTTTAACCCAGTTGTTGTCTTGGCAAGGAGTTCCACAGGTTGACTGCGTTGTGTGAAGAAATACATCCTTTTGTTCATTTTAAACCTTCTGCCTGTTAATTTCATTTGGTGACCTCTAGTTCTTGTGTTATGAGAAGGAGTAAATAACACTTCCTTATTTACTTTCTCCACACCAGTCATGATTTTATAGATCTCTATCATACCCCCCTTAGTCGTTTCTTTTCCAAGATGAAAAGTCCAAGTCTTATTAATCTCTCCTTATATTTTTCAACTGGTTTCTGTTTTCAATTTGGTTAATAAACCCACCAATGTGTCTGATTTGCTGATTCTCAGGACAACGTGCCCTACAGTAGAAACCAGCAAAACCCAGTAGAAATATCTGAATGGAGGCCACGGTAATGTCCAGCAGGGTCAACTCGGATATTTGACTGGAGGGTGCCGTGTATGTCTACTCTAATTTCTAGAATACCCATAGAGGAAATAAACATTCTTCTCTGAGTAGTGTCCATATGGGTGCTCCACTTCCAGCATGTCCATCCTGAGCCCTTGATTGGAGATTTTCCAATAGCAATGTCTAGTCAGCCTGTGCACGTGCTCTATACACCCTCATGCCACTCACCAAAGATATATAGAGATGCATGGGAGAGTTGCCCTCAGTTCCTTCTCTATCACCTCAGCCTGAGACAGAGCTTGAGCATGTCTGCTTTGAGTGTGCCTAGCATGTTGCACAGTTGTTCTGTAGTTAGTTCAGTGATTTTAGTTAGTATTAGTTGTTGTTAGTATAGAATAAGTTAGATAGCAGTAAGAGGTTTGGATTTTTTTCCCTCTCCCTTCCCCCCACTTTTTTTTCTGGGGAGCTTATTTGGCCTGGCTGAGCATGCCTGGCTTGCCAGGTTTCAAATGCTGCCTCTCTTGTCAGGAATCTATCCCTGGTCAGCGCCAGCAACTCTGAGTGTATCTGTTACTTGGGAGAGTCCCATATCTTCCAGAAGTGTAACTTTTGCCTGGCTCTCAAATCTAGAACATAGAAGAATTGACCAAATTGAAGTGTCTGATGATGGAACGTTCTCTTCTATCCGCTTCTGAGTCAGGTAAAGAGGCTCCTCCCCCACCTCCCATACATCTGTCTCAGGGCAGATCCAGTGCCCCTTTGACCTTGGCTAAGGTCTCCCTTAAGAAAGGGAACACTTTAAAGGACTCAGGAAGTCAGGAAAGGCTTTGAACAAGGGGAGCTCCCATCACAAGGAGCTGGCTCCAAAAAGGCCCCAGTTTCCCACTAAGTCTATCATGTTGGAGGCTTTGACCTCTCAACTGAGTACCGTGGCAGCCAAGGACTCTTCCTCCAGTACTGGTCAGCTTTTAGATCCTGGAGCACTTTGGAGAAGCATGTCTCTAGAAGGACCCCCATTGTACTATCTGTGTAGGACAGGGAGGCCTAGGACATACACTCTTCTAGAATGATGCCATCTACATCAGGCTTACCAATGGTGCCTCTACACTTGGCTCTGACAATATCAGCAAAATCAAAGCACCAGACACCTTTGGCACTAGAGCCTATGTGCTCCAGAGCAACGGTACTGTCCACCTCAACTGCTGAGTCAGTACTGACCCACTTGGTCCGCTAGTCCAGGGACTTGTCAGTGTTAGACAAGCCAGAGCTCCCTCTGTTTATGAGTACCAAATGACTATCGGTATCAAGATCCCCATCTCCGGATTACTATTGCTTCTGGGTACTGTAGAATTCTCTGCCCTTTTCTACTAGGGCTCCCTCGTTGGAAAACACTGAGGAGGATAAAGCAGACATTTAATCTGTCTCCTCCTTATCAGGTTCCCCTGTGCATTATTACTTTGACAAGGATCCTTGTCCATATCAGGGATAATGGGATCATTCTTGAGTAACGCCCCTTCTCCTGTATACCCCCCATAGCCATTACTGAGATCCTTGGGCGACATATCGGGAACAATTTGCCAGACCTCCAGTTCTATTGCACCAGGAGACTAGGGTTTCACAGTCTCTTCCACCAAACCCCCAGCATGAGGAGACATTTGGAAAAACAGGAGGCTAGGGTGAACAAAGAACCACCCCTCAACCTCCCATTTTGTTCTCATCTCCAGATGAAGCAGTCATGCCTACACAGGTTCCTAGACATTCTGCAATTGGTTCTGAAAAAATACATGTTTGAAAGTTCTCGACAATCTAGAGACTTTTCCCTAATTGTGTTGAGAACCTTATAGAAATTAATAGAAATTAATTCTATAAATACTTTTCAACTTCCAGGATGAATCCTAAAACCTTTTCCTAAGGAAGAAAAAAAATTAGGTGTAATATTTATATTTCTGCTCCTAAATCTTTTTTCCATTGTGGATTCTTATGGTTTGAGGCAAGTGGTCTCTCCAGTATTATGTGGACATTTTCTGTAGCATGGAGGTCTTTGACAAAGTGGAAGTCACCCTAGCAAGAAAAGTTACCCTCATTGTTCTTGATTCCTTCATTAAAGAAGAACATTTGTTTTTCTCTTTATTGGTTATAAGCTGTAATTTAGAGTAATATAATTCCAGTAGTTTAGTTCCTACCTGGGAAGTATTCTCTCTCCCCTTATGGGTGTTTTCATAAAGATATATAATAGCATTGTTGGCAATGATGCAATAGTTAAAGTTGATTAAGTTCTAGTTCCGTACATTTACATGGCTGATCGTTACTGTACAAGCTATGCATTTCACATCTTTTTAATCATTAAAATGATATAAAAGCTATTTAATATTAGTATCTTACTGTAAATAAATGGACAAAGACCACAGTCAATAACTGAAGCGCTCATTCACTGAAGTGCTTTAGTCAGGTTATATTTTGTTAAAGATTTCTGTGCTGGACATAGAGTTGAATTGAAGCCCATCAGCTATTTGTAGCATTTATTTACATTTGCTAAGTGATCTGAAAAAAGATTCAAACACCAACACAAAGAGTTGGGCAGGGGGTGCTAGCAGGCAGCAGTTCAGTTAGTAGTACACACACTTTGGAAATTTAAGATGAAATGCAATGCATCAGGTAATGTGACACATTGTGTTATATCCACACATGGCATCTGTGGTATGTTGCTTTTAAAATGAATCGACATGGTATTTGACATAGGACTCATGTTGTCCCATGACAAGGTGGAATGTGATTCACTGAACATTTCAAGTGCATGTTTAGATTATGTCGGTATTGATTTGAAGAGCAACTTCAAGAACATGCCCGACATTCAAGAACTTTCATGAAATGTGAAACATTTTCCAGTGTTCCCAGGATAGAGGGGAAGGTGAACAGGAAAATACTAGCAACCATCAGTTTATAAAATCTAGCTTTTCCAATACTATTTTCTAAACACATCTCTGTTTCAAAGCAATGTATACATGGAAAATGTGTCCAAATTATTGTAAAGTTTCAAACATAATTTTCGTTACATTAATTTTAACAAGGTGTCTTATTTCTCTAGCTTACTTTAAATTTGCTTCAAATATTAAACAGACAATAGCTTTATAGCAGTTAGCTGAATTGTTTAAGGAATCAAATTCATACTAAACGTTTATAAAATTTATCGCAAAAGATTCCAGTTAATGAAAGCACCATGTGTGGTGTGCTAAAACATGTATACACATAGGTATTGCCCCATTTATCAGACATGAGAGCTAATTACCTCATACACTGCTATATTTCTTCCATCCTCTGCATTTCAATTCCCAATATTAACACATAGGTGGTCAAGCTGACCATCGAATAGCCTACATGAGCATGAATGCATTAAATAATTTAATGTTAGAGGAGTTTATTAAACTGCCACATTCTAATCAGCATGCGTACCTGCCTTCATTAATCTTGCACAGGTCCATGGTGTGTCTCCACAGCCAACACAGAGAGTGCTAATGTTAATAGGAGCTCTTAACAAACAGGACTAGTTAATCAAGGAAAATTTACTATTAACCACATGATCATGCATACTGCAATCTAATTACAATCAGATTTAACTTTTTCATTACTGTGTTCATCTAAACATCTTTCTTGCAACACTGAACTATTCAAAACCAAAGCACGGTTATACTCATTTGAACTGGAAATATTTGCATCAGTTCATAATTACAGATGGGAGAATCTCTTTGTTTCAGTCGCACAGTGTATAAAGTATGTTTTATTACATTGCCTTCCAAAAGTTGATTGCAATACAGAAACTTTCTTCTCTCCTGCAAAAATCCTGATTAAGAGAGATGGTTATTAAAATAGTGTGTTCCAAAACTAACTGCAATAATCTGGATTAATTCAAATGAAATTTAGCACTCGGTAAACTACCAGTTATTACTATTTAAAGAGACTGGATATATTTTAGAGTATTTAGTTATTTCAGTAGCTGAACAAAGTGTTTTAACCTCTTAAGTGCCATATCCCTCACTGGTATCAATAAGACAACATCATTTTACAAATCCTATTATTTTCATTAGAGAGTAGACTATGGTGAGAAATGAAGCTCCATCAGTGGCCATTATTTTCTGTTTACTTTGTTCTCTATCAGATAGAGACAGGGTAAAGGAATGCAGTTAAATATTAGAGCTATTGATATTTTTTAAAAATATATTTTTTCTCCCTATATAGATAGCCCATAGCAGTGGTTCTCAACAAGGTGATGTGTATCCCTAGGAGTATGGCGAAGTCTTCCAGAGGGTACATCAACTCATCTAGATATTTACCTATTTTTACAACACGCTACATAAAAAGCACTAGCGAAGTCAGTACAAACCAAAATTTCATACCTACAATGACTTGTTTATACTGCTCTATATACTATACACTGAAATGTAAGTACAATATTTATATTCCAATTGATTTATTTAATAATTATATGATAAAAATGAGAAAGTAAGCAATTTTTCAGTAAGTGTGCTGTGACACTTTTGTGTTTTTATGTCAGATTTTGTAAACAAGTTGTTTTTATGTGAGGGGAAACTTGGGGGTACGCAAGACAAATCAGACTCTTGAAAGGGGTACAGTAGTCTGGAAAGGTTGATAGCCACTGGTCTGTAGTATCTGTGTGCAGAAGGTAAAGCCTGTTTCCCTATCTAGGAAGCTGCATGTGACATTTTGGATGGAGGAGCCATGGATTTTTGGATCACGTGGAGAGGATAATATTCTCAAGGATTTTAAATTGATGAGGGACTTATTTGCATGGGGAGTTCATTAGTTGAAGAGTGTTACTGTGCTTTATTAGTGATTCATGATGTATAGTGTACTTTGGGTGATAGCAGTGGCAACTTTTGGCTGAGGACCAAATTCTGGCCTTGGGGACACTTCTGGGGCATGGATTAGTCATTGTCATGTGGGATGTATTGTCACTCCTCTCTCCATTCCACTCCAGTGTTTAAACTGATTAGCTCTTGCAGAGGAGATAAAGCCCTGAAATGGTTTGTTTCTTCCCCTAAGGAAATTTGTTTTTTAAATACCTGCCATTTGTTGCAATCTGGTGCGTTCCAATGGCAAAGAGTTTGCTTTTCAAAAGCATCTTTGTGAGCAAGGGTAAAAGTCAGCTGTGAGAAGAGAAGTTCAGCAGAATCAGGGGGGAGAAATGGAGTCTAGAAGAGACAGAATTCTACTTCTATGGCTCCCTTCAATGTAAGAGTTTCTCCTCCCAACTCTACCACTAGCTCTTTCCTCTTCTCTCCTGCTCTCTGCCTCAGATATCTCCAAACTGCCATTTACTGAATTTTATCCCTCTAAGTCCTACCATTCTTCCTGCTGCTCCCTTGCTCTCCGTATCTCTCTCCTGCTCCCAGAGTTTCTCATTTCTATTTCTCACTTTGTCACCTTCTCATTCCTTTCTGTCCCCTTCCCACGTAGTGCTAGCCTGGCCTGGCCTGGCCTGAAATGGCTTTGAAAGGCAGCCTATACTAGTTCCACCTCTTTATCTCCTCCCTTTCCTTTGCCCTCCTTTCCTTCTTCATTTCTATTGCCCTTCCCTATTCCTTTTCTCCTCCTTCCTTTCTCTCCCTCCCACTACCAGCCCAAGCTTTTCTTCCCAGCAAGTCCTCACTCCTCTTTTCTCCTGCCATTCTTGAGCAGGCCTGAAGAGCTTTCTCTTGTGCCAGGAGAGTGCTGCAGCAGAGAGGAGCACTCCCAGGATACCTTTGTGTGAGACCTGCTGCCCCCTTACTAAACGGCATGCTCTTTAAGATGAAAACAGTGGGACCACAGAAAATATGGCTACAGGTTATATAAATATCAAAGGGCGTTAGTATACACAGATGGCCTCTAACCTCCACTAAAATCCTTAAGACTGCACAGACAGGCCTTGTCTTCACTGGGGAAAAGGTGTGCTCTTAACCTGAGGTAGCTAAGTCGAGTAAAGAATACGCTTTTCCCCAGTGAACACAATGGCACGGAGGGATGAAGAGGCTTTGGCTTTCATTAACAAGGGGGGAGATCACTTATTTATTGAAAAATAACTTTTCCAGAAAGGCTGGTATATAGTTACTTGTGTCATACCCACCACTGGATTTCTCAGCATATCCCATGCTCTGTGTCTGTGTTCTAGATGATAAAATATTCAGGGACTGTATTTGTTTTTGTACACTGTACAGATCCAAGTACATCAGTGCTGCAAAACAGATGAATAAGTAAAATAATAAGAACAGAAGCAGATGTTTCATTTATAGCTTCCCCTTGCTATGCTTTACTTTTTTGCCTTTGTTGCTTTGATTGAAATTGTTGTATATACCTGGCCCTGAAGGATAACATTGGATTTGTACACTTAGCAAGTTATCAATGTGATAGAAAAATTTAATGCAATAGTATATGACTCGTAAATATAATTGAGTTTGGAAATGTCATATGATAATCCAACATAAGGCCCCATTCATCAAAGGGCTTCAGCTGTCAGGTCATGATAGTGCCTTGATTATTTTACATGTTATTTACACAGGATAGCGTCAGAAGGCACATTCCACGTATGAGTCAAGAAGGAAAGCAGCACTTTAAAAGGAAGGGTGTATCCCTTTTTAAATTGTTAATTTTGATCATGGAAAAGGGGGGAAATAACAATATAACTGGCCAGAGAAGTACTATTTTTAAAATTACCATAAAAAAGTGTGTGTGGGTGTGTACACACATGTATAAAATGTAACCCTTCTGCCAGGTGGAGTTGGCAGCAACAAGGGCCAGGTTCAATATCTAGGGGTTCCTCTTAACAATACAAAACAGAACTGGCTCAAGCCCCCCACCCAGTATCGTGGGAAAACTTATTACCACCCCTGGATGCCTCTAAAAGGCAATACTTCCTCACTCACAAGCACAGAGTCTGTGTAAAACAAAAGAGAACTTTTATTAAAAGGGAAAGGTAACCTAGCCTTAATTTGGGAAAACACCACAACCACATTCAAAATCATGCGACCATAAGCAAACCTGACCTTACAGTGCATTGGGCAGTGTCCTTTGCCTCAGTTTCCCACTCTGCAGTGTGAAAGTCCAAAGAATGAATGTCTCTTTAACACATCACTCACAGTTCTCTGTCCTTGGTTAATGAAGAGTCTGAGCTCAGAGGTATGTTCACCAGGTTCACTTCCTGCCCCTGAGGAGGGGGCGTCGAGCAATGACTCTTCTGCTACCTGTGCAACTGGCTCACTCCTGCCGCCACTTCTCTGCCACTGCCATCTTTGCTGCTCCTGAGATGTTACATTCTAAGGTTCTGCCACTAACCCAGCTCTTAGTGATTTCAGCAGGTAGTGGGGACCTCACAGCTAGTGCAGTCTCTGTTTTGACTTTCACAGTCCCTATACAAGGTCCGGCTTAGCTCCAAAACCTGCTCAGCAGTGCTGTCAGCTCTAGGAATCATCAAACAAGGACTCTCCACTGAGTCTAATCAGCTCTGTCTGGAGAGGGCAGGTCAAATGGCATGTTGGACTTTTTAGAGTCTCTTTTAGACTCTTTTCAAGTCCACACCACCAGTTAGGAACACCTGACCACACACATACTCATCTTCACTGGGATTTGTTACCCCTACCCTGCTTAGCAAGTGAGGGTCAGGTTAGAGTGACCCCCCTTAATCAGGACATGCTGAGCACAGTTCTGCTTTACTTGTACAATAAAGATAACATTTCATTACCCCTGCATTCAAATACTAGTCGTTTATAACCCAAATAATCCAAAATTGATCATTTTGGCAAAGCAGCTCCATCTGCTGTGAACCAGGGCAGAATAGGCATGTTTATGCAAATATGGTCAGCTCCTGAAGTCTTTTCCCACAGCTCATCAGGGGAAAGCTCATTTAGACTCTGCTTGCATACATATATATATATATATATATATATATATAATTGGAATGTTAAAAAAAATGACAGTATTGCATTACATAGTGGTGGTTGCCTGGTTTCTGTAACTGAGATTTTATAAGTATACGGTAATATGATATTTGCTGTAATATAACCCAGAGGGCTGGAGAAAAGACTGGAAAAGGGCCTGCAAGGGAGAAAAGGAAATACGTTCAGTAATGACCTTCAGCAAGATTTGGGGCTTTGTACATCAGAGGAGTAGGGTGACTAGATAGCAAGAGTGAAAAATCAGGACAGGGGTTGGAGGATAATAGGCGCCTATATAAGACAAAGCCCCGAACATTGGGACTGCCCCTATAAAATCGGGACATCTGGTCACCCTACAGAGGAGCAATACTGAGCCCTTTAGGAGTTCCGGAAAGCTACACATGCACATTGACTGGTGTGACTGAACAGACAAAGTCATGGCAGCAAAGGGAAAAAAATTGGACACACAGTCATGGTGCTGTACTGACTGTTGCTGTAATGGATACCTACTACAGGTGAACAAAGTTAGACTGGGGTAAAGTCATGGTGTGTTCCCAAGAGTAAATAATGACGGGCTGGAGTGGCCTGAATACGAGAGGGGAAACCCTGAAGTACAGAAAAGTTCCTGGAAGGACTCAGTACATTGCCTCTCTGTGCTTCCCTTCTGCTTTTAGTTTCATTTCTGGATTTTCCTGTCTAATTTGAAGAGAGCAACGCCCAAAGCCCATTCCAAAAAGTGGATTCTCTCTGGGTCCTGTAAGGCAAGATCTGCAGCAGACTATATATTGTCATGAAAATCCCCTACAGGCCTTCCCAGACTCACCCTCTTCTGTTTGCAGGCCTTGTAATTCCCTATAGGGAAATCGCTCTTCTCAGAAACATCTTGGTTATGTCATCTCCTCCCACCACAGTGTATCTCCTCAGACTTACTATATCTCCTTTGTCCCGCTAATTTAGGAGTACAATCTGATCCTTTTGGCTGCTACATAAATATTGACCTTGCTGCAAATATTACATTTCTCAAAAATATTATGAATTTAAGTTAAATATTATTTTTTTTTAATTAAATATTTACCTATTTATGCACCACACAATTGAGACCAATTGGTCAATTCAAAATAACTGGAGTGTTCCTTTAGTTACATCCTATCCTACAATTGTCTACTATCAAGTTTTATCACAGTCAACGTACCAAAATGAGGCATAAATCCTGACATTAGATAATGAAGCAGTTTAATTCAAGAAGTTTTTTTTTAACTCACTATTTGCTGAATTTCTTACTCATCCACTTACACCAAGTAGCCAAGAAACAAAAAGGGTGGGAGAAGGGTTAACCTTAAAAAAAAAAAAGTCATGTTTCAGGGAATTTGCTTCAAGGAGCTGCAGTGCCACATGAACTCACTTCCACACCTGCTTAGAGATTGATCTTAAAACATGATAAAGGCAACTGTATTCTATGCTTCAGAGGAACTACAGCAGGCCTCTTCTGTAAATGAAACCTACGCATAGATTATTTTACCAGCTCCTGAATCCCTAGGCAGTGGGTCTTTATCTTTATCTGTTATTATGGGCAGGGATTTTTAAAGGATCCTAATGAGTTAGGATCCTAATGGAGTTAGGCTCCTAAAGCCCATTGCATTTCACTGGGTTTGGACTACTAATCCTTTTGGAAATCCTAAATATAGAGAATTTTTCTGAGCCATCTGCTGATGAAAGACAACACTGTCTCAGATTGGAAGTCAATGATGTGACTACCACTAGCAAGGATAGCTTTTTATTACTTGAGCTCTTCACTAACAAGAGTGTCTTCAGACTACATTTTCAAAACTGCATGTGATTTAGGTACTGACAATGCAGCTGCTTTACTGCTTGAAAATAGGGAGAGACTTATTTTTATCAAAATAAATCACAACAGGTTTCAGTGCTCCTATAAATTAGATGATGATAGGGAGGTGACTTTCAGAGGGAAAGTTAAATGAGACTGTTGTGTCATGAGAGAGTGGTGCATCTCCAGAGCTTTGGCTATCAGCTGAATGCTGTTGCATGCTTTAATTAGTAAGTAGATCTAGTATTCCACAATGTCAACTTGACACACCCAGTGACTGAAGTTTTCTAATTAATCAAATAAGGAGACAGCACATCTTGAGGTAGGGAGGCTTACCCAGACACCCAGGGGTGCTGGAACAATTTGTATAGTAGGGATGCTGAGAGCCATTGAACCAATCTGTAAATTATGTATATGATGGGAGCCACTTCGAGCCAGAGATTGCAGTAGCATCCCTCCTTCCAGCACCAATGCATACACCCCATTCTACTTCCTCCTGCCCTCCTTGGAGAGATCACTTTTACAGGCAAATGTACACCTCTCTGGCTGCAGTTTTCATCCCAATTCCCACTGCAAACCCCTCTCTGTGTGGATCTGTGTCAGTGGGGTCATGTTGGAAGGGGGAACTGTGGCACAGGAGTGGCTGAGAGCACCTTCTTGCAGAGTGAGATCTGGGGTGAGATCTGCATTTGGAGCAGAGCCTCCATGTGTGGATCTAGTTGACATAATCTAGGCATAAAGAAAGGAAATGAGAGAAGATACGGAAGAAATGGTAAAGGAGGAAAAATGGGCACAGAACAAAAGGAAAAGATCTGAATACATTGGCTATGCACGGAGAGAAGAAAAAAGTAAAGGGATGGAGACCTAAGAGAGAAACCTGCCCAAAGAGAGAAAGAAAGAAAGAATACCAGATGTAGAAAACTGGGACAAAAGAGAGAAGAGAAAGACAAGGCATAAATGAACCAGAAACACAACAGAGGGTAGAAAGATACAATTCACTTATCATTAAAAATACAAAAGAGAAAGACTGTATTAATACTTTTTATGTGCTGTTGCCAAAGGTCCTGATTTTTCTTCAGAATAATCTAAAGCCATATTTTTTCATTAGAAATCAGTTAGAGAGAAGAGAATCCATAAAGTACTGCAGAGCAAGATTTCCTTCTCACCTGTACTGTATAAACCCACTGAAGTCAATGCAAAATAGTAAAAATGAGAGCAGATCCCTAGGTACAACGTGACATAAGAAACTTGTGACCCTGTCCGAATGCCATGGCCCCACTGCCAACACCCATTTGGAGTGCTAGGTGTCCTTTGGGACGCATAGGGCAGTCCATGCTTCTCAGAGCTATTATATCAAGCAGTCAGGCGGTCTGCTGACTCAGGGAGATGTTTTTGCATCAATTAAATATGGGTCACATTTTCAGGCTTTTTCCATCACCATGAGGACTAGAGACGTACTATTTTTTAAAAATGGAAATGGATTCTGCTGCAATCCAAATGAAATATTGTAAGGGCATCTTTTTTAGTGATAGCATGCAAAATTATGAACTATTCAAATGCTTATCAATCTGTTTTTTGTTTTCTTGGTGTGCATTGCATCACTCTATCCAAGCTCCCTTCTCAATCTACTTTATGCTCTAGAAAGGTTGGAACAGCACTTAAGTAGGAATTTCTCTTTACTCTGTTCCTTTTGGACAAATTGTTTGAAATAAGAAGTAAGCACTTAAATGTGCTATGGAGCTGCAATGTCCACTTTCCTGCTGCCTCAGCCTTTGATTGCTTCTTAAAAGATTGCACTCAATAGCACTTGGGGCCTCATCTCATGCTTTCACGCACTCTCCTGATGTTGGTCCAGTCACTTGTCTGCTCCCAGATTCTCCTTACCTGAGCAAAATGCAAATCTTGATCAGAGTGACATCACTGATCTCAGTTTGAATAATAACTATGTTTTTGAAAAAGATCTTGTGTAATCTTGTTTCCTGTATAACCCTTCTGCCAGGTGTGGTCAGTAGTAACAAATAGCTATGGTCCATCTTAAAACCAACAAACACCACCGGCATGAGTCTCACCCCAAATTTCTGGGATCACTAAATACTTTCCCTGAGGACTCTTAATAGACAATACTTCCTCCACTTGGCAGCACTGAGTCGGTGTATGAAACAAAGAGATCTTTCTTAGGTTAAAGGGAACACAGCATCAACTTGGGAAAACAGCAACTATATAGCTATGTGAATGATAAATAAAACACTTCCCTACAGTAACTTTGGTAGTAGTCTGTTAACTTGGTTCCCTGTCCCCCCAATGTGAATATCCAAGAGGCAAATGTCCCTTTATCACATCATTTCCTCTTTCCCTGTCTGCTAAACTCCACTCGTGGTGTGTTTCATTGGATAGTATAGTGCCAGAGTCCTGAGTTACACTCAGGCAGGCCTGTCCCATTTCCTTGGGAAGTGCTGCCTGCTCCTGTTCTGAGGCTCTGCCACCTCACCCTGATATACGATTTCAGCTGTAATTAGTGGCTGGGAAGGAGGAACCCTCACCAGAATTCTCTTAGCTCTGTTGCTGTCCTCTGCATTGCACCTCGTCGAGGAGCTGCCTCTGTATCATCTTCCATCATGAAGTCCTCAGTCTGCATCAGCTCTCCTCATCATCCTCACTGGAGGGGAGCCAGTAGCGTATTGGACCCTTAAGCAAAATCCTTGCCATAAAGTAGTAACCCCTTTCCCCTCTTTTCTCTCAGTTCAGTTCTACTAACCAACCAGTTGAGTTTGGATACAGTTATAGTGACTTCCAAAATGTTACTTCAGGAGTTCTGAGTAGAAAGTTTATGCAAAGGAAGCTCTCCGTAGCTGTGCCTCCACTCTGGACTTTCTGTCCTTCTGGAGTTCTGGTAGGCTAACATAAGCTAGCATACTAACTAATGCATCAGGCTAACATAAGCTAGCATACTAACTAATGCATCAGGCTAACATAAGCTAGCATACTAACTAATGCATCAGTATTTTCTTATACTGTCCCTTTTGTCTGTATCTGTTGTCTCTCGTATTGCTTAGATTGTGAGCTTTTCAGGGCAAGAACTGTCTTTTTTTGGGCTGCGGTTGTACAGCACCTAACACAATGGGATGCTGGTCCCTGACTAGGACTCCTAGGTGCTATGTTAGTACAAATAATAATTATAGGGATGAAAGACTCTGTGGACGTTCTTCCCCCTGTTCACCAACAGGTGGAGCAGAGAGGTCCTTAGTTTCTAGAGCTTCTGGTCACAGGGCTTATACTTGCCACCAGCTTTTGATGGTTTTAGGCACAGTCTTCATATCCTGAGTGAATGAACAGCAGCAAATTTGAGAGGAATGTTTGCCACAAATAGTTGGAGTCAGTACAGTCTCAAATGTAGGTTTAAAACACAAACAACACTTCGCCAGAAATGAAAAATAACCAGAACAGCAGAGGATATTTTATCATACAGCCTGTAGTATCTTGTGGGATGTAAATTCAGGCCCCTATTCACAGAAGTCCACCACTATATTACATTCAGGTCTGTATTTTAACCTGTTTCCCATTTGGTAACAGCTCTTTCACTACTGCCTGATCCTATCAAGAGTGTTAGGCTTTTTCCTCTATAAGGTTCTTGAGGGACGTGCTATCATGCAGTCCTTTAACGTAACCACATTAATAACGTATCTTCAGTTAATACAAGGATATTCGTAATTTTAACATCTACTCAAACCCAAATTATTGTAGCTCTGTTTTGCTGTGGGCTCCCACACGTGTTCTTTATTAAACCTTTGTCCAGTATTGCCACGACTCAATAGTTTGATTTAAAGGTGGACTGGCAATTTAACTGCTAGCTAATCTGTGGCTATCTTTGTCTTCACCCTTTATTTTATCATTAGGCTAATGTGATATGTTGAAAATAATTACACTTTCACATTAAACTTAGATTTAAAAAAAATAGTTTTATTGCTTTAATCTAGTATGCATTAAAGTTCCACACAGAGTGCCTGTTTTTACTTAGGTTTTTTATTAACCAGAACTTTTCAACCTTGTGTGATCTCTATATAATTCCCTTTAGAATACATAATTGTGCTCTATCAATTTGTTGAAGGCTTTTGAAGTGTTAAAAAAGCTACATTAAAATTATTTTCTTTCAGGTTTTATGTTAATGAACATAGGTGCTATTCAAAGCAAAGTCAGTGTGTCAAGGGAACTTTAACTAAAGTTATTCATACATAAACTAAAAAAGGAAACATCTTTAGTGGAAGAAAATACATTTAATGAGTAAGTGCAGCACACAATTCCTCCTTTCAAAAATGTCAGTTCATATTGAACCTCCATTCTAGGTATCTTACAATTACTTTGTCAACAGAAGGTAGAGTAGTGATGGATGATGCATTGGTTCTTGAAACCAAACTTTCTGTGAGTTACTTAGGCTGAAACTAAGTGCTTTTACATTCCAGTCTTATTGATGATAGTGGTTTTATATTTATCACCCTGTCATTTCAACTGACTGTATCAGCCTCCTCAGTGCAGGAATATGGACACTAATGGAGGTGTGTCCTTAGTGCTCGAAAGGGTCACAGATTCATTCCACTAACACGTTCACAGCACAGTTATAAGACCAGAAACTGCTTTGCACATTTTAAATAGCAATCTGCAGCTCTAGGCATATTAGGCCTTTGAAATTCAGTTTCTTGTTGGCTTCCTTTAGACCATGCTACCTGTTTGACACTGAATATACTTCTTTCAACTTTCACTAATATCACATTTTGCAACCTGCCCTATACTAGGTAGAATTCTATCAGGACCTTGGAAAGTCCAGGATCAGATTGCAATATTTATTTATAAGAAATTCTGTCAAGAATCAATAATAGTCTTGGGTCTCAAGTTCCTTCTTTAATAATACTTTGATATGATTTGTCACAAGCTAGCCCACAGTATCCACCAGATTTTATTACTTAGCTTGCAGCACAGTGTCTCATCTTTGAGTCATGAGATCAGCCATGGGGAGACCTTTAAAAAGCTATATTCTTTACTGTTTGGTTATTACAGAAAGTCTATATTACTCAATAATATCTTTTATAAGGTGTGCTGTCACATCTTCACATAGATGTTTAACCCCGATGTAGATATACTGAATGCCTGGAGGCCACTTTAGTGACATGGACATTGTTTTTCATGATTGGATGCCAGATGTATCAACAACAACAACAACAAAAGTTGGGTCTTATTTTCACAGCTTGGTATTTGTGACTGGATTTCATACTAACTGTCAATAGCAACTAAGATTTTATTTAGCGTACAGAATGTAACATTTTTATTACTTGAAAGTAGTAGAAATCCTGTGAAGGTAATTTAGATTCCTTTCCACTGTAATATCAGTTCCTCAGGTTCTACTGTATATCTCAGTAAACAAGATTTTGCTGTATCACTAGCATATTGTAGTTCTAAATATATAAGTTCTTACTCAGATCTGGTGCTTGCTTATACAGGATGGTTTACAAAATAAAATGCTGTGTGTTGTCGACCTTAGGTACAGTAGAGTCGATCATTTATATTGCCAGTACAATGAATACAATCTGCTTTGGGTAAAAACATTAATCTGTAAGGTTTAGATTTTTTTTTTAGTATAAAACTTTGATTTTGTTTGTCTTTGTTTTCTATAGCTTGAATTTCTGCAAAGGGTCATGCACACTAATAGCACTAATTAAATAGCAATATTTTAAAATATCATAATGGTTTTATGTACATTTAAAAATATACCTCTGAGGGAATTTCTTCACATTTAACTTTTTTAATAAGTTTGACTTTTTTATTTTGCTGGTTAATATTAGTAAAATGTATACTTACACTTTCATGATTTTTGAGGATTCTTTTGACTTGATAGGCAAAAACGTCTGAGCCAAAGGAGATAACCTTTAAATAGGGGGCTGAGAACTGAAAATGGAGTGATGTGTATTTGGCCATGTAGAGTTTTTCTTGAAGGCAACTGTATTCCCACTTTTTGGCACATTGTATGCTGGAGAGAATGGGGTAGTGGGAGTGTCAGGTTTAAGTATAATTGATTGCATCTCTCTGGTTACCATATTTTAATGCCAGGTTTCAGTCAAATCCCAAGCCAGATAGATCCCTAGCAGAGCCAATCTTTAACCAAAAAAGGTCACATGGCTTGTTTTACTTCTGAACTGAAGATATACACATTCAAAAAAATGTTTCAGCTTCTCATAGCTTATCTCTGTGAAGATAATTGATTGTTAACTGCCTGGGTCTCACTCCATGACAGGCACAGGATGACATCAGTATTGTGGGCTCTTACTTATTGGATGGCTTTTGGCAGATTTCTCTGCTGCTAACCAATAAACAAGAGCTCTACTGTAATGTTGGATCAGATCAGACCTATAGTAAAAGTGGCAGTATTGGGAGTGAGAGAATTGCAGATGCTTATATGAAGTCTGGAGTTTGTAGCCTTTGTGTGCATCCCAAGGATGCAGGCTTGGCACCATTGCTGACTATGGAGTGGTAGAAAGGATCCAGGCAATGACATGTTGGAGATATGAAAACTGCAGTGTACTGAGAAACTGGAAGGATTCCTTTGTTTGGTATGTCATCCATTCACCGGAGTCAGTAGTTGGCATTAGATGTAGCAGTTAGGCTTATCAGGTACGTGAACTTTGTAGACTTTTATGTATGACTATTGATGAATCAGCTGACACTACAGCTGCCCAATACACATCTTTTTTGAATTATTACTATACATTTTGATTGTCACAAGTTCATAAAGCCATTCCATGTGTGTTACCCCCACTAATGCAGAACCATGCTGGATACATTAAGTGCTTTCATGAAGGTGGCATTGATTAAAAAAAATCATTATCAGTAGCAAAGGATGATGCTCAGTTCATGATAGACAAAGTGAATGCACTTCTGCACTTTTAAAATGAAGTGAATCCTGATAGGCTGACAAACAACTGTATTATCCCTTGTTTTGTGCCTGAAACAAGGTAGGAGTCAGGTGCAAAGCATTCAAATGATGTTATGGCCACTATGAAGACAGTTAGCTGAGCTATTGGCTACATGAGCTTTTCAGTATAATTTCCATACCAATAAAATGATTTGATACTACACTGAAGTGTCAATTGGCTGAATAAAGAGAAGGTGCCAAAAAGATGTTTGCCTATGAAGAGCCATTGTGACACAAGAATGGCCAATTTTTTTGGAATATCTTGCCTAATAAGAAGTTAATTATTAACTGAAGATAACTATGCAATGGTTACTGAGAGATTTTGGCATAAACAAGGAGTTCAGAGGCAAACTATAATAGAATAATTCCATATCTATATGAAACACTATTCTCATTCCACCAGTTGGTTGAAATTTCTGGCAAGACTCTCAGAAAACAATACTTAAAGAAACACACTGCAGTGCAGTGTTTGGATTTTAAATTTGCTTAAAGAAGTAATAGTCAACTGGGAAGTTTAAAACATGTTTATAAAAGATGTCTCCCCTGAGATAGATACATACGCATCTTATTTTTGGTTGTATTGAGAACAGGATTAATGAACTGGAGAAGGCAGGAGAAGCCTTTACAATGGATATTTTGGAAATATGAGTGCAGCGAGTTGGTCTGTGGGATGAGCCAGAAGAAAAATTCGTACAAAATTTAAATTTATTTGCACCTGTGAAGCTATTTTCTCATCTGTTAAAATGATTTAGGTATATAATGTAATATGGTGTATCTTTCAAACATCTGGAAGATTGTCTGCAAAATGAGACCAAACATTAAAAGAACAATAGAACAAATGTTCTTTTCCTGGTTGTGAACTAGTAATGAAATCTGATTCAAAGATTTTCATATGTAAAATAAACAAGTAAAAAGGTCACCTATGTAAGGAGTGGGACCTAATAAAAAGCAGCCAAATGAGAAAAAAGTTTAGCAATTATAATAGATAAATTACAAATAGCCTCCCTTCTAGGTTTCGTAAACCTGACAGGGTTCTGACTTGAGGGAGAACTAGGGGCACAAGTTAGTTTTATTTGTGTCTTGTTTAGCTTGACCATGTAAATAGCTAAAACTTTTCTAACATGTCCATAAGCTGTGCTAAACGTGTTCAGAGCTTCTAATAGTCTTGCATTACACTGGCCATCCCTACAAATGAGACCCATACATGACAAATGCTAGTTACATTTCTTACTGCACTTCTAGAAGGTACTCAGATACTATGGGGAAGAAGGTGGTATAAGAACCTGGTTAGAACAGAAGAAGGAATACAGTTCTGCATGTGAATGCTGTAGAATACTGTACAAATACCTTATACTGAATTGTGTTTGACTTTCCCTTCCTTACCCTGGATACCATTCTGGAAAGATTAGGTTTTTTTCTAACATGGGGGTTGTACCCAAATCCTTAGCTACCACAATGCCTTTTTAATAGTACTTATTTGCATATTTTTCTAGGGTTGGATACACAGTTAACCTGGCCAGGATCCAACATTGTTGTTGACTGTGGACCAGCTCTTTTCAGTATATTGACCTCCGATGTACAGCCTTGGTCAGAGATGTTCAGATTCTGCATGGCTGTTTTGCACGAGCCTTGTGAAGTAGTAATTCACTATAGTAATTGGTCCCATGAAAGCCCTCAAAGTTTAAAGAAAAATTACACAAAGAAATACTAAACTGAATTGATTAGATGATTTTATGGAATGTATTGTTTACAGGTGGCATTAGTTATACTGGTTGCAGGCCAACTTCAGTACAGCTCAATTTAGCATCTGATAGGAAAGCAAAAGGAAGTGTTAACTTGGGCTTTGATCTTATCAGTTTCAATCTCTTCCATAAATCTCTTCTAGAAATGCATCTAAGTTTACTGTAACTTTCCTGGGAAGCCCATATTTCCCACTACTCCCATCAAACTTCTTTTTATTAACCTAGGAGTTATAGGTTTCAGCAAAAATAAATTCCTTTAGCAGCAACAAAACCTACTTTCCAACAGGTTCTCTGAAAATCTCATTCTTTTTACAGAAGCCACATTTTGAATGCTTATATCTGGCAGCTGCCCAGCTGCAATAGCTCAACTAGCTCCTGTACCCTCAGCCAGGCCATTAATATTCATGATGATAGTCACATTTGGTCCCATCCCTTTAACTTGAGGATTTAACTCTTTGAATGCTGGGGAGATCCATGGGATGTTCAAAGAGAAAGAAGACTTCTCTCATCTTTCCCATCAGAACAAGGACCCCACCGGAGAACACAAAGGACAGGTTTTAGACTCCAGGGCATTCTGGATACCATAGGATGGTAAGCAATACAATAAAATAGACTTACAAGTGGGAAAAAACCCAGGCCTGCCTTCAATAGAGCAGAGAACAGCTTGGCACTTGGTTATCTGAGAAACAGCATTTCTGTGTGAAACACTCAGGTGGTTACACTTGGCAGAAATACTCAAGCTTCAGTTGCTTTGCTTAGAGAAGGAAAGGGGCCTCCGGCAGAATGTTCTCCATGAGAGGTCCTCAGACCTGAGCCATCAGAGTCTGAATTTAACACTACAAAGTCCATTTTTGGGGTAAGTGTAAAGAATGTGGGAATTATGTGTATTAATTTTACAAATATTATATATCATATTTGTGGGTTTGTGTTGCTGGCTAAAGGGTAACTAAGAGTTAAATTGTCCTTGTTAACTTGGTGCTTCAGGAATCAAGAATAGACAATTCCCAGTGGCCAGTACTCAAATGGACAATGGGGCTAATAATTCCTCCATTGATGAGGAATTACAGATTGGCTGGCCCCTCATGAGGTAAGGGTGGGGGGAGAGCCCAGCTTGAAACCTCTTGAAACCTTCAAACAAAAAGCTTGAAAACAATTAAAATGCTGAACCTCTGAATCAGGGAGACAGAGAAGCCATAGAGAAGCATGTGGCAATTTGGTCCACAGAATAATAGTACCAAGGCTAAGTTGGGCCTACCTACTTACATGACAGAAAAGCTAAGGTTAGATAAGAAAATATGCACTTAGGCATTTGCTGTTTTTAACCTTTTCTTTCTGCTTGTGATGCTCCTATAGATAGATAAATCCTACTATGTTTTCAGCTAGGTGACCCGAGTCACTGCAATTTCATTACTAGTCTCAAGCTCCCAGAGAGAAGTCTCTAGCAGGGGCCAAACTCAACTGGACTTGTTGGAGGTAACACAGTGGGCAATAGGAAGCTGCAGCCTGGTCAGTCTACTCTAAAAGTGGAGTAAATCACAAGATTCCACTTTGAGAAGTGCAGGTGTGAGCCTGTCACTGGGAATAAATGCCCATGGAGAGACACCAAGAAAGGGCAAAGGCAGTGGCTCTCAATCTTTCCAAACTATTGTATCCCTTTCAGAATTCTGATTTGTCTTGCGTACCGCAAGTTTCACCTCGCTTAAAAACGACTTGCTCACAAAAGCAGACATAAAAATACAGAAGTGTCACAGCACACTATTACTGAAAAATTGCCTTACTTTCTCATTTTTCTGTATAATTATGAAATAAATCAATTGGAATATAAATATTGTACTTACATTTCAGTGTATATTATATAGAGCAGTATAAACAAGTCATTGTCTGTATGAAATTTTTTAGTTTATATTGACTTTGCTAGTGGTTTTTATGTAACCTGTTGTAAAACTAGGCAAATATCTAGATGAGTTGATGTACCTCCTGGACTACATGTACACCTGGTTGAGAACCACTGGGCAAACGTACAACTCCTGAACCATAGCAGTGAGCATTCAGCAAGTAAGTAGGTTGATAAGGCAGGGGCCGAGTGTGTTTGATCTGCAGTGATTATTTTTGTTAGGGCTAGATTGTCTGATTGTTGTTTATGGGCTATCTGGTATACCAAAAAGGGACAAAATGGCAGCAGGTAACTCCTCCCCAATAATAAAAAATCATCATGTTGACACCAGCATGCGAGACTTAAATTTGCAGTCCAGTAGCTTATTTACTGGCATTCAGCATGCACAGAGGGGGCATAATCACCACATAGTGATAGTAATGTTATTGAAACCACTACTATGAGAATGTCCAGCCGCAGAATCTGAGGCAGTGTGACACTTGCTGAGCTTTTAAGCTTGGCTGCCGTATTAATAATAAATTAAATGTAAAGGATATAAATTTCAGACAAATAACTTCCGAAGTTCATGCCAAGATCAAGACCATGCTGCCTCCCTAAGGACTTTGAACTCTGGCGCACTTAATTTTTTTCCTTATAATTCTTAATACATTTCTATTGCTGTATGTCTGTGCGGGTGCAAATGTATGTGTGCTCTGCATGGGCCCCTTCGACAACTCACTGCCTGTAAATTCAAACGCATGTTAGTGAAGGAAACTGTCTGCCTAATATTTCAGAAGAACGAGTTCAAATTCTGTTGAGATTGTAGTTTTATTATAAATTCTGCATACATTTTATTAGTAGTATTTCTGGATCATTATATTGATTGATCAACATTTAATTTGTTATTATCATAAGTACTCAGCAAATAATGAAAAATATCTAGTCAGTTTGTTAAAGGATAAAAACAATGTATAATATTATGTTACTTTTTAATTAATTTTTTGCATACATGTAGATCAGAGTTGTTCATCTCTGGAGGTTTTGTGGGCCACTTTAACATCTGGCAAGAGAGCTGCATGGTACAATAATTTATATATATAATAAAACATGCATTTTTACCAATGTTCTGAAATCTGGGGATAGGCTTCATGATGCTGCTGCAAATTAGCTTCCATTAAGACAGCAGTAAACTTTTGGTACAATGAGACACAATTTTTTCCCATTAACTTGGCTAAAGGTATATTCTAATTTATAGTTATGATTGAATCTTCTGTATTTGTCCAACACGCAAACTTTCTCTTACCTGCCACTTTGTACATCACATATAGCTACATGATATATTTTGTACACACAACACACACGCAATATTCATAATATACATTTGTGGTTGATATTAAACTGAGTGAGATTGCAAGTGCTTTGGAGACAGGTTTAGGATTTAAAATGACCTTGGTAAACTGGAGAACTAGTCCAAAATCAGCAAGATGAAATTCAGTAAAGACAAGTTCAAAATACTACACTTGGAAAGGAAAAATCAAGTACACAGATATGAAAGGGAAATAACTGGCTAGGTGGTAGTACTGTGATAAGAGGTCTGGGGGAGTCATAGTGAATCACAAATTGAATATGAGACAACAATGTGATGCAGTTGCAAAAAAGGCTAATATTCTTCTGAGGTATGTTAGCAGGAGTGTTGTATGCAAGACACAGGAGATAGTTGTCCTGCTCTACTCAGCAGTGGTGAGGCCTCAGCTGGAGTACTGTGTCCAGTTCTGGGCATTGCACTTTAAAAAACATATGGAAATTGGAGTGAGTCCAAAGGAGAGCAACAAAAATGATAACAGGTTTAGAAAACCTGACCTCTGAGGAAAGGTTAAAAAACTGGGCATGTTTAGTTTTGAGAAAAGATGACTGCGTGGGGAACCTGATAACAGTCTTCAAATATGTGAAGGGCTGTTATAAAGAGGATGGGGATCAATTGTTTTTCCTGTCAACTGAAGGTAGGACAAGAAGTAATGGTTAGATGTTAGAAGAGGTTAGATATTAGGAAAACCTTCTAACTCCAACAATAATTAAGCTCTGGAACTGTCTTCTAAGGGAGGATTTTAAGGACAGGTTAGACTGTCAACCTGTCAGGGATGGACTGGGTATACTTCATCCTGCCTTAGGGTAGGTAGGATGGACTATGTGACCTCTCAAGGACTCTTCCAGTCCTATGTGTCTATGATTCTATGCACAACTTAAACCAAAACCAATGAAGATGCTCAGCATGTCTGAAAATCAGGTCACGTTGTTGCAAGCTGGAAACTGAAGAAACCCAAATCAGGCTTATTTTGAAAAATGTGTGGGTTAATCTCTCTGTGGCTCACTCTCTCTAACAACTGTATAAAATGGGGATAATAATACTAACTCTAATAAGTGTGAAACACATGGCAGTGTTGGAAAGAAACTGCTTTTTATTTTCTGCCTGATCATCTGACATCGGTCAGAATTAGAGAAAGTTATACCCATCACACTGATTCCAATAGCTACCATTATACTTGTTCATCTTTTGTAAAATGATTTAAAATCTTCAGATAAAAGATGCAATATAACTGCAAAGTACTATGATTGGTTTGGCATAATTTTCATTTAGTAACATATTGATATGTGTACAATGTCAGGTAGATCTGAAGTAAGGTGTGTGTCTTGTAAAAAAAAAAAGCGACAAGAGTTGTTCTATACTTTGCTATGAATTTTGTCGTAAATATGGCACCTGTTAAAATAATTTTATATATGATATGAAAGTGAGTGTGTGTTTCTGCAAAAGCATAATCAAAGTTCCAATGCTTGGAATTTCCAGGGAACTACCTCCAATCCCCATAAAATTTGGTTCTCTTTATAGATAGTAAATAGCAGTTCTGTGTGTCTAATCTGGCTCAAGTCACTACTGACCTACTCGATATATACTATAAAAAGCAGTATGTAAAACTCCTTAAGGCAAGTTCATTTATAGATATTTCAAATATTGTTAAACAGGAAGTTTATTAAATGTTACAAACATTGATTTATTCCAATAAATCTATTCAACCATTTTATGTTCATGTGCTGAATTCAGTTACTACAACTATTGTAAATATGCTATAGAATACATTATAATTTGCACTTCATTCTTGCCATTAAATCTAATATCAAATTATTCCATAGAATAATTAGAATGTTCCATGAATTATGTTACTAGGCACCATATGCTTTTAACTAAAAGCTACTGCTTTAATTTTACATTCACAGAGTGGAACAATTAATGCATAAAGTGCAAAAGAGTCTTTTGTTCTTGTTTAAATTTTTGTATCTTAGTGCGATATCTCAGGGCTTGGAAGTAGGCCTAGGAGTCCTCAGACAGCTGCTGCATCATGGCTTCTACCCAAGTTCTGTTAAAACTTGTGGGCCAAAAAGCTAGTAGTACTATAACTTCAGCCAAGGATCCACCCTCAGGAGACCTGACTGGAGGATCATCTGGCTCCAACCACACTATTTAAGTCAGAAGGAGGCACAGGAAGTTTATCTGAGCAACAAGGTGATTTCCTCTTGTGGCTGCATTGGACCTTACTTGTGCCTGCCTCCTTTACCCAACCCTGTTCATGATTCTTGCTCCGCTCCTGGCTCCTGCCTCCTGCCTCACCCCTGCCTTCACTCCTGTTCCCATGGTGCTCTTGCTCTGACTAGTAGGCCAGCGTGCCAACATCCCGGTCCATACTCCTTAGCCTGAAAGTTATATTGAGCTTCTTTCACATTTTCTTTAAATATACTGCACCTAAACCACTTCTTGGTAAGAGCATTTACTGTTTACATTTTAAAGATCCTTAAATACAGACCCAACCGTAACAAAAGAAAGTCGTAATTGTTGGAAGAGGCAAGGCTGGACAGTGTTGCATCTCCTCAAAGCCACATCTTGGAAGTATCCTATATAACTTTAGCTCTGCTTTCTCGCATATTGCTTGTAGGTGCATCCCAACACAGAGGATTTGATTTGGTTCTTTGGAATAATGCTTTCTTCCGTTATTCTTGTTTAATATTTCATATCTATTGCAATTCTCCAAAGAGAACTGAAAAGGTAGAACCCTGTGCATAGCCCCATTTTCAGTGGAGTTCCAAGAGGATGCAGGGAGCTGCCTGAACAACTCTTTGCAGGCTCCAAGCTTCAGGCTTAGATGTTGTTAGGGGCTCCCACTCTAATTGAGGGCAATAGAAACCCTCTCCCTGAGTTCACTGGAAGTTGGGCTCAACTCTAATTTCCTTGGTGAAGGGATTGTGCCTACTCCTTTGTGGTTTTGATCAGAGTCTGCAATCAACAAATAACAACAACAATGGATGAAATCTTGGTCCCACTGAAGTCAACAGGAATTTTGCCAATGAGATCACTGAAACCAGGATTTCACTCCATAATCAGAAGGTGAATGGAATAGATGCCTGAGGAAGAGCATTTTAGTGGCTTATAATTAATCCTGATAATGTCCTAATATTCCATGATTGATATAACATAGCTAGCATTCTCGCTTATTTAAGAGTAATACTTGTTAGGGTCTGCAGAACCCATGAATATATATTTATCCATAATTTCAGCCCATGAGTTCATCATGACTGATTAATGGTAGTCCAATGTTTAAATATGGAAATAATTAATATTTACCTCTTTAGATTTTCAATGACCATGTTATTTAGCTTTGATATCAGTAATGATATCAAGTTGCATCACCAATGAGCAGTAAAGAGTTGATGTTGTATTGTGGCTTGTCAGAGGAGAAGCGCATCATAACTGTATCCCACTCTTCTTTGTGTCTTTGCTGATGTTCTGGGAATCCATCTACTGTGTCACAGACCTTTGCAAGTCTAATTGTTCATGCAATGTGGTTTGGGTTTTTTTTTCCTGAGCTGATGCAGATGTCCCTTACTGTAACAATTTAATTAACACTGTAAAATAATGATGCATTAATTAATGCCAAATTACAATGAAAATCCTACAGACTTACCCTTTATATCAACATTAATGCAAAATGAGTTCCTCCTGGATAATATTTCTTACAATGAATACAAAAAAGAGATAATACTAATTAGGCCATCAATTTAAATTTACCATAATTCCAATCCATGTCACTTATCTGTTCTCGAGCACAAAACATTCATTTCTACCATACATTTTTGCTGCATTGGTAATGTCTGCATGGCAACCAGACCTGGGGTCATCTTTCAGTTACGCAAGTATGCTCTTGAATTTGGTGCCCAAATTGTTGAGATTTAAATAAATATTAAGATGACAGCTAACCCAGTGATTTGCTGTCACTGAACATTTGTGGTGATACTTTATTAGCCTTCCGCCCACCTCCAAAAAAGTCTATCACAACGAAGAGTTAGCTCTTATATTGTGACACAAGCCACTAGACTGTGACATATAATTCAGTTTATTTCCACTCTTAATGGCATGATGCACATGTTACAGGAACTGGGGCACTTCGAAAGTCATTCATAGTCATGAATAGCATTAAAAGTGTACAGTGCCTAGAGTGAGTGATGAGGCACTTTAGGGACAAATAAGAGAACAAGGTCCCTGCCCCAAAATAGCTTGAAATGTAAATAGTATCTTCCCATTTCCAAGAGTGAAATGATTTATTTAAAACCAGTCTGATCTGTACTTTTCCTCTCTATTAAAGCTAATAAATGCATCTAAACTGCTAGGTTTTGTCTCTTACACGTGGTAAGAAAAGATTGAAAAGGTTAATTCTACAATGAGAAGTTGAAAAAGAAGGATGTGAATTGCGATTATTTTACCTATATATTTTATGTTATTACTATTAATAGTGTGTTTTATTGCAGTAAGTGCCCAGAGGGCCCAGGCCCATTGGGCTTCACACTGTACAAACTTGTAACAAAAAGAGAGTCCCTTCTCCAAAGAGCTTACAATCTAAGTAGAAGTCAAGAGTCAACGGATGGGGGCACTACAAGGTAACAGTGAGATGATTGTGTCAGGTGTACTATCTGTAATATATTTATTAAGTGGTGTGGGTTTGTGATAAGTGGTGTTTTTTAAGTGATGTTTAAGTAAACATTGTGTTATTAAGAACTAAAAAATTGCCAGTAATTAATTTTCTCAAAAAGACTGAATGATCTAGTTTGATATAGAAGATTCTGATCATTACCATATGGGTGCCAGGGCCAGATTCTGATGCCCTCACTCATATTGTATAGGCTCTTACTCAAGGAGTAGTCCCATTGATTTCAAGGAGAGTTAGTGACTCAGCAAGATCTCCAAGGTGGAACACAAACCAACTCAGCAGACAGCAATCTCTGAATATAAATCAGAGCAATGATGGAGCTCAGGGAGAGCAGGCAAACAAACAGGTTGTCCTGTTTGCGCTATCTCTGTTGAAGCACATTTTTGTCTTCATTTAGGTTTGGATAACAGCTCAGGAAATTCTCTTACTTCTGTGGTTTGGGCTAAGGTGCCTTAAAGAGTCAGGACGTTATTTTGTTATGAACTTTTTGGGTGAAATTTACTGTTGTGAAGAGGGTTAGCACAAGACATCACCTTTCAAATTGCACTTTTAAATACTCAGTGAAGGATTATGTGGGAGTTGGTAGTGCATAGACTTCGTGCTGGCCCTCTGCACTGGAGTGAATTTCATACATTGTAAATAAACTTCAGCTAGTAGTTGAATTCCATCATAACTGTGTGTATTTTGTTATCTAGGTAGTGCCACTCTGACTTGCTTACCACATGCATTAATGTAGCTTTTCTTCTCTGGTGAATTTCTGTTGAACTTGAAATAGTACACACATGAAAATCAGTTGAATGGCTTGTATTACCAAATAAGTTGAGCAAAACTGGCCATCGCTGCCCACCAGGTCTGGTGTTCCCTGGAGTAATGAAATAATGTATTTTTTAAAAGGCTTCATAGAAAGAAAAGTTTCCGAAGGAGACAAGTACTATATAGTGCAACAATCTCCTAAGGGAAATGGTGGAAGGCTCATCACTAGAAGAACTTAATTTGAAATGGACAAAACACTATAAAATATACTATATTATAACTATAAGGGCCTAATTTACACTGTTACCCAGGGCGTGGATTAGACAGATCTATTAGGTCTTTTCCACCTCTATTTTAGTGAGGAGCAAAAAAGGGATTTTGCAGATTAGGCCTGAGGTACAGTACAACAGCACAGCTGTATGGAAACACTTGCATGGTGCCAAGCTGCAGTGTGCTTTCCCCTGGCCACCATTATTAGTCCCTCATTTTCACAAGCAATAAAACATATTCAGGAAAAAGAAAAAGAAAAAAAAAGGAAATGAGTATTTTTAAGTTTTATATGTTACATCAATTAAAAACTAATCGGATTAAATATTCTAGTATAAAAAATAGCACCTTTTTTTATTCCAGACACTTGCTTTAAGACGCCAGTTCTAAATTATGTTTTCTTTAGTTCACTCTCCATACAGTATGTTCTTCCCCATTAAATTATAGATTTACAGCTTCACAAATAAAGAGGTTTTTTTCCATTTTTTAAAAATGTTGAAGTACTGCTTAGATACCACAGCGATGGGCATCATAGGAATATCTAAGAAAGACAGACATCTGGTAGTCTTGTGTCTAGCTGAGCTCCACAACTGAAAATTTAGAGGAGGCATAGAGAGAGTGGAAATGGGATCAGATGCCTCTCCCAAAGAGGAAATTTTCATGGAACGTACAAGTCTAAATGCTAGTGTTCTCTGGGCCATTAGGATTATCTTTGAGAACTTGTGAGGACTGGAAAAGGGGCAAATATATCACCTACCTGTAAAAAGAAAATGAGAACAATCCAAGGAATTAGATGCCAGTCAGCTTAATTTATTTACCCAGAAAAACAATGGAGCAAATATTCAAAAAATCAGTTTGTAAACACCTAAAAGATAATAAGGTGATAAGACTCAGTATGAATTTCTCAAGAACAAATCTTGTCAAACCAACCTAATATCCTTCTTTCATAGGATAACAAGCCTCGTGGATCCGGGGGAAACGGTAGATGTGACATATCTTGACTTTAATAAGGCTTTTGAAACTGTCTCACATGACCATCTTCTATGCAAACTAGAGAAATATAGCCTAGACAAACTATAATGTGGATACACAACTAGTCAGAAAACTTTACTCAAAGTAGTTATTGATGGTTCACAGTCAAGGTGGAAAGGCGTATTGAATGGGGTCCCGCAGAGATCTGTCTTGGATCTGGTTCTATTAAATATCTTCATAAATGATTTGGATAATGGCATAAAATGTACACTTATAAAGTTTGTGGATGATATCAAAATGGGAGGGGTTGCAAATGCTTTGGAGGATGGGATTAGAAATGGTCTGAAATAAATAGGATGAAATGCAATAAAGACAAATGCACAGTAGTACACTTAGGAAGGAATAATCAATTACACAAATAAAAAATGGGAAATGACTGCCTAGGAAAGAGTACTGCAGAGAAATATGCAGAGATTACAGTGAATCAGAAACTAAATATGATTCAACAATGTAATCCTATTGCAAATAAACCCAAATATAATTCTGGGATGTTTTAGTGGGAATGTTGTAAGCAAGACATGAGAAGTACTCAGCAGTAGTACCATGTACAGTTCTGGAAAAGTTGTGGACAAATTGGAGAAAGTTCAGAAGCGAGCTACAAAAATGATTAAAGGTCTAGAAAACATTACTTACAAGGAAGGATTGAAAAAACTGGATTTGTTTAGTCTGGAGAAGAGAAGACTGAGGGGGCACATGATAACAGTCTTCAAGTACCTTATGAAGAGGAGGGCAATAAATTGTTGTTGTTATCCATTAAGGACAGAACAAGAAGTAATGGGCTTAAATTGCAGCAAGGGAGATTTAGGTTGGACATTAGGAAAAACTTCCGAACTGTAAGTGTAGTTAAGCACTGGAACAAATTACCAAGGGAGATTATGGGATCTCCATTATTGGAGGATTTTAAGTACAGGTTAGACAAACATCTGTCAGGGATGGTCCAGATAATGCTGAGTCCAGCCTCAGTGCAGGGGACTGGACTAGATGACCTATCGATTTCCCTTCAATTCCTACATTTCTATGATTCCATGTTTCAGAATTAAGTGCAGGTATTTCAGTACCCACACACTTTTAGCTTTTTTATTTTTAATGTTTCTGGCAAATTGCCAGCCTTAAATCAAACACTGAATACTTGTAAGGTGGCAGTTGATTGAGGGTTTCAGCAACTTTTCAATTTTAACTTTACTTTTAAAGCTTCTGTAGGAAGTCTTTCTTCTGTGACAACACAAATGCATTGGCGACACTTGTCTTTTTGCACTTGATCACACCTGTTGACACATACCTGCATTAACAAATCAACTAATGGCCTTCTCTTGGCTTCCTTTTTATATCTGCATTAGCACTGGGTACTTAATGCATAGAGTTGAGAAATACAGTATGTAGCTTGTTTAGATGGATTTTATTAAGTGTTGTACTAATTTCTGTTCATTTTGTTAACTAGTGTGTGCTCCTATCACATGAAGAGTTCATTATATCTTGCAGATTATTATAAGAGGAGACAGACTTCTGAAAAACACATGGAACTTTCCTGTAATTTGTTCCAAGGACTGTGACCAATGAGTATTGTATCTCTAAATGTTGTCTAATGAAAGAACAGACAGTTTAGGACATGATTAACTTCATGTAGTTACAGCCAGGAAAAGTAAAGTTCCTGTACCTATGGCATGACTAAACTATCTTCTGCCTTTTGATTTATTGCCTCTGTTTCCAGAGAGTCACAGGATATGCCAGAAAATGTAGTCCATTATTTCATCCAATTTCCAGATGCCTCATCTGCAATAAAAGATACTCCTTAATTCCACATTTACTGGTTAGCCTTTCTGACTATTTGTGTCCCCATAATACGTAATGAATCTTGTGTCAGCCCTCAGTTTCAACAACAATCAAGTGATCAAGTTTCATTGGAACAAACATAAGTTTCAAAATCACAAGAAGCAGTATTAAAAAAACAAACACATAATTTCCACCAGACATAGTCTTGCATACATAGTCACAACAAAAAGAATACCATGTGATTTATCTAACCGATCTCACAGGTTAGATAACAAATATTGAATGCTTGAAAATCAATGTTCACAATCAACCCAAAGAATTAAAAAAATTCTAATAATAAATCTGAAGATATCATGCTCTCCTCACGGATATTCAGCAAACAGAGAGAAAGTTTCTCAAATTATTTGTTATGAATTATTTACTTAGCTCTAATAAATCATCATGCTGTGTCAATGGTCTTTTTATTTCAGCCCTAAGAACAATAAAAAACCTGTGAAAGCTAGCTGAGAGTTTTGCAAGTATATAGGAATGCAGAATAAGCTGAGGTAAGTTTGAGGTTGTCCCTGAACATATTGTATGATCAGTGGGTAAGATAAAGTTGAAATATAGATTGAAAACCACAAGCCATTAAGTATCTGGAAGTATTTTACCTTATGGAGTTGAAGGCTACAACTAAATATTACAAAGAGGTAATGTGAAATAAAGTGAATCTTGGGTAGTCTCTGCCATTCTGTATGATGTGGCAGAGAAGGCTGATAGCCATAAGAATGACACTGGGACTAAAACTTACTTACTGTACATATTAAATATGTTAAATATTTACAAAATATTTCCTTTTAAGGAAAATTCTTAAGAATCCATGGGTTTGTTAATAATTTTTATGGCATTATAGGAAACACAAAACCTGGGATGAAAATATTAGTGTTAGCCAAACCTTTAGGTGGAGTACATTTTCCAGAGCTACAAAAATACTAGTTTTTTTGTGAAGCCAAGGAATGGATATTGTATAAATGGATCTGAGCCCAGTTGGATAGCCATAGAGAAAGCACAAACTTTTATTCTTTCATCTGTTCTCTTTAATAATGGTGAACTGAATGTGATTTTTTTAAAAATCTAAATCCAGTGCTGAAAACAACAGTTGAATGGATTTTGAATTGTAACGAAGACCAAAGGAAAAATAGAGAATGAAAAGAGAGTAGAAGAAGAAGAAGAGAAGAAAGAAGAAGAAGAAGAAGAGAAGAAACCTCGCATGGATGACTATAGGGTTTCAAAAACGTGTTGGGTACAATGAATGGGGAGGCATGTTTCTCTTTTTTTATGTATTTGCCCAATATATGCTCAGGTCAAGACTTCAGATGCATGCAGCTGAAAGACTTCCTTCAAAATACTGATGAGAAAATGTATTCTCCTCTGTAAACTAAGGGTCTGAGCCAAAGACTATGGAAAACAAACAGAATCTTTTCCACTCATTTCCATGGATCAAGCTCTGGAACCATACACATTATCTCCTCTACACTTTTCCTCACCACTCCTCACTCCAAATAACCATTCACAGTTTCATGTAAAGTCTAGAAAAAAAGCAATGAGACCACTAACCACAATAAACTGAAATGATGAAGTATGGGAAATAGATTATAAAGTGAATATGGGAGAGGAATTTTGGGAGGAAACAGTGGTTTTCACAATCTGTCTGTTACTTTCTTCTTTTCTCTTTATTTCTTGAACTATGAGCTATGAACACTATGAACTCTACTGAGACATGTTAGAAGTGGTTTAAATGATTCAGACAGACATTGGTCTTGTGACTCTTCAAAGGGTGCCACTTGGCATATACTAATTTAAATATTCTGTTTTTCTGCAATTTTGGTTGAGAGTTGGTGACTTTATTTTGTCTGTATTGGAATATCCAATTACACCTCAAATACTTGTACTTCATAGCAGCTTTGGACTAAACAGCTAAATGAAAAATGAATTAAATTTAGTATATACTTTAAATGCAATCAGTCTTAAGATAATAGTTTTGAAGAACAAGTCCTAACCACCTGGGGTTATTAAACATCCCAGGGCATTTTTCATGAGTGTATTAACAGTGTCTTTTCCAAAAACCAATTTATATAATTACATTCTGTTGACATAAATTCCCCCTGCAGTATCAATTAGATATGGCATTCTTCCTATCATAAAATGTTGCAGCTTTGCTGTATGCTGTTAAAAAGCTGTCATGTTCCACCCCAGGAAGGGATGCATTTCAGTGGAGGGATGCATTTCAGTGAAGTGATTCCAATATATAGTTTGGAAAGTTTTTAAAGTACTATAAAAATGTAAGATTAAATTATTATTTTTTCAATGTTTCTCTAGGCCTACTCAACCAGGTAGGATGGAATTAAGCTGTTCTCAGTGCTAGTAGATGGCAGAACTAGGAGCAATGGTCTCAAGTTACAGTGGAGGAGGTCTAGGTTGGGTATTAGGAAAGCTTTTTCACTAGAAGGGTGGTCAAACTCTGGAATGCGTTACTTAGGGAAATGGTGCAATCTCCATCCTTAAAGGTTTTTAAGGTGCGGCTTGACAAAACCCTATCTGGGATGATTTAGTTGGGGTTGGTCCTGCTTTGAGCAGGGGGTTGGACTAGATGACCTCCTGAAGTCCCTTCCAACCCTAATCTTCTATGATTAAAAATGACAAAAACATACTTGGCAGTTGCTTTTATACTTATAGAGATCATTCTCTAGAGGTGTGCACAAATTTTGAAGACTGAGGGCAAAACGCATATAGTGTGGACTTGTGCATTTCCAATTGGTGAATTTTTTTTTCATTTTCCCAGAAATGTCCACAGCTTTTTGCAATAGCAAAATATACTTTTCTTAGTAAATATGTTGACCTTCCCATTGTTAAAATCTCTCTTTCTTTCACAGTCAGCAGGGAAACAGTGACCACTATACTGTAGTCCTAGGTACGAATAAGGTTATTATTTATTTATAAACTTTCTTCATGGGAAAGTGATATGGGCAATTTAGTAAGTGGTACTTTTTCCTTTTACTTAAAGCAAATCAAAGCCCAGAGTGGTAGTTTAGGGGTTTTGTTCTTCTTTAAATGTTATCTTATGGATGACATATGAAATGAATTTCCTGATTACCCATGGTAATTAAAAGTTCCTTGACACTTTTGCACAAATAGGGGTATTAACCCCTTGTGTATTAGTCAAATTCCAACTAGGATAATTCTCTACCTAAATTCCTCTTATGAGTTTCAGCTGGATACAATACTATTCTTTACTTCTTGCTCTCAGGCCTGTTGAAGACAAAACTCCCAAGGACCTCAGTGATGCATGATAATGCCCATACGCTAGGATATAGTGTTGCTGTGCTGTTAAACAGCTACAATAGGTCACATAAGAGAACATTATAAATTGATCACTGCATATAGTATGTTTATCAGTTTAAGTTTGTAAAATTCTTCAAGATGCATCAGGATTAAATATACTACATATGTGCAATAAATAATGATTAGTAATGATCATATTACATATTTACTGTCTTATTTGTATCTTTTTCTGTGTCACTCTTTACTATAGTATCTACTGACCTCATAAATATATGAGGCCTTATCCAAACCTGATTGAATTCAATGAGTCTTTCTGATGATTTCAGTGGAATTTTTTGGATTGTGCCTTAATGGATATAGCTTCATCAAACCTATTTGAGGTAGGAAAAAATTATTGTCCCCATTTTATGGATGGGGAGCTGAACAATAGAGACTGATTTGCCCAAGGATTGAATCCAGGTCTCCTGAGTCCCAGTCTAGTGCATTAACCATTCATCCATCCAGCTGGTGCTTCATCTAGAGAAAAAAAAGTCGTACAGAAGCAAGTAATTGGTGCTACATGCTCAACAAATTTCTCAAAAATATTTAACTTTCATGATATTTCAAAAAGTGAACAGGTTGATCTCTTCTCCCCTATCTGTTAGAAGTCCCTGTAATGAGATGAAGAAGATGAGTCTCAATGAACCATGCAAAGCAGAAGTGATGCAAGCTGCAAAACTCAGATCTGGATCTGAACTTTCCCACCATACCAGGGTCTTCAATCCCAATATATTGGTTTAGGCCTATCTATAACATAAACTTACTATTTACTACAGCAAGAAAAAATTGCTCACTGTCTTTCTAATGAAACTAGATGACTCCAAACTAAAGTGTGTTCATTGTAGTCTGGGAATTCATATCTTTGCAGTCTGGCTGGGGTTTCTGGTAGTGCCACTGTTTCCTTACCTGCCACACACAAACCTTCTTTTAAGCATTCAGAGAAATGCAGTCAGGGAACAAGCAAGACAAAAATAAAAGTGGATTGAAGTGGATGGGGACGATTAGGATAAAAGGTAGAAACACAAGCTATTACAAAGGGAAATTGGATAGATCTAGTATGAAGACAAGAGAAAACAGTGTTTACCAAAAGAATAAGAGCTAAATATTTGCAATTCAGCTTGTTTTGTCTTCTCCCAAATGATCTTTGCCCTACCTGAACTAATCTAGACATATTGTAGCTTCCTCCAATATAGCTGCATGAAAAATGCTTTCAACTAGCCCTTATGTATGTCTCCTTGCAATGAGTTAGTAAATAAACAGAGATGGGTTGATGATAAATGATAATACATAATCAATTGACCCAAGTCAAGTTTGGTTTGGAATCTTTAAGTAAATCAGAACGAATGTCATTCACCAAACAGGCAAATGGTTTTACACCTTCAAAAAGCATTTGCACTTTCAGATTGTTCTAGTCTCCTATTATTTCTCTTTCTGATGCTGCCTCATCAAATCTTCCATTCAAGCTCTTCTTAATAACTTTGGGCCACATTCTTTCCTGTGCCAAAATTAGCTTGGAGAAGGAGATGGTTCATCAGGGAACCACGTGTGGTTCCTTGGCACTTTGCCCTACACAGCTCTGATTCAGGCCCCTGCTGAAAACTGCCAGAATGCAGTGTTCTGGGTATGCTTTTTTCACTTTCTGGTCTATGCCAAATCCAGGATGGAGCTGGTATGAAAGCTGGCTATGCCAGCTTTATGCCAGCTGAGGACTTCCTCCACCCCATTGAGGGAATTCTCAGCTAGATATGGCCAGTAAATGACCCCTTTGCAGCTCCTAAGCAACTCAAAGGTACTGGATCTGTGGAGAAGATCTGGCCAACTGTAGCAGTGATTCTTAATCTGACAATGGAAGGTCATTTTAAATTAGTAGCAAAACTAAGAAATAAAATGATATTGTACTATTACATGACATTTTATGAGTAATGTTTAAGGCCCTAAAAGATGAAGTTCAGTAGAGAAAGCTTGAGAAAATCCTTCTGACAAGAAAACTAGTTTTATTTTAAAGATGTTTCTGCAGTTTGCTAGGCTCATAAGCCCAGGGCATGTTTAATTAAAGTCAATGAAGCAGTTTAAAGTGAAGAAAAATTAGGACACCAAGAAAAATGTGTTGATTATTTCCTAATTATGCAACTTTTATTAAGCACTAACTCTTACTTTAAAAATAGGAAAAATTTATAAAAGTCTTTCTCATTGTCTTTTTTGTTCTCATCTGATTGGTCTGAGCTAAGAAATCAGAATTTTAGTCAAGCCAAAGCCTTGAATCCAAACACCCCTGACCTATGGAGAAGTTCAGATCTTGTATCCCACACCATTTACCAATTTTGTATCTCACCATTCTCTCTACATTTAATTTTAAAAAGTCTCCAAGAAGCAAGCACTTGAAAATAACAATAAATACTGTTTCGCATTTGTTTTACTTTCAGAAGAATCTTAATTCAAACTTAAAGTGACCATATATATGACTTTCTCCAAAACAGTCCCATTTTTCAACAATCTATCCTAGATTTTGGACCCTTAAAATGGGACAATAAGTACCCTGTATTTATTTCAGCAGTTCCCCTCACTCTTCTTTCAGTGGTGCTACTGTGAGCTCTACGAAGCCATTTTCCTCAGCTGTTTGGGGGAAAGCAACTGCAGCAGCACTTCCAGGCATAGGCTGGTAGCTATATCAAGGCCACCCTGCCATCGGACCACCACCCCAGTGCCTGATGGTTTGTACCATCGCTACACAGGCTGGCAGGAGAAGAGACTGACCAATGGCTTTACCAAAGCAGGAGGTAACAGAAAGGGGTGACACCAAAGCAGGAGGTAACACAAAGGGGTGAGAACAGTTTCCCCACTGAATGGGGCGAGACAAGTGTTCCATATTTTTTCATGATGATAATCTGGTCACCTTACCCAAACATCTCACCAGGCAAGAAAATGTCCAGGCACCTTCTGTAAGATGCTTTCATTTAAAAAAACTGCCAGTGGCAGGGAACTGAATGGTGGTGGGGAAGTTACATGGCTGAATGCAAACAATAGAACTCTGTTCTGGTGGGGAGTGCCCGACCTCTGTTGTTACTGGTCTCTTTCACACGTGCCTCAGTTCATCCCTGGGCTTGCCTCACACCGATCAACATAAATGGTGTCCAGAGAAGATCATGATACAGCCACGTCACCCAGAACTGCACCTTGAGGTTTTATGTTTTTGTCCATCGGCATATCAGTATATATGCCCATTGGAGTGTTATGAGGCAAGTGTATTGTGTGATACTAGCTATGCTCTTAAAATTAGCTTTTGTAACAAGCTGTAAATCCCTTTTTGTTCAGTACTGCACATTAAATACAATCTGTAATATAACTTTGGCACATTTACTTCTTTGTTTTATTTTAGATGATTTATTCAGTCTTCAAATTCCTTCCATCAAGATTTTGGCCTGATGGTCATCCAGAGGCCTTCTTAAATTATAGCAGGTACATTAGGTTCTGTGCCTGTGAAATGTTGAATTGTTCCATCATTCTTCATTGCAGTTCTAATGGCATGTTCCTGGTCATGATGAAGAAAGAGCCTACCTGGCAAGCAGCAGTAAACTAAGCATGAGCTTTGAAGGGCTTGTTGCCAGAGTTCACTTCAGGAATGAAGCATTTATAGAAGCAATGAAATGCTCCTAAAGTTACATTTTTACCATGAGAAATTGGCTAAATGTTCACAACACCCAAGGCTACAAATTAAACCTTATTGCATAAGTCTAGAGAAACAATGAAAGCATTTCACATTTATTTTGGACATCATAAAACCAATTCTGCAGTATATATAATAACTGATTATAATTATATAAAAAAACCGTATATTAAAAGAAAGTTATTTAGGTTGCAAGGTCAAGTACTCAAAAGTTAGGAGATGCAAGAATTCAGATTGCCCATACAGTCTTAATTAAGCTCTTTTGTGCATACACTTTGTTACAGTATTTAATTACATGAGCATATAGTATTTTTACCACAAGACTCCTGCTTCCTTCACCACACAGGATGGTGCTCACACAGTAAGGTAGCTGTTCAATACTACTTTTTATCCGCATCACTCCATGTACCTATGCTTTATTAATGGCACATTTTCCAAATCTTGCAATGAACACAAACTTGTTCATTTCCTCATGGTCTTTCTTATGGCTTTCCTCAGGGTAGTATATTATCTGAGTGCCTCACAAATATAAATTCATTAATCCTCACAAGTTCTCTAGGAGATGAATAGTATTAGCCCCATTTTACAGATGGGGAACTGTGAGTTGCCTGAGACCACACAGACCATCAGTGGTAAAGCCAGGATAAATGAAGCATTTCCTTTTTTAAAAAATATTTTCAACTTCATTGATTGTCCCTTTGTTCTTGTGTTATATGAGAGGGTAAATAGGAGTACCTGAGCTACCTCGCTATATCCTTCATTATCCTGTGTACTTCTAGCATATCACCTCTAATTTGTTTCCCTCACCCACCCCTTCCAGCAGTTTTTCTTTTAAGTTTCTCCTCTTCTGGATTTTTCTCTATGCCTGTAATCACTTTAATTGCCCATCGCTGGATGCTTTCATTTTCAGCATTAAGGAGAATGAGCTGGAAATTCCATTTTAATTCTCCAATACAGAAAACCTCTGGAATAATTTTTAGTTTAGTTTAGTTTAGTAATCTTTTGTTTAAGTAATCATAGTTTATAGAACAGGTTCAGTATGAGCATCAGCAGCAGTACAAGTGTTTCCAAACAGCCGTGCGTATGTGCCTCAAACAGCAGTGTCTATGCCCGTTTAGGCCTGGGCCTTCTGCTGAGCCTGACAAAAGGGTGCTAGTTAATGTTAATGGTGGTGGTGATTTTCTGAAATGGTACTTGACCACTGGGAACTGGACTACAGCCATCAAACTCATTTCACATAGACCAATAAAGCGTGATCAGTTGGTAACAATTTTATTTGAGTGATTTAGGCTGGGTTAGAACTGATACGCAATCTTTTATCTGTTGTACATCTCATACCTGAGCCACCCAGTGACCTGAATTTACATTTTTAACCTGATACTGGCTTCTGTGAATTCTCTGTATTGATAAATTGTAGGCAAATTGAAGTACTTAACTTAAATATATTAACTTCTGTAACAAGCATGCCACAATATGTAACATGAGATCTAGATTTGAGGGTGTGACTGAGAGAATTTCTTTCAATATGGATCTATCTGCTCTCTTGGTGTATGCCAAGCATACTATTGATGGCCTAGTTTTCAGAAAATGGTGTTTATAGCTAATAAAATTAAACTGTTTTCCTCATTGTGTTGAATTACCTGAAATCAGTTAACTATAGCGAACTGCAGAATTTACAGTGAAATGTCTGTTGCGATTTTTCTGTGACACAATTTTGGTTACCTGCAATGAGTATTTTTCTTTTCTTCAGCATCTAATTTTGGGTACTGAACTGTGCTTTGTTGTCCTGTCATCATGCAATGGGGTTTTGTGATAGAGGCTAATGGTGCATGGGCTAAATGCAACAGTAACATGTTCCAAAAAGGATCAACTACTAAAGTGCTATGCACTATAATGAGAAACTCCTTCAGCTGACAGCAGGTGTTTCTATTTTATCTGAGAATAATTCACTGAGTAGATAATTGTTGAATCCCCAATGGGAACAAAACTTGATTCTGTATGAGTATAGGTTACCAAATGTACCACCATAAAATAATTGATTTTATGATATATCAAGTGGGAATGTACTTGAGACTATTGAACTTTTCACTTAGGGCCTCAGGCTGAACTTGAACCAGGCTCCCAGAGGTGAAGAACCAGTGCTTGACATATACAGGATTTTGCATTCTTAACAGCCTCTTTAACTTTCATTTCCTCCTATTAATCTACTACCTTCACCAAGGTCTTGATGTGCGCTGAGTCTCATTAAGATGGTTGAGTTGTCATTGGAGATAATCACCAAAGGAATGTGTTATAAAGGGAAAACAAGTACATGTAGAAAGTCTGAGTTTTTTTTATGCTGTTGTTTTAGTGAAGAGGTTTTGGATGCTGATAGGAAAGTTACTATAGCTATAGGGCACATTTAATTGCATTTTAGAAACTTCTTTTAATCCTATAATAACAAAAATTAAATCAGTGCTGACATTTTTTTGTTGCCAGAAGAAGGTAGTAAAAGGGTAAAGAAATAATTGTTAGTTCTGAGAATATAATTAGCAACTTTAATGCTTTAATCTAAAAAATGCATATTTTTGAGCCTCGGTGAATGATTAAAGAAAAGATATTGAAAGGCTTTGAAATTTCTAATTGTTTGTTTTTTAATTGTAAATTATGATCACTATAATTAGCTCATTTAGTACATTTATAATGTAAACAAATATGAATATACAGAAGTTCAGTGATATATTTCTGGGCAAATATTCTGAGCAACATTGTGACCTCGAGCTCTATTTATTAAGCCTTTCTTGTAATGGTTGGCACTGCCTCATTCTTTCATTCAGGTTTTTTTTTTCTTTTTTGTTTTTTTAAAGCTTTTTGGAAGACTAAAGAAAGCTGTATAAAATACTGGCAGGTCTATGCTGAGATCTCAATGTGTCTGAGAATACATCGAGGATAAAACAGATAAAGATCTTACCCTTCTGAGGCCCTGTTTAACCCTCTTCCCAGAGCTTTATACAGCTATAGGACGCACAATTTGTTATGAAATAAATCCTGGATGATTCATTAAACTGTGTTTGTGTTGGAGCCATTATTATGGAATTCCAGGTCAGCTATAAAAGAAAGCAATATTATGTTTCAACTAGACATGTGCCAGTTCCTATACTAAGTGCCATACCAAAATGTAAGTGCCTGACACTAGCCGTTACGTGTTCTTATGATGTACCATGAGAATTGTCATGTGACTGAACTTTTAGAAGTCTATTCCTCTTTTTGATTCACATACAAATTCTCTTAATATCACTCATTAACATGAATGGGAATTGCCCAAATTAAATCCCCTCCATGCTGATAGAAGAATGGGTAGAACACACACAAAAAAGGGTTTTGCTACTCATTCTTTAAGTTCAAAGACTTAAAATTTCGTTTTAGTCACACCATTATTTTTCTGAAAATGCATCTTTTGTTACATTTCTGGAGCTCAGTTATGTGTGACACACTGCAGCCCGTTCTGTAAGTCATATAAAGTTACGATTAGTTAAGCTTCTTGTGAATGGAGAAGGCCGAAAATGGCCCTTCACTTGAGATTTTAAATCATTGTTGTGCTGTTTTGACTAAGCTGTTTTTGTGTATATTAACTAGTTTAAGGTCACTTTTGAAGCCAATACTGTAATTCTGTCTTATAATGTACACTTGCTGTGGACTGAGTGCTGTTTTGCTCATCATGGCTAGTTGTCTTCTCTGGACTCTTTAGTAACTGAGTTATTTTATCACCATGGGTTTATTCAGGTGAGTGGAATTTCAATAATAGGCAAATACAACTTTTCTGTTGAAGGTAAAACGATGTGTATGCATAATATTCTGATAGAGTTACTGTGCAAGAGCTGGAGTCATCAGTGGGGTTAACACAGTCATAGCATGAGATAAGGGAAGAAGAGACACATGCTTCAGCCTTGTATCTGCTGCACCCTGTAGGTTTTTTGTAGCTGAAGTAAAGTAAGTCTTTGATATTACAGCTGTCATTGTGACATCTGCTGTTTCAGTATGAGTGGCTCCCTTGCCCACCACATGACCCTGATCACTACTACCATGACTCTGTCCACTATTAAACTGTAATAGGTTCTGGCCCTCCAGGTGCCTGCTTCAAGGTTGAAATACCAAGTTGTCTGTCATGCTCTGTCTGACTGGCTTAACTCTTCAGGATGCAGCACAAGTTTTTAAGGTAGATGGAGTTACACAGCAGCAAAACACAGAACTATTTATACATCTATTTTAATGACAGGTGCAGCTCAGAGGGATTAGCTAATCAGTGGCTATTAGAAGTGTATAAGATTCAAAATGACTTTTTGTTTAAATATAAAAACTAGGTTGTCTGCATATCACTTTCAATTTTTGGAGATGGACTGAATTAGTGAAAATCTGTGAAATTCCTTGGTATTTCTCTTGAAAATGGGACCATTTCATGTTATAATAATTTTTTGAGTCAAAACTGAAATTTTCAGAATTTTAAAGATCAAAATTTCTTTCAGACAGAAATCAGTTTGTATTGGAAACATTAATTTTTTTTAATGTGGAAATTGGCATTTCGTAGGAATATGTTTTTTGCTTTTTTAAAAATGTCTAGATCATGAAATGTCCTTGAAGTAAATGACAAAAACAAACGAACAAACAAACCACACCTATGATCAAGTTCAAATAGATGTACACTTTCATGACTCACCCAAATATAGTAGGGCTTACTTAAAGATTCCTTGGCTAGTCTATAAGAGAGATTTAAATGATAGACTTTCTTATGCAGAATGTGAATGCTAATATTTATGGATAGGATAGAGGAAAAGATCATGTACCTGAGATAATCGGCCTCATTGTCCATTGCCCTGTACCTTAGCTAGTCATTTACACCAGTGTAAAGTGAGTGCTAAACCAAATCAAAATGATGGTGTTTTACACCCAGTTTGTACTGACGTTGCACTTGTGAAAATGACCACACAAGTTGAAGGACAAAAGAGGCTTGGTCTACACGACATACTTACTTTTGTATAACTGTGCTGTTGAAAACTCCACACTCCCGAGCAATGTAGTTATATGGACCTAACCCCTGGTGTAGACAGTGCTAGGTCGGCAGGCGAGCTCTCTCCTATCGACTTACAGCATCTTCACCAGGTGTGCTACAGTAGCACAGCTGCATTGGTGCAGCTGCACCCATGTAAATTTGTAATGGATACCTGTCCAGAGAATCAAGCTTTGAATACTAAACTTCTCCCACACCTGTGTCATACTGGGTATCAAGTAGATGTAGTGCTGGAGTAGAAATGAGGCCATATAAATGGGCCTTTATAGTTTTTTGTGATGCTTTTAAACAAGATGTCAAGACTCAGGAACAATTTTACAAACATACTTCCTACACCTTTCTGGCACATATGTGAGGGTGTAAATTGCATTTCTTGTATCTAATGTAAAAAAGGAGAGGGAAAATCCTTTAATACCGAAAGTCTTTTTGGCCATCTCTATGCCAGGATAGTGTTGAGTTCTTTATAGTGACAGCATGTCAGACAGAACATGCAACAGGATTACAGGTACAGCATACTAGATTGAAAAATACTTTTTCCCTGCAAATGAATATCCATGCTTTTGTACCTTGCTTTCGTGTCAGGATCTCCTCTTCAGCTGTGATGTTACCTGTATGGCAGATTAGTGACTTTTGTACTTATATCAAGATAAGGGAAAATCTATCGTATTTTAAGCTGGGCCTTTATAATTCCTACTTGTATACATCTTTATGCTTGTCTTGGTAGAGAATCGGAAGAGACGTTTTTTTAATATATTCAATAGACACTGTCAACAGAGTTCCCCAAGGAATGTGGCATGTCATTATGGGTCTGAAGATGGTAGCATAGATAGATCAGGGCTTCAGAACTAAGATGAAGGGGTAAAGAGAGAAAAACAAACTTATTTTATCCAGAAAATAGCTAGTATAATGTAATCAAGTATTCCATTCTCAACAGATCAAGTCCATTTTTTCAATATAAAGCCTTGCTTGCAGGCCAACATAAGAAATGAAAAATTAGGAGCACCACCCATATTTAACACCAAATAGTTATTTGACAATATCATTCCACCAGGTCGTGAAATTAAAACCTCTACCATGTGGAACAGGGAAGACAGCAATGAGTTGAGCTGAACTGCTCACGTACACAATATTTAGTACGTTTGGAGATCTTGTTGTGACTACACATGAGCAGAGAAAGGTCCATGATAAGATAAGATGAGATGATGCCTTCCGCTCCCACCCACAGAAAAATCAAAGAATTGGTTAGTGGTTTCCTATTGTTTTCTTTTTTTAAAATGTGTCAGTTGCTAACTCTGCTCCATCTCAAATGCAGTCATTTAGCTAATAATACTACTTACAGATCTATGCCTGTGCTCAGTTAGCTGTGAGATTATGGCTTGTCCTTGCACTCTGTCTGTGGAAAGGATTCTGTCTCTTCATCTATGTTTGTACGGTGCCTGCTACAATGAAGCCCTAATTTTGATTGGGGTCTTCGGGTGTAATTAGTAATTAGCAACCATAATTAATATTATTAATCATTAATATAATTATATTATTAGTAAGTGTTATTACTACAACCCATTTTTTTAGGAAAAAATGGAGACACGGAGAGATAGTCATTTGCCAAAAGGCATAGAAAGTGTCAGTTGTGACACAGAGAAAATTAGAACACATTATCCTGGTTCCCAGATTTGTGCTTAACCCCCATCATTTTCTTTAAGAGCTATGAAGAGGCAGCAAGAATCACTTTGCCCCCTCCTAGCTCCACTGTCCCTTCCGTGCCCACCCAACCTCTTCAGAAATTAGGAATGGGAGAATGAACATATCCCCTGACTCATCCAAACATGCCACTCCTCAATACATTTTTTAATGAAGTCTGAACTATTCACTTAACTGCGTTTTTTCTGTTATATTTAATTTCCTCATACTTCTGCATTTTCAGAAGTCTGAGGAGTGAGATACTATGAAAGAGGCTGTGCTTTACAGTATTGTGGTTGGCAGCAAGTACATTAGCAGACATTTTGGAGGAAAACCATTTCTCACAAGATATCCAGCTAGATATCTATTGTTGTACAGCTTCTTTATCCACTCAAGTCCACTGTAAAAATTTCCAAGAAACTCAAGATGTGTTTATTTGCCATTGTGTGTGATAGAAAAATATATTCCAAAGCCACTTAGTCACTAATTTTAATAACAAATCTATATTAACTTATACAAAAACAAATGTCTCCTACATTTTTTCCCAAAGTCAGAATGTGCTTGGTGTCTCAGTATCACAGAAAGTGAAGTGAGAAATATTTCTGATTGGTTGGGGAATGTTCCATGCAGATGAAGTAATGTAATCTGGAATGGTGCTCTCTCAGCCTTTTTCAATAAATGTTTTTCGTCACTACAGAGCTTTATATAATAGCAATAAAGGCAAGAAAGGAAATTAGAAACACAACCGAGACTGCATCTCATAGTTCATAATGGCCTAAAATTCTGACTGTTTATTAAAACTAACACCCCTTGTCACAGTGTTGATCAAAAATACTCCATGGTTTCTTTTCTTTGATCTTTTCATTTTACAAGCCCTGGGATATGTGTTACCATGTCTTAATTTAGTTTTATGTCTAAAACATTGAAACTCAAAACAACTTTCCAACAATATTTCTTAATAAAATGTAACCATGAATTCTTCAAGCCAGCAAACTCATCACTAGATAGATTTGTCCACTATCAAGGAAAAGAAATTTCTGGTGTCACATGAATAGAGATGAGCCAGAAGAAGCAACTGTGGGGATCCTTCAAAATAACTTCCCTGTCTATGGGAATTTCTGCTTTTAAATAATATCTGTCCAGATGAAGGCAACGGCACAATGCTCTTCTTATATACACATCTACCTTTCTTTCTTTTTTTCCCCCCAGCAACTCCCTGGCTCCTACACTTGCAAAAGTTTGAATTTCCTGTTGGCTCTGAGGTGAGATTTATAACATTTATTAAGGTTGCTTTTCATTGTGAATTTACTGGGCAGTAAGCCTAAGAGGGTTTTTTTAAGGGGCTTAATTGATTGAATTTACCAGAGGGGTGAGCATTGCCACTATCCAATGAGATTGCCAGGTGTTGGATTTCCCTGGAGGATCCTTATTTCTAGAGAAAGTTCACAAAATATATGAAATATACATATATCCAGGAATGGGGCTATTAGCACCTCCATATCAATTTACTGTCTTAACTCTGTTTCTTTTATGGCTTCTTTGATTCTCTTCATTCTTTTGATTCACCCATGTCTGTTCCTCAGCAGAGGTGCCCTCACTTCTACCTGCTTGGTTGTCTCAATCATTAAAATCAGAATAGAATGCACTTGACAATCATCTGTTGCAATGAAGCAAGGGTATTCAGAAAGATGCAGAAATATTTTAAGCGTACCAGTGCACTTTAAAGTAGAAGGAAAGGTGAACAAAGGAGAAGAGAGAGAATGAGCAAAGAGAAGAGTGAAGAGAAAGCTGATCTGCCAGTTTTAAATAAAAATGATATAAATACCCCTTCTGAGTCCATGAATGGACTTCCCACCAGATGGCAACTCTGTGTCAAGTGAGCCCAAGGCAGGCAGACTATAATTGCTAACAAATGTATTGTTAAGGGAATTTACTGATGCAGCAGCCACTTTGGTTGAAGAATAAATTGGAATATTTTGGTGCATGTTCTCTAAAAAGTCATCCACTTGTAAGTCTACGTATTAAAATGACAAAGTCTAAAATAGGGGTCTCCTTTTCTAAACAAAAGATATGCAAATGACATTTCAAGATTTATATTATGATAAAAACTGAAACACAAAAGAGACATTATCTTGGAAAAATGTAAAAGTACATTGCTTCGTGGATTTATAATGATATAATGTGATGTTGATGTAGTTAAAGATGTCGGAAAGGAGACAATGGCCTTAAAAATTTAAGGAAGACACATTAATATTGATTGATTTTTAAGAGATTGAATAGCAAGAATATATCTATCTATATAATATATCCTGAGTATTGTGTTTGAAAATTGGAGATGAAGTATAGAACATTTTAGTCTTGTCATGCTTTAGACCTAATAGCAGGAATATGCTTTAAGCACAGTACTACCTGACATTGGATAATGGTATACCTTGAATTTAGCAGGCTGTAAGCCTATTTCTCATGAAAATCAGTGGTGTTTGACAAAGCTCGGTAATCATTCCTGGCTTAGCCACAAGTGCACAGCCTTCACATGAAATGTCACAAGAGCGCCAACTCCCTGGAGGTGATGCAAGAAAACCTTACCACTAATTTGTATGTACTCTTGACTTCGTAGCTTGGAAGGCTATCTTCAAAATGCCTGCAATACACCAGTGCAGAAAACTATCCTGCCAAAGGAAAACTTAACTAGAAGAAAGAGCATTAAAATGTCTTAGCATTGCATTAAATGACAAAACTATAGATAACACAAAAGCAAGTCACACTAGAGGAATTTACTTTAAAGGCTTATCAGAGGAAGTCTTCTCAGTTGACTGTTGGTCGGTTTGTTTTGTCAGGATTGGTAGATTTGGCTTCTGCATGCTGCATCGTGCCTGAGTTTGGGTCACCAGTTTGTAAGGAGCCACACTAACCACTCAGATGCCGGTAGCAAAAACTGCATGCACACATTTTTATTGTAAAAAGGGAGAAAAAACCAGAGACTCATTGAAGCCCACTAAGGTCTTCACTATTGCTATTTATTTTATGTGGAAGGGACTCAGATACTATAGTGATGGAAACACTAAGTTAGATACATGAGGGAAAATATATGTTGTACTACACATATTACACCGTACTACATCAGAGACCAGGATGCTATAATGCAACCACAGTCGATATCTCTCCACCTCCACTTCTTTCTCCAACCAACCTCTTTTAGAGCCTTTTTCCCGGTCTGATAAATAGCCTTTACATTTGTGTGACTGAACGGAAATGTTCACTTAGAATTAACTCCACAACATATCAATCTCTCTCTCTCTCTCTCTTTAGTCCTTTTTTTAATAAAAAAATTCTGTATGCCTCTGACTGAACCGAAATCTTCCTTCATCCTCCCCCCATGCTTAAAACTATAGAATCAATGTATGGAGGGACAGTTGCCAAAGAGGTCTATTGGAGTACAAGGTGAGTTCCCTGAGGGCACATTGCACAATAGAGAACCCCCTCTTATGAGAAGGGGAGAGGAAAAGGAAGATGAGTGAGTTGTAAATTTGCTTCTGCATGCAGATTCTGGGAACGTATAACCTGGTGGACAAAGGCAGACTCTCCTGAGGACACCTACCAACATCCATAGGGTTGTGGGGCCCAGTGTTTCATCCTGTAAATGCTTACTCATGTCCCACCAAAGTGAATGAAGAATGTAGAATGACCAAATGAGTTGAATGACCCTTTGCATGAGAACAAGTAAGCCTGGACAGGCTGACTAATATAGCTAAGAAAGAACTATAGAGCCCTGCGTGGCTACAAAATTGGTATCCACATCCAATCCGTAATCTACAAAAATGGTCTACCGATATAAAGTGGCTATCTACAGATTTACAGGGCTCTAAAGATCTACTTAGCAAAGTACCTGCAGGGAATCTGTCCTGAATGAAGATCCAGAATCCCAGAAATTATAAAAATTTTAAGGTAGTTGGAATTTATTTAATCTTTTTTTATTATAAAAGTCATTTCAGAGAATGATTAACTGAGGGACAGATATAAATGGCAAAGTCTCGATCCAGAGAGCTGCTGTCAGGATACCTTCTAGATAAATTAGAAAATGAATGTTCAGGTTTTTATGAAAGAAGACTAACGATATTAAGTCAAGATGAAATAGAAAGGAGCAGCACACAGGCTGAAAATCATAAACTACCAGCTTGACCTGACAGGAAATTCTGAAAAACTTCCTGAACTGGAAAATAACCAGAAAGCTAAGGAAAAACTTCCCTTAGTTCCTTAGTCTTGGCGTGTTGGAGTGGTTAGTATGGGTTATTTGTGTAAAATGTCCTGTAAAATGTGTTGTCCCTTTTTTGTAGTTTCAAGATGAGTAAAGGAACTTTCTAGAGTTTAATACAATAAATGTTGATGACATAATTATATATCGCCTTTAATTCTAATGCACTTTATGTACTTATAGGAATTATTCACTTCTAACACTGGATGTGAACATAGGATCACAGCATGGGATGGTATTTCTGCAGCCAAGAACTTACGGTAGTGTGTACTAAAACTGTACAACTTGTTTAACTAATGCACTTCCCTATGATTGTCCACAGTGAATGCCAGGATGCAGTTTGCACTGTGCATCCACTTCCAATGGATTCTAGTTGTGTCTCAGCAGAATTCTATTGCTGGATAGGATTTTGAAGTTTGGAAAGAGGTCTCGGATGTGATGCATGTCAGATTTTTTTTTTTTTAATGAGCAAGTGAAGTAAGAGTTTGAACCATGCTTAGAACAAATAACTGGGTGCAGCAAAATGTCCAGTGGTATTACACCCTAGCCGTACAATTATAAATAAAGGAAGCATGCATTTAAAATTTGGTGAGAAGCTTTTCTATATTTTCGCTCTTTTTGGCTCAGCAGGTGTGCTGCACACAGATGTTAGCTAATTAAGATGCAGGTACTTTGTCTCAGCAATGGAGCTGCTGCTAAATAATGGTTAGGCAAAGAGGAAATAACCATTTAAGACCAGTCTGCACCCAGCTGAACAGTTTCAAGATGTAATGTTACAGCACGGCATTCCTAGTACCATTTGTTCCTGCAATGGTTCCATGTGTCCGTCTTGTGAAACCCAGTACAGTGTGTTTCTCCATGCGGGCTTCTATCCCCATTGTTGTACCTGGGCATTTAAGCACTATTATCACAGTATCCAACACACCACTCCCTAGAACAAGTGAGTGGATAGTTGGCATCTGTATAAGGCACACAATTTGTTTGTATTGTAAGTTTTATGGTGAGTACATTGTGTAGAGCAGGGACAGTGTCATCTTCTGTGTTTGGAAAGCATTTCACTCATGGTGGAAGCTATCACAAAATAATGTAAAAATTCTTTTACTGTAACACTGCTGGCTGTGTGTCTGAAAGCATTTACATACTGCTGTTGCTCTGTGTTAGCTGGAGATTTGGAGGGAATCAGCCATTACACTTTCCTGCCTGCCTAACATCCTTTTGATTGCAGTGTTGCCAACTCTTGCAATTTCTTCAATACAATTTTTGCTGGGGCTGGAGCCTGTCTCACCATGACACCCCTGACACCATGACACCCTCTCGTGACTGAAAGCCCTGCATCGGGGAAAATCCCCCTCTGATTGGCTGTCTTTCCTATTTGCCCACCTCCTGGGTAAAAGCAGCAAATCAGGGCTGCTGCAAGAAGTTGCTGCTCACTCCTCAGAAAGTGAAAGGAGTAGGGGAGGGAAAACATTCTCACAAGAGGACAGAGGGAGCAGAAAGAGCCTGGAAGCAGTGTTCCCTTCTCTCTCCTCCCCTCTTGTGAACAATGGTCAGTTGAGACTCTGTTCCTCCTCCCTCCTTCCCTGTATAACCCCCTGTTTGTTTGGAGTGGCACTCTGTCCCTTTTTAGTGGTGACTGAGCACCCTAGAGATTGACAAACAGGCTACAGCCTTAGCTAATAGAGATATGTCTTTTAGCTCATGCAGTGGAAGCTCTTGCATTAAGCTGAAGCAGTCCCAGGTTTGATCCCCACTGCCGACACCCTTGTGTGTGTGTTGGTGTTCCACCTGGAACACTAAGACAAGAGGAAGAAGAGGTTCAAGTGGTAGACAGTGGACTGGTGGGGTCTAGCAATAGCGAGTGTAGAGAGAAGTCAAAGACCTGAATGCACTGGAGGCTGTGTCTACACTACCTGGACAATAAAGCCTCCCAGCCCAGTTGAAAGACTCAGGTTAGTTGCACTAGCCCTATAAAAATAGCTGGATAGACAGAGCTTTGAATTTGCGACTCAGGTTGTGATGCCTGTCCCCTTCCCTAGGCTTCAGAGCCCAACCTGCAGCCTGAACCGCAACTTCAAAGCACTGTCTGCACCGCTGGGGCGGGGGGGAGCAGATAGATGTGTGGGCTTTTGTGAATTCATCTCTTCCAGGTTCTCTTCTTATCTTTCTGGTTACCCCATCAACAGGTCCTCCTCCTCCTCTCTCCTTATCTCTGGAGATGAGGGAAGGGGGTCTTACAGGACTCCAGCCTTGGCCCCCTTCTCCTTTCCCTTTACACACTTTCTTCAGATCTCATTTGTTCACATGACTTCAATTAATGACCATATGTAGATGAATTACAAATTTACCTCTCTACTCCTGACCTCTTACCTTGATCCAATCCTGACTTTGAGCCATTCTCAGTCTGTTTCTCTGACATCGCCTTGCTGCCAGCTTGAATTTAACAGTCAAAACTGAATCCATCTACCTTTCCACACCATGCCACTCTGTCTTTCTCTGTCACTGTTCTCAATAATGCTCTCCTCCCTGTCACTCAAGCACCCTATCTTCCTTCTTCCTAGCCCCACATATATAGGATGTGCACAAATATTGCCACTCTTCCTCTATAACAACTCTAAGATCTGGACTTTCCTCTCTGCCCACAGGACTAAAACTCTTATCCAAGTCCTCATCATCTCTTATCTTCATTTCTGAAGCATCCTTGTCTGTTGCCTCCCTGATATCCTTTTAAAAAAATTTAAATTATTTTACAATGACTTTATCCAAGTGAAGGAAAGTTTAGTTTTGATGGATATAAAGATTGCTCTTCCTCTTTATACCAGCCAAGGCAGTCAGCTGGGCAGTCAGTCAGTTACCATAGTCCACCTATTCCTAAATGACAGAACATTCCACCGGAATGCTATGCCAATCATGGTCTCCTGACAATACCAGTGTGTCACATTTTCATTGTATATTCAAAGTGAATTACAAAGGTTAATAAAATAGCATTTTTAGTTGTCTATTTGTATTTTCTAAATATGCCTCAAATCTGATTTAATGAACGAACCTTATAAATTGGAAAACCAGTCAGATAAGAACACATTTAAAATAACACAATTGCCAGACACATATTTTGCATCATTACTGGGGGATAACATAATATGGCTAATGAGCAAATTCATCCATGGTGTAATTTTTTTGTCTTCAGTGGAAAGAATTTTGGTTCTTTTCATCGTTATTATATGACTGTGGATAGTGCTGTTTTGAATGCTTGAAATGCCTTGCCCCATCATGAGATCCAGAGGGATGGTACTTTACTCATTCCATCACTATAAACTTCACTGGAGGGCTACCTAACAAAAGCATTTGGCATTATAAGAAGCTTAATGGAGTACTCGTTGAAAACAATGTGGCTTTTACCATCAACATCAATGAGAGGAGGACTGAGTTTAATCTTTTGCTACTCAAGGAAAAAATAAACAATGTGCCCTTTTAAATAACCTATTACGCTTATCTTTTTTAAAAGCGATCACCTGGAAAAATAAGTATTGGAGGGGAGAGAAGGGAAAATGTTCCTATTATTATTATTATTATAATCATTATTATTATTTTATTTTATTTTATTTATTTATTACAGATTTACCTTTTAAAGTCTAGTTCCACTTGGCAATAGTGAGAGAGAACATGTATACCTTGTATTTTATATTTGTATTTATTCTAGCTGACTTTTGTTATACTGTCTTTCTGATGCTACATTGTTAAGTTCTTCTGCGTATCTTCCCAGCACAATGGCTAACGTCCTGCTTCTGAAAATTATCCATTAAAATTTTATCAATTTTGTATTTTGGTGAGACAGTATGAGGAAATGCCACTGAAAAATTAGATTTTTCTTTGACATCAGGCGCCCAGTCAGCAATCCAATCCCATGTGTTTCTACTGAGACATTAGGATTTGATATAATTTTGGGCAGAAAACATTTTAAAATGAAACAATTGAATTTTCTAGATGGTCTCAGGGACCACTTAGCTTAAGAGAATACACTTCCAAATCAAAAGCCTTTCAATCATTTTAAATATTATTTGGAAGATATTTGTTTTATGTGTAGTAGCAGTTTGAATTTGTATTGAATGTTTGACTGGCTCGTGCTCACATAGATGATGTATGAAATTATTATTTCATATTTTTCTAGTGTTTGCATTGCAAGTGACATCTGGCTGACAGGAACTTGGAGAAATGGGATACGAAGTGAATGCTGCAGTTACCACAGCATCATATTTATCAAAAGGTTTAAGGTTGGTCTGTCTTTATTTAACATATGAAACCCAGAGCAATGAATAAGAAGCGGTGCTATTTTTTTAAAACTGAACTGCTTAGAAAATGAAGATAGACGAAAAAGAAATGGTAATGGTATTCTTTATTTTGTTCATGGAATTAATTGATGTATAGCACTGTACATACTGACTGAAAGACTGTTCTATACTTACATTTGTATTTGCCATTATCGCCTTAAATTTTGCCTACTATTACATAATTAATACACAGAGATATACAATATCAGAGAGCTAGGAAAGTTTGAAATAAGCTACTATAATAGATTGAAACATATTTTCTTTTTACACTTACACTCTCCAAACACTGGATTTAATTCTAATTGCACTTTGAAAGATGGCTGTTGAATTGATGTCTTCAACCAAAGCTCCTATCCTGGTGTTCTTTCAAAAAGACCTTGCTTCTCTCTCCTGGCCCCGCCCCTCTCCCACATGACATCACGTGGGCCCAGAGCTCTGGCACCCAACACTTTAAATTAGAGTGAATCAATGAAGACTTGGCACACCACTTGTGAAAGGCTGCCGGCCCCTGCTCTAGTAAATAAAGTTGCTTGCCTGCTGCTATGTTTGTCCTCCCCAGGAGGTGTGGGATTATGTTATTCTGCAAGAAAGGCCAAGTGGAAAAGGGAGAACCTTTCTGAGACATCAGTCATGCCAGGTCAGTAAATCCGTATCCGACTTGGGAGCACTAACCTGAACTGATCATACTAGCAGGAAAATTTTTACGCTAGGATACTCTGCAACTTGAGCTTGGTTCTTCAAGTATGGTCTAGCAAGAGTTGACAGCAGTTCTAAGGTTATACTTGAACTATGCAAAACAACAGGTATGAATCATAAGAATTCCATTTTCACTTTTAGACTAAGGTCCCAAAGTAGCCTCCGTACGTTGGCTCAAAATTGTGTAGCAAAACAACATTTGTCATGCATGAAACTCCAGGTTCCGTTTTACTTATAAAATACATAGTGGATGCTTCTGGATATGTCTGTGTTGGTATTGCCCTGTACTCTGATGGTTTGTGATAGTTGAGGTGGGGTGTGTGACATACTCTACTCACCTGCTTTTTGCACATCTTCAGTTGCTTTTTTGAACATGACAGCTTTTCCATGGGTTCCTTTGAAAGCTCAAGAGACCTCATGTCAATCATTCATAAAATTTCCTCCTTTGTTCTTCCTCAATGAACCTCTCTGAGCTCCTTTTCTCCTGGATCAGATTTTCAGATGGTGTAAATCAACCTAACTCTGCTGAAGTCAATAGAGTTAGGCTCATTTACATCAGCTGAAGATGTGGCTCAGTGTCTCAAGTGTTTTCTTAACACTATGTATTTCTCTCTCCAGACTCACATATAAAGTGAAAAACATCTTGAGATATATTTAAACAAGTCCACAAATACATTGCTTTCTGTTAGCTAACACCAATAAAGTCCTCTTTTCATTCTTTCATTTCAATACACCTGTGTATTGTACATTTGTCTCCTCTTTGTGATGAAAGACAGAGTTGGTTTTGTTTTCTTAGCTAGTGTTATTTATACTCTATTATAACGAGTAGTACTTTTGCACTGGTGTTCTTCTGATCGTGCACACATTCTCTATCTCCCTCCCCTCTCCCATAAAAATAATCAGGTTTGAGTTAAGATTGCTAAACTGTATATATTGCTGCACAGATGATAGAAAGCAAGGAAATGAGCAGTAAAATAAATCTTTTTCAATCTCTTTCTCACACACACCCCCATTTACATTGCATTCATCAATTTCCCTTTTCTACCTCAACTAAATACCTCCCTTCCAACAACCACAGCCCACATATTTCCAACTTTACCCTGATTATACTAGCATTTTTTGTGGTCAGAGTAAGTTTTTTTTTCCCCATTTGGCTTACTGTAGAATGTCTACAGCTTTATGCTGTTGACTATTTTCACTCCAGATTAGGAAATCATCATCAATTACTTCATTTCAAAGATGCAGGTCATGATGATTAAGTGCACTTCAGAGGCTGAGACAATACTGAAGGGAAGTTGCTTAAATATATAATTACTAAAATGGGAGTTGAAGGTGCAGAATTCTGCATTTTCTTTACTGAGTTAACCTGTCAACAAGCTTAGGGATAATGTTTTTAAAGTATCTAGAGGCCAGATTTTCAAAGGTATTTAGGCGCCTAGAGATAAAGACAGGTGCCTCGTTGGATTTTCAAAAGCACCTACCTACCTATCTCCTATTGGTGAGTCCCATTTTGAAAACTGACTTATGCAGTTAGACCCAGATTCTTTACATGACAAACTCCCATTGATTTCAAAGGGAGTTAGGTGCCTAAACACCATTGAGCATATGGCCTTCAATAGCCGAAGTCCCATTGACTTTCAGTAAGGCTTCTAAATCCCTCAGTCACTTTTGAAAATGGAACTTAGACTCCTAAGTCAATTAATCACTTTTGAAAATTTTATCCATCATCTGTATCCAAACCAGAAAATACTCCACTATATTGAAGTCTAGACACAACCTCCTGCACTTGCTTTTGATTATCTTGTTTAAGTCTTTTGGGACTATTCAATTCCTTAACTTTAGTTTTATGACAATGACCATATTCTTAACCCAGTCAGTTGGTGTCTTACTTCACCCAATAATTTTACAATCCACGTCATTTCAGCTATCTGTTCATGTCTCATTGCTAATGGAATTTTATGTGCCGTGTATGTTTTTGGTGTCAAATTGGGATCTAAATCAATGTGCTGCATTATATCTTCAATGCATTCCAGTCTAATAAACAATTCATGAAATTCCTTAACTCTATTCTTTGCATCCTCTTGTGCAGAAAAGTCATGCACCTGTTTAATCATCTGCATAGGCAGACTGTTCTTCAGCACAAGCAGATTGGAATTCCTGTTCCACTCTTTCAAACTCCATTGTGTTGTTGGTCAAAAGGCAAGTGGAGTTAAGCTGTCAGAAGGATGCCCTTTCTTTTTTGGGGGTGTGCACAGGAGAAGGAATTGATGCTAGAAGGAAAAAAGAGGGTTGACCATCAACAGCCTTTCTCAGCCTTTTCAACCAATCTGAAAAATCTGAAAAAAGAAATAAAATTCAGGTTGACAGTGAAATGGAAATATTTTTGGTTTTCTTGCCAAAATGAAAAAAAACCCAAAAATGTCATTTTAAGTCAAATGCAACATTTTGACTTTTGGGGGAGAAATCTTTTTTTGGGCGGTGTGAAACTATTTGTTGAATTGAATCGGAATTCACAGATATTTTGGTTGACCTGAAGCTGCATTTTTCAGTGCATAAACTATTTATCCAATTTTTTTTGCCCAGCCCTACACATCAGCACCTCACTACCAGTATTAGTAGTACCGGCCACACAATTCTGGCAGACTGGTGAAGTGACTGGGAAGTTTGAGGACCATAGTAGGCATTTTGTATATTTTACATATTAAAATTTTCTGTCTGATAAATAGGTAGAAAGCAGAAGGAAAAGAAACCTTATATAAATACAAACACAGAAGAAAAGGCAGTTACAAACCAGACAGTTTTTTAAAAGCAGCTCAGTTTTTTGCTCAGTTCTAGTCTCTGGAAGAGTTTGCAAATAAACAGACTGAGGTGTGACACCCTAACAGTGAAAATACTCCAGAGAGGGCGGAAGAGGAAAGGAAAGGAAGATGCCATAGGACAGCTCACACAATTCTGAAAAATAAAATCATATATATTTTTAGTTCACATTGTGTTCCCACTTCCAGAAAAACTATAAGTGGAACAATTCCCCAAATGACGAGTCCATTTAATAACTGAATTATAGATGAGGATGGATAATTTTTTAAAAATCTGGTCCTTCCTTTGTTATTAACTTTACTTCCTTTGTTGTATCAAGGAAAGCTCAAGAGAGAGAAAGAGATTTTAAAAAATCTCTAAGTCTGAATAATTGAGTTGAGCAATTCAGTTAAAATGAAAAACACAATATTTTTAAAAGATCTTGTTATTCGTTTCGTCAAATTAAATGCCCACAGTGTAAGAGCTAGGAAAGGACTGTGGGACCATGATGTCTCTCCTGCATGTTTTCCTTAAACATTCCATTTGTTTTATTTTTTCCTGACACCTTCTCTACTTCTTCATTGCTAAATCTCAAACTGATGAGTCTTTTGCCAAACTAGGACAGATCCTCAGCCCTTTCTAAATCCCCACTATGCCACTTCAAAGAAGTAGTGAAAGTGTAAAGCCTAAGGCAACACGAGTATTCCCCTCTTTAACTGGCATAACTAGCCCTATTCTTGTTGCTCCTGACCTACTCATCCCAACCAATGAAGGGGATATTCCAGGACAGTCTAGAGAACGAAGGTGTGGGGGCTGGAGCATGATGTTCTCTAGTAATCCCAGCTGGTGTAGCTGGTCCTTGAAAGATGTTATCTGTTGCCCCAAGTTAAAGCAGCCTCTGGCAGGCTCCCAGATTGGGCAGGAGGGGACAGAAAAATGTCAGAAAGCTACTTATCCCCACCTCCCCAGTTGTGCCAAACACTATTCTAGCACATCTGAGGAACTAATTTGTTAGTCTATATTTTTGGTAACTTACTTCACATGTTTAACCCTTAATGTAAATCCGCTCTCTTTTTCTTCCAATGCCATCCACCTCCCTTTTTTCTTTCTTTCTTTTTTTGTTTTGATTTATAGCAGTTTTCTGAGTTTTGAACTCTCTTTTCAACGCTCTTGATCCTTGTCACTATATGAAGAGTCTGTTTCAGTTAATTTTATCTAATCAATTCATAATTGTATTCTTTATTTATACTACTACATCTCTAGTTAGAATAAACCTGCTTCATCTTCCCTTCCCAACTCCAAGAGCTGATGCCAGTATTAGACTGCTCACTACATTAAAAATAGAAAAAATTGTAATTTGGAAAGTTGCCTTGTTGCATTAAGAATATTAATGAGTTATCCCCATAGCTTCTAAAGCTTTGGTGGTAATTGCTGCAGATTCCAGTGACACATCCTAGTGAGAGCTAAACTGATTAATTTAAACTAAAAACACCAATCCACCAGTGCTGATCATATGTGACCAGGATTATATGTGGAGGCCAGTGATTCTAATGTGCACTAATCCCTCTCCAATTCTGTGATGCGGCTAAAAGTAGGATGTTGAAGTCCATGATTCTGAACAATTTTATTCTTTTTAAAGTGTGATAGTATCTGGTACTTGAAAGAGTACTCTTTCTGTAATGCTGCCATTTCTCCACAAAAATAATTCATGATAGCTCACCTGAAAGAGACACTAACATCTTAGAACCACAGAGCTCCCAGTTTGTGTCTCCACTGAGGTGGCATTCAGGTAGTACATACTAATCATAGACCATTAATCCAACCATGAGATTGGAGAATGCTAAATTCACTTGGGAGCACCTGGCTGCTGCTTGACAAACCTACTTTCTTTACTGTTGATCATTTGAGTACGATACATTTTAAAAGTAACTATTAACTGAGGTCTTTAAAAGATCAAAGGCCTTCCATGTCTGATTAGTGTTCCTAATAATTGGTCATTTCTTCCAATTAGGTAGCATTGCCAATTTAGACATTTGATTTCATTATTATCATTCGATCATTTGTATGGCTAATGAGAGGATCATGAAGAATATGTCCTGTTTTAGGAAAATGTGGACTTCCTGACTGATTCTTATGCCTCTACTTTCCTGAATAAATTTCTACCTTTCAGGGATTTCTTCAGAACTACCAAAACCTTTCTTGTATGTGTTGGGTGTCCTTGTCTTTCTAGAACTGCACTGATGGTTTGTTTTTCAACATGAAGATATCGTTAGACATATGTCTGTCCTTTATTCCCATATTCCTCTCATTCTTTGGCTCACTGTTCATCTCAAATATTAAACTCTGACAAAGAATATTTTTAAATGGGTTTTAGGTCATTGATATCAAAAACATAAACCATATTTCAGCTTATTGGCTACAGCATCCATTTCCTAAAGAGAGTACTATATGGCTTTGCTAGATGACAGAATCCCCAGTAGTGTATCTAATAAGAGGAGGGGCTCTCGTACTCCCCAAGTATTCTGTTCTGTTCTGTTCTATTCATGTTCTTAAACCTCACTTATCGGTTTGGTATCTGAAGACTTACCCTTGGGTCTTACCCTTGAGTTTGTATTTGTCAGGTGTCCTGCATTCAACAGATGTTTTCAAACCGGCTTGTAGAAAAGTAACATGTATTGAAATACTCAACTAAAAATGGTACTTGAAAAAATACTTGTCATGGTTTGGCATCCAAAGGTTTCCCTCCAGAATGACTTTAGGTTTAGATGAAGTTATTTTCTCATCCTTATGCAGCACTATTATCATTGAATGCAAAATGAAGCCAAAATACAGAAACATGAAATGGGAGGAAATAGGAAAACTAAGAAAATTGTGTGGATGTTTCTCATTTGAGCTAGACAGAAATAAGAGAGGTCTGAAAGGAAACCTTCTGCCTAGTTATCTTCTGTGCACTGTAGGCACACATCTTTTCAGGTGATCTGCAGTATAATATGATGTCCAGATTCATTGCATATATGGTTTCCCCCAATGTATTTTCAGGATGTCAGCTATTAGGCTGGTAGTTGTCACAAGCAAGTTTTAAGCAGTGTGCAAATGCATAGAATGCATATTCAGGCCAATATGTTCAAACTAGGGTGGCTAATGTTAGGAACCAAAACCATATGCATGTAGCTGTGGGTTCTTTACACCTCTGAAAATCAAAGCTGGTTCTATAATCAGTTGCACCTGTGCAGCTCTCATTCAAGTCAGTTACATTTGTGTGTTCATATGAGGGTAGAACTGAGCCTTTAGCAACTAGCAGCTGTTTTCAGATGCATTAACTTTGCTGGAAACTTCCTGCCTGAACAGGAACTTTTTAAAAATAAATGTTTAACGATGTTTTCTTCAAACATTTTAACTAATGTGCTGCATTCTGATTAATTTTTCCAACTTCATTGGACAGATAATGTTATTGCTTATTAGGTTATGGCTGGTGAATGACAATCCCTACTGTGATACTTCAAACCACAAAGAAGTTCAGCTAAATATTTTTCATAACCATAAAAAATAAAGGATTTAAAATTATATTTTCATGTCACTTGCTTTTGTATTTTTAAATTTTTCTCTTTACAGTTTTCTTTTAATGTAAAACATTGTTTAGGTTAGATTGTCTGGGGGAGTGGAATTTTGTTTTGTTTTGTTTGTTTTTAAAGACAGATAATTTCATGCTCGTGAAAGAAGCTGGATTGCCTGGAATCTGTAGTCCTTTATTTTTTCAAAGAACAGGGTCACAAAGGAAGCCACTGTACAAGCTTCCCTTGATTGACCTACTAACATACCTTATTCCTACCCTAGACATTTATGACAGTCTCCAGTTGTGACTTCTCTGCTATGATTGCTAAGAAACTGCATGTAGTAGATAGGGAATAGTCTGTAAAATAGGAAGTTGGGCTTTTGTATCCTAACTGCTGTCAGTTGTATTCTGGAGGTCCACAAGGTATTTGGTGACCTAAAATCATTAACAAGGGGCATATGTTTGAAGCTTGTGGGTTCCTCTTTTTGATTGGAACTGATAATCTTGGTATTCACATGGAAGGTGTTACTTGTAGTCCACTGGCAATTACGTTTGGGGTTGTGGGTATAATCTATTAATATCCTCTACTGCAACCATCCAAATTAAACATTGTTCTGGATTTTTTGAGAAAAAAAAGCAGATTAATATTGCAGGTAATAGAAGCTTCAAAACATTCATACATGCAGTGTTACATAGCAGAGTCCAAGTCCTGTTCTCAAAGACCTGATGAAGTCCCAAGCTTATACTTCAAGGTTCTTAAAGGGATTTGGAGTGTTTTGACCATTGGTTCAATCACACATGGGAAACCTGGGAATTAAATCAATGCCCACCGGCTTTCAATACAGCTCTCTTTAGGAGAGGGCAAAACTCAGGCCAATAAAAATGTGGGGACCCACCCCAGTGGTTGTGCTTAATGGTATTTGCAGATATGTGGCTAGAGAAAAGAAAACTAACTCTATAAAGTCCTTCCATAGTCCAACCTGGCTAGTTTATTGCAGGGAATGGTAGTATCAGTGTGATGATTTTCTTTGTTTTTGTGTGCAAGTGTTTCTTATTTTCAATCTTTCAATATAGTAAATATAATATTTGATAAAGGAGGAAACAACCATCTTTAGCACAAATGTTTAGTAGAAAGGACTAGTTACATAGAGGATGGATTTTATATGTTATATCTGAACAATTTTAAACCATAAAATTGAATGGCTCCTAGTAAAATTGCAAAGCACTACTCTTTCATTAGTGTGTGACTGTAGCATGATGTAAGATATTTTATCATGGTTTAGCTTACAAATGACAGGGAGACAAGGAGATACAATGGGGCCCCTAGAAGCATTGGATTTGCCCTTCTCATTAAGCTGTTTCTTGAGAGGAAAAATTAGTCCATGAGGTGTCTTCTGCTCTGGTCTCCCTGGTCCTTCTAGTTCTGCTGAAGGAATGGGGGTGGAAAATCTGACTTTAAATTGCAGAAACTATGCTTTAATCTGGCTCTGAAGTGCATCAGTATGTGATTGTTCTATAGATCAGACCCTGAAAAACTGTTTCTCTTAATTCTGTAACTATCAGGTTAATTAGAGTGTCCATGCATTGCTTTCTTTTTGATTCCAGAGACTTCTGCAACATATTTCAAAAGAATACAACCATTTCAATATTAATGCAGTATATCAGGGAGGAAAATGCAGCTATATTTTCCAACCCTTAACTTTTCTCCATATAATAAATAAACAAAATGTGTTAATAGAGATAAATATGATAACCTTGCAAAAAACCTCCTGTTGCTCAGTCTTGATATGAAATTTGTGATAGTTTAAGAGCATTCTATTTGCATACAAAAATAATCTCTCATTTTCCTATTTGTTATATTATTGATTTATTTCTTCCATGGAGATATCTACAATGCTGCACAGAAATACATTCAGAGTTAAATATGGTCACTGTGAGCTGATTTCCTATAGACTACTGGTCATATACCATTAAAAATTTAGGATATATTTTGTCTCCTTTTAAAAGTTTATGCCAATTTTGGAAACCAATTCTAAGCTGTTCTTACAGCATTGGATGCCTTTGAAATTTCATCTATCTAGAGCTTGATGAACATCAGAAAAACACCTTTACCATAAATCATCAGTTCAGATTAGCTCCAGGTTGATAGTGAAAATAGCCAAACGCTGTTACCCTCTGATGGCTGGCTGTCAGCCTACTATAAATGAAATGTGTAGGTGGTTTTGTTCCAGTGTTCTTTGGTGACAAACACTATCACAGTTGGCACTAACTGGGATCCTTGCAGGCATTCTCAGCAGAGAAGCAAAGGATGGAACTGACACAGTGACTGAACTGCAATCTCAGTCCCTAGAGGTGGTCCTTCCAGAATAGGACAGACACACATTAGACATGGAGTAGAAAAATAAGCTGTGTTTTAAAACCTGTCTGCTCTCTCATTGTAACTAAGGGCTTGTCTTAACTTCAGCATTTAGCTTGAGTTGTCCCACTTGAGCTAGCCTAGCTTCAGCGAGAGTGACCACACTGTGAAACAACACGTAAACTATACAGAATGATTGGATTAGCAGTTGATGAGCTTTTGCATTTCCATTTTGCATTGCTATTTTAAGCATCAGCAGCAGATCAGCAGCACTCAAGCTTCAACCCCACTCCCTTCTCCCCCCCTCCTCCTGACAAGCCAGCTAGCACCACCTAGTTTGAGCTAAAGACTTTGATGGGCAGATGGGAGTTAAATTGGGGGCAAAACTCCAGTTGCAGTTCAAGATAACACCGCAGTGAAGCCAGCCCTAATATAATTTAAACAGAACTTTCAATCCTGTAAAAGCAAGGCAAATTGTGTTTAAAATACATATTAAGTGGCTGTGGTCAACCCTAGCCTCCCTCTTAAATATACTATTTTTTTAAAATGTGTGTTTGTAGTAATGAGCCAACAATTATAAACACAGCACTGAACACACTTGACAATCAGCCTGAGAGCAACATGATGAGAATGCCTGGTTCCAGCTTCACAGAATTTCCATAGAAGTGATTCCTTGGGACTCCATCTCTTGCCTCCTTCTCTACTTGCCTTTTCCCTCAGTGTAGCTTCCATGCTAGATCCCCATCCCCCCTGCATCCATCGCTATTATGATATCAAATTTGGGCCCAGATTGATTAGGACATTATGGGAGCAGGTGATGAACTGCACTAGGTGTAACATTCAAAGCCCAGGGAACAGCAAATGGGTCAGCTCCTGAAGGAGTTCTAACAGAGAAAGGGAGAGAGCACATAGAATGCTTAGACCCTGACAGGTTCCAGCACAAGAAGAGGGCATTACTTGAAATGATTATCTGGGACAAATAATGGCTATGAAAGGAACCACTAGTTAGAAAGTGTCTAATGTTCTTGATTGTATCACGAGTGTTCAAAAATGCACACTGCTTTCTATTCCAATAGAACCAAAGACTGGTTCAACCTGGGTGTTCATCTCTGAGATTATTTTGATGCCAAATGTAAATGAAGAAAAATGTAGAAAGGAAAAGACTAATACAGTAACTTTAATGATGCATTTAGTGCTCGGCATGCCATTACAGGAACAATATTGCAGTACTGAAAATAGTTCAGAAAAGAGCAGAAGGGGGCTGAACCGACTGATTAAAAAGCAGGTGCATCATGAAGGCAGGTACCATCAGGAGAAACAGCAGCTCAAGACTATAGAGGGATGTAGAGAAGTAAGAAGCAAGACAAAAAATGTGGCAAGAAAACAGATGATCTGCTTTTGATAAATGAAAAGGATGATCAGACTGGGAACAGATGGTAACCTGATCAGTGAATGCAGTACAGAGGGCAACTGGATGGGAGCGGGGCAGTGATAGATTGGGTCTCTGTCTATGGCCCACATAGAGACAATAGAATAGCATGATCTCCCTAAAATAGCAGGTCAAGCACAGACTGTGACAAGAAATACTCAGTAATTTCAAGATGGTGAAGTCATATATGATGAAATCCACATTGGAAACCCCCAGAGAAGGACCAGAGAATCAAAGATGACTTTAAGGATTTGAGGAAAGATGACGTGTTGGTACATGTGATTAGAGAGAACTATTTGGTTTATGATACTCTCCAAATAAGCAGATGTGGTAACATTCCTTAGCTTCAAATCCTCTAATCAGGGTTGATTAGACAGGTTTTACCCTAGAAGCATCATTTCGGAGACTAAAGAGGTAAGGTCCCTCGCCTTACAGGTCTGCTGAGCCTCTGGAGAGAACGCTGTGTATAGTTCTGGGCACCTTCATATCCAAAAGATGTCAACAATTTGGATGGAGTTGAGAGAATAACAACAAAAATGATTAAGAGGCTGGGATGATTGATGTTTTATGTAAGAAAAAATTAAAAGAAATATAAATTACTTGGCTAAATGACATATTTTGGCTGACTCCCAGAAAAAAACTTTCCAATAGTGACATCTATTAGGCTATAGACTAGGCTGTCAGTGACAGGGTGTACGTTGCCTATTTAAGGGAGTGTATGGGGCTTGGCCTAGGGCATCCCAGAACACCAGGCATTCTGGGGAATCTAGTCTGGAGGAACTGATAAAAAGCACAGACTGGGAACTGTGATGGCAGGACTAAAAAGAATGACCTGTTTCTCAGATGGCAGGAGCAGACATAGTATAGGGCTCCCCACAAAGACAGCTGGGAAAAGAGTGCAGCAAAGCCTATGGAAAAGGACCTTTGTGGAGGCCTAGAGACAGGCAAGGGGAAAGAAAGGAACTCTGGGGGATAGGAGGCAAAATAAATGAAGGGAAAGCATAAGGCAACAAAATAGTGATGTGTTCTTGAGGTCAAGTCATTTAGGGGGACCCAGGCCAGTATTTCCAGTAAGGATGGAAAGAAATCCCCCTTCACACCCCTGGCATCAATAGGGGTGAAAAGGGTGACCTAGAGAAGGCCAAAGACTATTGATCTCTTTAGTCAGGGGTGGAAAAAGACAGTTGGAGCCCTGTATCAACAAAGTGCTAGAATGAAAATGACTCTAGAAACCCATATCAGGAAGGGTGGATGTGGCCTGGTGTGGTTTAAGGAAGAAACTGTTTAGCCTGGGAGGGAACACTATGAGTGCTATTGAGAAACTTTGCATTCCAAAGGGTTAAAATCCATAGACCCAGGGAGGGTTGAAAGACAACAGAGCCAACCCTGTATTAACAGGATTGAAGGTCTGTTAAGACCAGGGAGGGCTTAAGGATTATTTTGTGTTCTCGACCTTTTTATTTGCTCCAGAAGTAGAAGACTTTATGGCTTGGTCAGAAGCCCCAGCTAATTTATTAGAAGGGGAAACGAGTTGCTGAATTATTATATCACGAGAGAGACGGCAGACCAGAGTGAAAAATCTTAGCTTAGCTTCAGAGAGGGAGCTGAGGCACAGCCACACCCACACTCTCCCATCGGGAATGGTAGAAGACCCACTACAATGAGTCATTTAAATTTAGCCTGAACAAAGCTCTTGGTAAACCACTTTAAGGAACAATCCTGTGTTGGCAAGAGAATGAACAAAATGACCTGATACTGTAGATGTTGTCTAGCCTTTTTTCTATAAAATGTCTGACTTCTGAAACATTTGATTCAGAATTTGACTATCAAGTAAGAAGACTGAAGAAAGTTATTTTTGTCTCTCTGGCTGTAAATTTCTCATGTTTCTTTGTAGCAGACCTAGTCTAAAGGCTCTAAAATTCTTGAGTCCACAGCACTCAGTTTTAGCTGGAGTATGTTTCAAACCATCTGCTCAGCCCTGCTAAACCACCTCATTGCTGCAAAAAGCACAGAGTGCTCAAGGTTTTATTTGAATAGGCTGTAGCTCTTATTAAAATAACCTTCAAATGTTGACTCAAAATCCCTTCACACTTTGATAAAATTGTCCTGAAATTTCTGTCATTCTTGTTAATATGTTTCATTTTCCGTCCCACATGGTGTACTTAGTATTTATTCCTCTTCTACCTTCTGTATGTTAAGAAATATTGGTGTCATTTTGCTAAAACAAATAAGTTAAGTGAAATTTTCCCTTTGATCATTTGTTCTGTTCTTATTAAAAAGTACATCAAGCTTAAAGCTGCCTCTGTCTTTTGTTGCTTAAGTGACAAGTCCATATCAAATTATTTAAAAGTTCTCCATTACAAAAGGAAATGTCTTTAACTATTCATAATCATCTTTGTTTAAACTGTGTTCACATGTAGAAGCAGGCTAGGTGAGGCACTAAAAATAATGTCTTGTTAAAGAGTCTCAGTGTTTTTCGAAAAGGACATATTCTTATCAAGGACTGAGAAAGTCTCCTCTTTTCTTGCATATGAAATATTTAGTTGTTAGGCAGTATCAGGAATACCCATTTTCCATAGTGCTGTGCCAGCCCAACCCATCAATGTTCTGGTTAATTAAGTGTGACCTAAACCAACTTGACTTGAGCTCTGCATTAAATGCACAAAACCCATTTGAGCTGACCAGCAGCAGAAGTGGTACTCAGAGAAATTGAAAAGGATTTCTCCCAAATGCTTTCTACTTACTTACAGCACTCAAGTAATGGCTGAAGATTAGCATATGACATGACAGATTACATTAAGTCATGTCTTTCCAGTGCTTTATGACAGCACTATCACATTAGCTTCTTAGCACTGGCACATCGAGGCATGCAAATGTTTTCAGACCCTCTTATTCAAATCTACAAGCTGACATGGCAGCCTTGATATGATTATTAGTCATTTGAGAGACTTTAATTCACGTCATCAGATAACAGGTTCTGCTAAAAGGTTAGAGAAACTGTCTGCTTTTAATGAAGCCCTCAAAAAAGACTCTCAAAAACCTTGCTGCTCACAGAGAGCCTGATTTGACTTTATTGACAAGATCCCCCAAAGAATGAACTTGAGTTGAATAACTAAGCAGGCATCTAGACTGAAAAATACAGACTCTATTTAAAATTAGACCAAACTGTTGTAGTATTTTTTTTCCCCCTTCATGGTTTACTCTATTTTAAAATATGTGTTGCCCTGAAAATGTTTTTCAGTATCTGATATTGGATTGGGGCTGGTGGGTGGGAAGGGTAGGTCTGGTCATTATCATAGTGGTAATTATTCTGAAGATATCCATCGCTGTACTGAGTTGAGGCTCATTGTCCCTCACTGTAAAGGGTTAACTGATGATGTCGTGTGCTAAGTAAACAAATGCTCAGTGCAGTTGGAGCTCATTAGGGCTTGTAATTTGGAGTTTGTGTCTACTAAATTGACCCTATGTTGTTTTGTTTTATAATGTGATGAATTTGCATTTAACTTCCCTGAGAAATTCTTGTTATAAAATATTCACACGTAGATCAATGGAGTTTGGCACAGATTATTGTCTGTTTTGAATGAAGGAGGCCTGAGTGATGATGAAAAATCAATGATCCTTATGAGCAGCTAGAGAGAGAGGGAGACCTCTACAGGTAAGAAGGGATGTTTGTTGTGGGAGTACTGCAAAGTTATTTTCCTTTTGAGCTATGAGAGTTTGGAAAGATCCACTTGGGGAGCAAATTCTCTCTTCTTTTGAAACATTGGTCCAAGCTGGTCACCCTCACAAGCTGAAGGCGAGCATAATAGAGTAATGGAGAAATGCATTTGTGTTTGTGTGTGTGTGTGTGTGTCATGTTTTTAAGCCCTTAAGGTCCTGATACTGCAATGAACTCCACACCAGTGGACCCTGGGCCTGCACTGAGCCCCACTGTGCCTCCATGAGGCTGCAGATGTCTACTCACATGCAATTCATTGCAGGATTGAGGCCCTAAATGTTCTATTTAATCTGGTTTATCTCATTTCAGCTCCTACTCCAATCTCAAAAGGCCTGGTGATGCCTCATGAAAAGCTTTTTAAAACATTTTATTTAGGGACATTTTACATATGTCCTATTTTCTGTATTCCCTCACACCTTTTGTTAATGACATTTTCATGAAACCCCATGTTTTGTTTGGTTCTTACCAATGCGTTAATTGACACCATCCTCAGCTCTAACTTTTCTCCAGGGCCTTGCTGTGTAAATGACACCAATTTATATACACTTGCACTCACTCAGTCATATTTTGGTAAGTAGGCATATGTAAATCTGAAGAAAGTCTAAGTGGAAGGGACCTGAGTTGGCGTGAGGATCTCTAAAGTATGGCACTTTACTCATCACCTCTGAATTTAATCCACTACCTGTAACCTTAGTACCCTATTTGACTCCTCAACTCTACTTCTTCCACGTTTTATGTCTGTAAATCTATATGTTGCAACATTATCCATGCATTCCGTTTCCTCAGTTCTATTTCTGTTAAATCATTGACATCTTCATCTCCCCTTGCCATCACTCATGCAACTTTTTCCTCAATGACCTCCCCAACTCCTAGCAATCCAGCATTTGCAGAATGCAGCTGTCTGCCTTTGTATAAAGCAGTATGATCACATCACATCCACGCCAGTGCCCCTGTATTTGCTCCCCATTTAGTTCAGGACCCAATTCAAAATTTCCTGACCTGTTTTCAAAAATCTTATTGAAGTGAGTTACTTTTGCCTGTATCACAGATTCGGGGGCCTGGTTCTCCACTGCCTTGCATCTTGTGTAGTCATTTATACCTCAGCAAAAATGGGCTATTGTAAACACTACCATTCTGATTTGGTAGAATTTCACCCGCTTTCACTCATTTTGCACAGGTGCAAATGACTACACAAGGTACAATGCAATAGAGAATCAGGCCTCTTTTCTGCTACTCCTTCCTCCTTGCTCATCCAGTTCCTTTCTGTCCCTTTACACAATCTCTCTACTGATAGTGTAAGACTCTTCTCTCTTGCATGCCAGCAATATAGATTTGCTGTTGTGTATTTTGTGTCCTGCCTAGCTTGCTGTAGCTAACAGAGCTAGACTATTATGGGATAACTCAGCCAGTTCTGTCTGGTCTTAGAGTCAGAGAATAAACTCAGTCTGTGTGTGTTTACATCTCTCTGTATTCCTGTCTGCTGGTTTCTGAGTGCAAGTAACTTCCAAGTATCCAAACATAACACCCGCCTTTTTGTATCTCTTTCCCTCATTGATTCTCCATCTTTTAAAATCCCATCTTAAAATGCATGTTTTAGCCATGCTTATATTTCTCTCCGTCTCTCTCTTTCTAATTGGATTTATGACTGACTGTTTTAATTTATTCATCATGCAATGTATTTGTGTTCTGTCATTTAAACCATCGCTTTATGTAATTCTGTACAGTGTGTTGAGGCATAGTTTGTGTGAAAAATGCTCTACAAAATAAAGTTATGTTGTGTTGTATTCTAACCAGAGTTTTTTCAGGGTTTTCTCTGAAGCATAAAAAGCTCTCTAATTATATTACTTTGTGTCATTGCTCATAAATTAATTTCCAAGACCAAAGTAAAACACTTAAGGATTGATCCTGCAAACCCTTCCACACATGAGTTCTCCTACTGAAGGAGATTAAAATGATGTAGGACAATTTAGGGGACAAATGAGAGATGACAAGATAGGAATAAATAAAGTAATAGGTGGGATAGAAAAGATCTCTCAGGTGGTCCTTTGAACCTTGTTTCATATTAAAAGAACAAGGAGACACCCAATGAAATTAGAAGACAACACATTTGAAATGGATAAAAGGAAATACTCTTTTATAAGACACACAATAAACCTCTGGATCTCACTGCCACAAGGGATCACCGAATCCAGGGGCCTGTTTTTATACGAGCTAAGATAATATATAAGGGTACCAACCCTTATGCTTCTAGGGAAAAAACAACCATTAACTGCCTGGAATTAGGGCGAAATATCCTCCCTAATTCCCATGCATAGAATCAAAGGACTACAAGGGACCTTGTGATGTCATCTAGTCCAGTCTCCTGAATTTATGGCAGGATCAAGTGTTATCTAGACCATCTCTGACAAGTGTTTGTCTAATCTACTTTTAAAAATCTCCAGTGATGGAGCTTCCACAACCTCCCTACACAATTTATTCCAGTGCTTAACTACCCTGACAGTTAGGAAGTTTTTCCTAATGCCCAATCTAAACCACCCATGCTTCAGTTTAAGCCCATTGCTTCTTCTCCTATCCTCAGAGGTTAAGGAGAACAATTTTTCTCCTTCCTCCTTGTAACAGCTTTTTAAGTACTTGAAAACTATTATCATGCCTCCCCTCAGTCTTCTCTTCTCCACACTTAACAAACCCAATTTTTTCAATCTTCCCTCATAGCTCATATTTTTTAGACCTTTATTCATTTTTGTTGCTTTTCTCTGGACTTTCTCCATTTTGTCCACATCTTTCCTGAAATGTGGCTCCCAGAACTGGACACAATACTCCAATTGAAGTTTGATCAGCATGGAGTAGAGCAGAAGAATTACTTCTCATATCTTCCTTACAACACTCCTGCTAATACATCCCAGAATGATTGGTTTTTTTTGCGATAGTGTTATGCTGTTGACTCATGTTTAGCTTGTGATCTGCTATGACCCCTTGCAGATCCCTTTCTGCAATACTGTTTCCTAGGGAGTCATTTTCTATTTTGTATGTGTGCAACTGATTGTTCCTTCCCAAGTGGAATATTTTGCATTTGTCCTTATTGAATTTCATCCTATTTACCTCAGACCATTTCTGCAGTTTGTCCAGATCATTTTGAATTTCAATCCTAGCCTCCAAAGCACTTGCAACCACTCTAAGCTTGGTATCATCTGCAAACTTTATAAGCGTACTCTCTCTGCCATTATCTAAATCACTGATGAAGATATTGAACAGAACTGGACCCAGAACTGATCCTTGAGGGACCCTACTCAATACACCCTTCCAACTTAACTTACTCTCTGGGAATGGCCAGTTATACACCCACCTTATAGTAGCTCCATCTAGAGCTCCATCCCTAGTTTTTTTTATGAGAAGGTCATGTGAGACAGTATCAAAAGCCTTACTATATCTACCACTTCCTCCACCCTCCTGGCTTGTCACCCTGTCAAAGAAAGCTATCAGGTTGGTTTGACATGATTTGTTCTTGACAAATCCATGCTGACTGTTACTTATTGCCTTATTAACTTCTAGGTGTTTGCAAATTGATTGCTTAATTATTGGATCCATTATCTTTCCGGGTACTGAAGTCTGACTCTGCATAGTTGTTCATGATGGGATTTTACACCAGCCTGTCTGTATACTGGGCTTTTTTGTTTAAGTTCACCTATCACTGTGTTTTGTGAGCACCTTCTATGCAAAGTAATCATGAAATCTCTCTTCTCCTGTCCTACTGTCAAGAGCAAACTTACAGTTAGTGTTTCTGAAACTTTTGGCCCTGGCTATTATTAGAAATGAGAGATACCCTCAGTCTGATACAGCGCTGTAATTCTTCCAGGTTTATGCTTCTGGAGGATAAGATGTGCATGACAGTGCCCATATTTTTAAAATCAGAGACTAATTTCAAGTTTACAAAGTGTGCTGTCTGCTCTAGTGCTGTCATTTCAAAAATAAGGACCCAATTCAATTTTTTTCTTATATATTTCCTTTAAAAAAAGAGAGAAGGAGAGAGTATAAACTGGCTTTTTGATTTGTGAATCCAATTTCTGTCCCATCATATCTAGACCCAGGAGGTAACTTCTCTCAAAAAAAGAAAACTTAACTGTTTCACTAAGTACTGCTGAATAGACTAGGTGTGTCTGGCAGACTTGCATGTCTTTTTGCTGCCAAAGTATATCACGATTTCTGTTGACATCTATTTGAAAAGGGTAGCAGAGTTGGGCATTGGGGTCTTGAGCTGCACAAATATTTTCAAAATTGAGACTCAAAAAATTGTATAGCTTTCTTAAAATGATCCTATATTTGCAATGATTTATGACTGTCATATTTTTAACAGAAATCAGAGAATCCATATTGCTCTGTTCACCCATAGCCTCTTTCCCTTGAATGTCAAAGGTCAAAGAAAATCACAGTCTGAATGAGATTGCATTGCAATGATCTTTTGTTCATAGGTACATTCTGGGTTTTTGTTATTTTTGTTTTGTTTTTGTTTTTTTGTTCATATTCATGGAAACCTGTCCCCCTTTCTATATTGCTCCATCCCGTACCACGCTCACACTTCCGTATTATATGAATGTTGGCAGCAGCTCAAAATGATTTTTGGTGTACTTTGGGCTTGTTCTTCATTGCAGCCTTAATCTTGATTGCAGGAGAGAGACAAATGCCAGCGGGCTGAGGAGTTTTTACAAGGAAGGATTAGAGGGGTTTGTTCACCAGAGTTTGGAATCTCTTGTGACAGCTAACTACATCTCTAATTTTCATGTGCACTGTCCCAGTCCTCTAACAGATTGCATTTCTCTCACCCTTTCTCTCTTTGTTATTAATTCTTCACCTTTAAAGAGATTAATACCTTTCAAGAAATGGACTTGTGTGCTGATTCAACTATTCTGAGTGCTAATATATGGAGCCCACAGCAGTTAGATATCTACCACTTGATGGACCCTGATGTACAACCACAGTTATCTCAGGTTTTCATGGTTTGTGAGGCTTAACACTTGCGGTACTTGTATACGAAGGTGCTGTTAGTAGGATGAAATCAATTGTTCTAGGAGTTAAGGGAACTATAAGGCAGTTTTAGATTAAGCCTGCCTGACAACAGTACTTGTCACTCTTGAAAGGCAGACCACAATGCCTGGGTTTCTTGCCAGCAGAAAAGTTTTCAGTGGACTAACTGGGGACAGTCATAAATATAAGGTGTGATAACGGGGAATGGCTGAGATAATAGACAACAAAAGTAGCAGGAATTGTTTAAAAATGGACTGCAAAAAGGAAGAAAAAGGTGCCACTGAGTTAGCAAGATGTCAGCTCATTTTCTTAAAGCACTATATTATAAGCTTAAAAATATCTCCATATGATCTTCAGTACTAAATAAGTATTTCAAATTTCTGTCACTCAAGTCTACTAAGTATGCATTAGCTGAAAATCTCCATCCTTAAATGTACACATGCTATTATCTTTGAGAGATCTGGCTTCCATTAAAGTGACAATTGCCATTCTTGCCCCCAATTTAGTTTGTATAAAAATAATGTTTATATATGTATAAAAAAACAACTGTCATTTGATAGGTAACACAGACATTTATGCTGTTATTTCATTAAATTTCATGCTTTAAATGGCCCTGTGTTCTTAGTAATTTTCCCTTATATGTATTTAATAGTTCTATAAATGTGAAACATTATGCTGCTATAACTTGAAATTTGACACTAAGGGCAGGTCTACACTACTGCAGAAGTTGATCTAACTTAGGTTGCTCAGGGGTGTGAAAAAGCCCCCACCCTCACCCCACCAGAGCAATGCAAGTTATAGCAACCTAAGAGCTGTCTACACTGGTGCTATGTCGACAGGAGACGCTCTCCCACTAACATAGCTTCTGCCTCTTGCGGAGGTGGAGTAATTATGTCAACAGGAGAGCACCCTCCCATCAGCATACAGTGTCTTCCCCAGACACACTACAGCAGCGCAGCTGTACCAATGCAGCTGCGCTGATGTAGCACTTCTAGTGTAGACCTGCCCTAATTTAGGAATGCTCTTTACTTGCATAGGGCAAATTCAGGGATGTTCTTTGTGTGTCTAAAGGGAGTCTATGTTATTAGCTTAGACTTACCCTTTCCCCCTCAAAGCGTCCTATGCTACAATAACTTAGACTTCTACACTCTATTAGACCTACTTACTTAGACTTACAGCTTTTTGCTTTTGTCTCATCACCCTTTATATATCCATGCTTAAGACTGGCCTAGACTTGGATAGAAGTTAGCTAACATATTTTAACTAACACATTTTAAAATGGGCCTCTAGATAGGGAGAGTCATTTTAACATGTTTGCTGGCTGAAGTGAAACTCAGGCATTGTATACTCTGGTCCTGTACTCTCCCATCCTGGCTTGCCCCCTCTTCCATTACATGCCCTGCCACAGAGGTATGGAGGAGGTTGCAGACTTTACACAAACTGGAAGAATCCTCACCAGCCATTAAGGGCTGGTTTAAAGTCCTTTTGTGCCACTCTGAGAGTAAAAAATGAAGAATGTCAGGAACACCAAGCCTTATAGAAAAATCTGTAGAAAACATAATGTAAGTAACTTTTATACAACAGAGATGAACTTTCACTCCATCCAGAATGTTTGTGGCTGTAGCACTAGCTGTGTGTGCACCCCCTAAATATTTACTTGATGCACATTTTTGGGAGTGGGGGAGCACGAGACATGGCAAGCACGCAAGCAAGCAGGTTTCAACGCTATTCTAGCTGAAGCCTTTTTTCCTAGCCACCAATGGAAGAAAACTCTATTGCTCACTGTAATGTGACAAGAGTAAAAAATAATGTAGTCACTTTTTTCTAAGACTGCACTGAGAGGTTTATTAGAATAAGGAACACTGCATTATCCCTAAAACTATTCTTCCTCTCTCTTTCTCTCTCTCTCTCTTTCACTGTAGAAACTTTTGCCTAAAACTTGAAGTCTGTGTCCTGCTTGGACTATTAAACTATTAAAGAATCAATATCCATATTTTCATACCTACTATTATTACCTAGAAATCCTGTTCAGATGAGTGTCCAAGAGACATGCTAAATCACATGGTGGGTAGCCCATCAGTAGAAAAAACTGAGACACCCCCTCAGCTGTTTTGCACAAGGCTTGGGGATCAAGGACCCATCACCTGAGTAATATGGTAGGTCGCAATTTCCCAAACTCCTCCAGAATATCTCTTATGAAGCTACAGGATCTGCTATCTCCGACACCTCTATTTGGTAACAATAGGCAAATGCTAACTTTTTAATAGCAATTTCTCATTGCTATTAATATCATCTTCTATCATTAAAAATGAAATAATTTTTTTAATTTAATTCAATTTTCACTATTTGTTTTTCTTTTTGCTTTGCCTTCAGCTTGGACAATAAAAATAGTCCAGTCAATCTCACAGTTGTTTGTATTCATTTTTTATTCCATCTTGATTTCTGATCCCTATAGGCTAACATAATTACTCTATTGTTTTAAAGGGAAATGTTTACTATATAAAGAAAGAAATGCCCATTGGAATCTTTACTTGAAAAATGTAACGGAAATATTTCTCATAGATTTATAGACGTAAGGCCCAAAGGGACTATCATGATCATCCAATCTGACCTCCTGCATATTGCAGGCCACACAACCTCACCCCCCCCCGCCGGTAATAGACTCTGACTGAGTTACTGAAGTCCTCAAATCACAGTTTAAAGACTTCGAGAATCCATCATTTACTCTAGTTTACATCAGCAAGTGACCCATGCCTCATGCTGCAGAGGAAGGTAAACTCCCCCCCCCCCCCGACCCCCCCCCCCCAGGTTCTGTGCCAATCTGACCAGGGGGAAAATTTCTTCCAAATCCCAAATATGGCGGTCAGTTGAACCCTGAGCGTTTTGGCAAGACCCACCAGCCAGACACCTGGGAAAGAATTCTCTGTAATAACTCAGAGCCCTCCCCATCTAGTGCCTCATCTCTGGCTGTTGGGGATTTTTGCTACTAGAAGATGCAGATGGGCCACATGCCATTGTTGGCAACCTCATCATACCATCACCTCCATAAATTCATCAGTTCAAGTTAGGAAGCAAGTTAGGTTTTTTGCCCCCACTGCTCCCCTTGGAAGGCTATTCCAGAACTTCACTCCTCTGACGGTTATAATCTTCATCTAATTTCAAGCATAAACATATTGATGGCCAGTTTACATCCATTTGTTCTGGTGTCAACATTGGCTTTAACTTAAATAACTCCTCCCTCTCCCTGGTATGTATCCCTCTGATGTATTTATAGAGCACAATCATATCTTTCCTCAGCCTTCTTTTGGTTAAGCTAAACGAGCCAAACTCTTTGAATCTCCTCTCATAAGGTAGGTTTTCCCTCTGATCATCCTAGTGTCCTTCTGTGCACCTGTTCCAGTTTGAATTCAGCTTCCTTAAATATGGGAGACCAGAACTGCACACAGTATTCCAAATGAGGTTTCACCTGTGCCTTGTATAATGGAATTAACATTTCCCTGTTGCTACTAAAAATGCCTCGCCTGATGCATCCTAGGACTGCATCAGCCTTTTCACAGCCACATAGGCAGCTCATAGTCATCCTGTGATCAACCAATATGCCCACGTGTTTTTCCTCCTGTCACTTCCAACTGATAAATCCCCAGCTTATAGCAAAAATTCTTGTTGTTAGTCACTAAGTGCATAACCTTGCATGTTACACTATTAAATTTCCTCCCATTTCTATTACTCCAGTTTTTAATGTCCTCCAGATCAGCTCAAGTGATATTCCAGTCCTCCTCTGTATTGGCAATACCTCCCGACTTTGTGTCATTCTCTTATATTAGCACACTCCCACTTGCTGTGCCAAGGTCATGAATGAAAATGTTAAATAAGGTTATTCCCAAGACCGATCCTTGAGGAACTCCACTAGTAACCTCCCTCCGGCCTGCCAATTCACCTTTCAGTCTGACTCATTGTAATCTCCCCTTTAACCAGTTCCTTATCCACCTTTCAATTCTCATATTAATCCCCATCTTCTCCAATTTAACTAATAATTTCCCATGTGGAACTGTATCAAATGCTTTATTGAAATCCAGGTAGATTAGATCTACTGCATTTCTTTTGTCTAAAAAAATCAGTTATCTTCTCAAAGAAGGAGATCAGGTCGGTCTGGCATGATCTATCTTATGTAAAACTATGTAATATTTTATCCCAATTACCATTTACTTCTACGTTCTTACCTACTCTTGCTTTCAAAATTTGTTCCAAAATTTGTTTTTGTCAGTCTGAGGTTTTGGAAAATCTTTTTTTTTTTTTAAAGAAACCTAAATTCTGAGCAAAGTTCCACATGACTGAGTCCCTTAAAAAACTAAACAAGCAAACCGAAAAACCAAGTGGCAGTGAGCTGCTGTTAGTGGTGCGTGAGGTGGTTGGGGCAAAATAAGAATCCACACACAATTCAAACCAAATGTAATGTGGACCTTTTAAAAAAGTTTTCAGACACTTTTAGGGGTTATATTTTAGTTCCAGGTGTGGCTTTATCTTTCTAGTTTTGCTGGAACTAAAAACTGAAGTGAAGAAATTCTGCTTGAAAGTTGGACCTGACTTTTTATCCCATTTCAAGTGATATATTAAAGTGATCATTGCAGGACCAGGCTTATACTCCTTCAGTCCAGCTGAAAATATTACGCATTGGAAATCTCATAGGAAAGTCTGATTCTGTGAGATACTCAGGCCTTTGTCCAGACTGAAAAGGGACTGAAAAGCACCTGAACTGAAGCAAACTTCTACCCTTTGGAGTTTTACCTGTCACCAGTTTTATCAATATCCATAAGAGCTGGAACTAGGGGTGCTGCCACACCCCCAGGCTTGCAGTGGTTTCCATCATATACATGGTTTACACTTTGATTCAAAGGCTCTCAGCACCCCCCATATACAAATTGTTCCAGCACCCCTGTCGATATCTGCACATATGGTTGTCAACTGAAGGCAGAGTTCTATGTGTGTGGTTAGGGAGGGAGCCATGTTTGTACCGCATGTGAATTACTGCACAGAGTAAGAATCCTGAATGTTTTCATATTGCTGAATTACTGAGTGACTCCTTGATGATTGCCCTTGCCATATAAATGGTGGCAATGACTCTCCTACTCAGAGATAAATGGGTCCATCTAAGGGGGTCTAATAGAGTTTCAGGAGGTCTAGGTTGTTAGTGTAACTCCTCTTTATAACTTATAATCCCCTTTAAAAATAATTTCTGAATTCAGGCCAGTATTTATGCATTGTTTTCAAGTCCTGAGATGGAAGGTGCTACAGAAGTGGAAAGCTATATTATTTTTATTGTGGTAGCACCCAGAGACCCTGGTAAGACACTGCAGCTCCATTATGTAGGCTCAGTATGACAAACTTCTGATCAAATTATGCATAAGTAGCCAGCTGGGAAGTGTTGTGATGACATCACTTGTTATCATTCTGGGAGCAGAGGCTTCATCCAGTTCATTTCCTTTCAGCCAAGCTGGCATGGTGTTGGAGACTCTCATCATGAAACCTTTGAAGGGAAAGAGATTTGTTCTACTGCATACTTTGGAGGAATGATCACTTCTGCCCTAAAGGTAGAGGGGACATGGTAGGCCATACTGCATGTGTGTCACTCTTTCCTGAGGGCTAGAACAGCAACATGTTAGACAGGTGCACTTCTCAGCGGGAGGGAGTGCTTCAATGGAGAAACTGGCACTTGTTCATTCACTTAAGATAGGAGCTCACCTTCTACTGCCATGGACTGAAGATTTGTTTGTTCCCTCTTCTATTTGTTGGCATGGGAAGAGCCAGCTATTGAGAGGCAAGTCCACAGAGAAATCAGCAGATGGCTGTGATCTGAGCTGCGTGTGGGGCGGAGCTCAATGCTGGCTAAGGGTTGAACAGCCAAAAAAATCAAATCAAATCACACACAGGTCTCAGCAGAATGAAGCCTCCCCTGCTTTCCTTCCCTCACTCTCTGAGCATTTAGCAATTGCATAGAATTAGCTCGATAGAAAAAAAAAATCAACAATTTGAGATGAAACGCTTGACAAGTGTTCCTTAAAACTACACTAGAAAACTGGCCTCTAACACAGTGTGTTGCCAGCTGGACCACGTAAGTTTCATAAAAAGTTGGGAATTCCAGTTCTCTGAAAGGAGAATCTCAAGCTGTGCGGTCTCAGTCTCCAGAGAAGAAATATGGTGCATTGACCTGGTGCTGCTGACCACGCCCGCCGTGGCTGCTGATCCTGGTGCCCCTGGAGGAGGAAAGCTGTGTTTTCAGTTTGAAGGGCACACTGTATGTCTGATATAGAGGCCTGCTAGAGGACATAGTCAATCAGCTTAGTTGGTGGAAGCAGCTTCCTGCTGAGATAAAAGTATGGAGAAAATCAGATAAAAAGCATATTTAAAAACTGCTGTGTTTTGAGACAGAATAGTTTAGTGCTTGGTCTTTAACCACAGTTCAGCTTTAAACTGAGCTGGCTCTGAGTGCTTCTCACTGTGAGGGAGGGCTGTCCCTCCAAGACAGGGTTGACATTTTTGGCATGGTCGTCAGGAGAAGTTTGCATTGGCACCCTCTGGATTGTAACTGAACTCTGGATAAACAAAGTGCTTCAGCTTTCAGGGCTGACAGACCCTTAAACTTCATAAACATAAGCATTCATCCCCTCTCCTCACGTAACCCTCCTCCCCCCCCCCCCGCCTATGAAAATAAAAGTGTGTGTGTGTGTGTGTGTCTGTATGTGTAAACATCACACACTCTAAAAGCAAAACCTGCTCTCCTCACAAACATGATTAAACATAGTAATTATGCCATGAAGCATGTACTTTCAGCTTAGAAAAATGTTCAGCAGCAACAAACCTAATAAACTAGAACACACACATACCATAATATCCACTCAGGCTTCTTTAAAAGCACCAGTGGAAAATGGCACCCTGCTCCTATAACATCCAGTGTAACTCTTTCAGTCGTATTTTGTAACTATTTGGTAATAGTTTTGATAAGTATTTAAATATATTTTTGGTTTAAAAAAAAAAATGAAAAGGTGTTTTTTTTTTGTTTGTTTTTTTTTGAGAAAACAAAATATGGGTCCATTTTGAAGCCTTCCAATGAAAACAATTTTGAATTTTCCAAATTTTTTATGAAACTACTTTTATTTTTTTCAATCGGTTCTAGTTATAATATGTATAATATGCAATGTGGATTAGTTTATATTAATATGAGAAACTTAGCTATGAAAATACTCAACATTTTTTCTTCAGCTTGACTTGTTTATAACTGTCATTAAAATGTAGGTAACCCATTTTCAGGAATGCATTATTTCCAGATTTTCTTTGAAGATTCTCATTTACTTTTGTCCACTGAAAAGGTACGATATATACCATGCAGTCTTCAGGCTTGGCTTAAATCTCAACTAGATCTACAAAACAAATCAAGTTTGATAAACGGTTCAATGGTTTTACAATTTTGTTTCTCATAGAAACATAAGCTTGCTGCAATACATATGTGTGTTTGTGTCTATATATATGATAATAAGTAATAGCTAGCTCTAATACACACTTTTCATGAATAGATCTCAAAGCTCTTTACAAAGGAGGTAAATAGCATTATCTCCATATTACAGATGGGAAACTGCAGTACAGAAAAATAGAAAGGGGTGTGTGTGTGTGTGTGTACACATACATGATATAGGTAAGCTGAACCTTCATATATATTTTAGTCTGGTACAGTTTATATTTGCATATATATATTGCAGTTAAATGTTTTAATGTTAATGTACATATGCCAGAAAAAGCAAACAAACATGAAACTTGAATACATTTCTAAAATATCAGCAGTTTATGGGAAAAATCCATTAAAGAACAATTTCTGTTTTAAAAATCTTAATATTAGAAACATAGGCAAGTTTGGATATAGGTTTTTAAATAATATTTACAGCTAGATCCATGTGAGTCCATTCAGGGGTCTCAAGTTTTGTTGAGGGCTATAAGGAACTCTGTAGCTCTCTCCTGGTTTTGAACTTGTTTTGTGCAATGATGTGCCAAAACACTTTGGGCAACAGCTGGGAATCATAAAATCATCAAAATATAGAACTGAAAGAAGTGAAATATAGAACTCGGTATGTCATCTAGTCCTCCAGTCCCCTGCACTGAGGAAGTACGAAGTACTATCCAATTTACTCTAGACAGCCTAGTAAAATTCAAATCTGCATAAAATCAGCTCTGTGAAATGTTAGGATTAATTTTGTTTTGGTGAGGTTGGGTTGGAGGATTCATAACCAAGTTTATAATTGAAAGGTTGTGTCTACATTTCCCATGAAGACACTAGAACCTATTCATAACTAAAGAAAGATAAATAGGCAGTAGTGAAATATTAGAAAATATAAATTATTCTTAGGTTTCTTGGCCTATCACAACAAATGAAATGAGGACCTCAGAATTGTGCTTTCCCCACTTAGTTACTGTGGTGGAGAGTACCAGGCCCTTTGAGGCCCTCTGCTGGACATATCCTTTGTGGTTCTACTACACCCCAGGCCACTCCAGGAAAAAAGCAGTGAAGGTAGGTCCTCCAGGCCTGCCTAGAAAGGCTGTAGGGAAGCAGCCAATCAGAGTGCAGCAGGCTCAATTAAAAGGAACTGCAGGGCTTGGGCAGGTTAGTTCCTGGCTGGGATCAGAAGAATGAGGAAGGGCTGGAGGATTGTGAAACTCTCCAGGTGAGAAGGCCTGGGAGAGACCCTGCTCAAGAAGGGGACAGATAGAGAGAACTGAAGTACTGTAACCCTAGGGTAATGGGTAAAGGTGATGGGACTGAGTGGGAAGCAGTCCAGGGAATGCAGCAGCAGCTATAAGGGGGAAGCATTATGTGGCTGCTGCTTACAAGGTCCCTGGGTTGGGACCTGGAGTAGTGGATGGGTCTGAGTCTGGGTCCCCTCACTGTCAGTGAGGAAGTGGCCAAAGTCCTGAAGAGGGGACAGGATTCTTTGCTAGAAACCCAAGGAAAGGGGCTAAATTTAAAGAGGCCCAAGAGGGCCTGAGGAGAGAAGGCACCCTGAGGGAAGACGGGCTGAGTTAGGCTTACCACCTTTGAAATGCAAAAAAACCTAGCACCCTGGTCCACCCTGTGGCTAGCCCACCACAATCCCAACCACAAAGCAACTCTGCAATCCTCTCCCCAACAGCCCCTATAGTATCTAGAGAGATAATACATCTAGATAAGTTTGATAGCATCATTGATAACAAACAGATGAGAGTCCCCCATCACAGTTACAATATATTTTCTTATTCTAGATCTTCTGATCAATCCTTTTCTTTCCTTTCTCACAAATCACAGTCTCTACTTTTCCTCCCTCTTTTCTTTCCTCTTCCTTTTCTAGGCTCCACTTTAGAAGCAACCCTCCTGCCCATGAGTCTTATTTTTATAATCCTAATTTTTATGTCAACTGCAGTTAAGTTTTGTTTATTTGAAGAGCTTAATTAAGACTAATGAAATTTCCTGGTTACTTTTATTAAATAAAAAATGAAATCAAGAAGCAGTTGTTATGATGAGTATGTAGCTTTTGAACCTGCAACCTATAGGCAATAAGACTAAAAGTCTGGTGGTGGTTTTTCTCCACACCCCAACGAAGAGTTGCACTTTTTATTGGTGACTTTACACCCATCAATTACAAATTTGTAAAGTCCTATTTCTGAATAGTCAATTGGTCACCCAAAGTACGTACAGAATACTGACGACTTGTATTTGGCCTAGCTTCTCTCACTGCAGAACCTGAAGGGTAGGGAAGAAAGGTTATTCTTAGTTACCTTTTCTCTTAACCTGTATTGGGGATGGCCTACAGCTGATTTGGACTACCAAAGGCTCCTCGTAAGACCAGCCAGTGGAACAGCCCACTGGAGGCTATTCTCTGGCCAAAGATTGCCAGAGCAGAAGTCACTGACTCTGATACACAATCCATTGTGGTGGGCCTGGGAGCAGGTTATTTGGAGTTGGTTATGCTCCTTTGAAATTCCCCTGCTGTAGGAGATTCTCTCTCATCCCATTAGCACAGCTTTCTGGCTATTCTGTGTATTAGCCAGCATGTAAAGCTGTGTATAATACCATACATTAAGTGGGCACATTATGCTCTTAACATATCTTCTAGCAAAAAACAAAAACAAACACAAATTGACATTATGGAATGTAATCTTGAAATTGAGCACTGGAATTATGTGCACAAATCTTCATAACAAATAGTGAATGGGCAAATTACCCATAAAAATCCCATTAACTATTAACAGTGTGCGCCTGTAACCACCACTTTGCAAATGGCTCCTGTAATAAGAAGGGAGTAATAGGATAGGACTGGTAATCAGATTTGATGGAAGCATTGGTAATCAGTTTCCCTAGTAAGGTTTTTGTAAAGAATATTTGCACACATGTTTGGGTATAAAATGAGGACATTGTGGTATTGGTACAGTCCCCATTGTAGCAATGTGCTACTGTGGTGCTATGCACTTATTTGGCTAGTTCCCATTTATCTTCATCCAAAAAAGGATTCCATTGGAGGGGAGGGGGGGGAGTGAGGGATTTCAGTGAAGCAATGCATGAAGACATACTAAAAGGACACTATGGCATCTTTAGAAACTAGTTATTTTTTTCTTAGTTCCATGTAGCTTTTAGGCAGACTTTCCATGCCTCTGGTAAACTGCAGGTAAGACCTTGTGCATGGTGGGCTGCACGGAAGTGAATAGGAAACACTGGGTGTTCTTCTGAGTTTGGTGCTCAGTGTGGAAATGTTTGTTTGATTTGGTTTGATGTTAGCATTAAGGGGTTGCTAATGGGACTCTAAGGATAATTAGTTTGGGCAGAAATTAGCCAGAAAAATCAGTTAGCTTTCAAATGTCAAGTTATATTTCTAGAAATTGTAGCTTAAATTTCACTCAACTGACTGTGTCCTTTAGATTGACAGAATGGATGATCTTGTTTTCAATAATCGTTTGTTTAAGGTGTTTCTTTAATGGTTTATGTTGCGATTTAAAAATAGAAGGCCTATGCATGTGCTCAGGCTTCCTTGGGTTTTTCAAACTTGATTTTTGAGATTGCTGACAGCTTCTGAAAGATTTAGGAACTGGCAGCAGGAAACATTCCCATAGAATCTGTACTGTGAACTTTTTCTGGAAAAACAGCATCATTTAGCAGGTAATATATCTGCAGTAAAAATACAGTTATGCAATAATGGTTCATTAATATGGTAAATCAGAACATGGCTTTTTCTATTAAATATAAAAAGGAATCTGTAGAAGGAATGATCTCCTACTCAGCCAGTTCTTGGATTTTGAGGGGGAATTTTTTATATTTATCTTTGCAATAGCTATTTTGATTTGTACAGAAGATAACATTTGCTCATGACATTTTTATTCCTGCATAAAAAGATTTCCATTTTGGCTAAGGTTAATACAGTAGGAATTTATTTTGACTTTTGGATATGCTATGATACCGCTAGAGCACTTTGTTTGGTATGTAACTGCTAATTTATCCTTTATGCCTTTACGATCTTGTCAGTGCCTCATGTCTCCCTTAGTTTTTCTAATCTAAAATAATCCCAGTGAAATCCTTTGATTGTCTGTTTGGACCTGATCCACTTCTAAAGCAGGAATGTAATGGGCTTTATGGCACTTACTTGGAAGTAATTTATCCAGCAGAGTGACTATAGATACTTGTTTTAATAAGAATATGCTTTACGGTAAGTGGGGACTGCTATTTAATTAGCCAAAGGGAAAGTAGTTCATGATACAATCTGTTCCAAATCATCTTGGACATTAAACAAAAAGTCAGACTGTTATTTATGTACATGCACTTTATTTGTAGTTGCTTTGTGTAACCTCTCTCCAGAACTTTACAGCATTGTCTGGGAGCGGGGTGGGGAGATGTGAATGCCTTATAAAAATTTAAACTGGCATTTCACTTATTGCTGTCCATACTGAGTGCATGCACGTTTAAAGCAGTTGACAGTGGGCAACAATCCTGAGTTTATCCTGAGTAATACGCTCCTTTGGCATCTGGCAGTTTGCATCTTTCTGGTGTGGAAGTCTGATGTAGGATGCTACAAATGCATTTTTTTATGTTGATCTTTTCTTTTGCCTTGAGGTGACTGTGTGGATAAATAAGACCTATTTCCGAAGAGTAAAAGTTCACATGCAGTGCAGTATATTCTAAGAATACAGCAGCATTTGGAAACCAAATGGAGATGCTCTCCCTTCAACTTTTCTAGATGCATTGAGTATATGGGAAGAGCTGGAAATTACATAGCCCCTTAACTGATAAAATACTAGTGGTGCTGTCGCATCTACATAAATAACAAAACTGAAATTGAAAAAGAAAAAGGTACAGACTCAAGCGTTCTGTTTACATAGTTAGAGTAATTGGTTATCAAGAGCTATTGAATGTGATGTTTTCTTTTCCTGCAAATTTGTTTTGCTATTTAAGGGATTGATCCAAAGCATCCCCACCATTTTGTCTATAGAAATTCCTCAAGGTCCTTTCAGACAAGCAGGTTCTCACGATATCCATGAATAACTGTGATTTCATATGCCATTTGTAAGGTCATGGGAGCCCATCCAGCGTTTTGTTTAAAACTGGATAATAAAGGCTTCACTGAGCTGAAAAGCTCCAGTAATTTTCACTGCATTAAGGTAACATATACAAACATCAAACACAAATGTTCAAGAAGAATTCCCGTGGTAACGAGTATGCAGGGCCTGGGCTTAGCATATTCAGTGCAAGGAAAAAAGAAAAATTAAGAAGGGACTTGTCTTACAGCCCAAATTCCCAATCTCATTCTACAGTAACTTGGAAGCGTTTTTGATACAAGACAGTGTGGAGTGTGTTCTGATGATTCCCTCTCCCCCTCTCAAATATGTATAACCAGCTGGGTCATATGACCCTGCTTGTTTCAGTGCAGTAAAAGGCAGAACTGTGACATTAAGCAAGCATAGCCCTCATGCAGCCAAACAGCGATGATACACTGGGGAGTATATTACACAGCCTGTGAGGTTGTTTGGGACCTGCTGAGTCACAGCTTTTCTCGACACCGTAGGAGGAAGACAAAGCTGAGCAACTACAAGGGTTTTTCTTGCTAAGGAACTCTGACAACAACAAACTTTCTATTCACCTACTGATGATGCAAGTAAAATCTAATGCTGTGGGGATGCACATTTATTTTTGATAACATTGATAACATTGCTTGTATATACATGCAATTCAAGTGTGGCCCTCAGTCTCCTGGCCCGTTGCCAATGTGTTACTTACTAGGGCCACCAATTTTGAGTGTCTGACCCAACCTGGTCACAATGCCAAAGGATAATATAGAAGGACAAATTCTCTCAATTAAGCTTTGAAAAAAGAAAGCAAACTATTGTTCAGTAATTACTGTTTATTACATATATGCCAACAATGTGTTCGGCACCCCCAAAACATCAAGGAAAACCTGGCATCGACAAATTTTATAGTTTAATGTTCCAATTCTGGAAGGTTCTAATTGTCTCCTGAGCAATGTTAAGTGCCCTCAACTCCCCCTGAATTAATGAACTACCATTGACTTCAGTGAATTTCAGTAAGCTCCCATTGAAGCCAGCCACTCTCCTCACTTTGGAATTGAGGACTCTCAACACTAGGCAGGTTCATTTCCAATGTGGACAGAAAAAAATAGACACGAACTGCCTTACATGACCAGAGAGAGATTATCATAAAGTGCATCAATTAGAAGTTGGGTAGCTGTACTACTCCTTTACATCCTCATCCTTCAAAGACTTAGGCACATCCTTCATTTTGTGTACTATGAACAGTCCCATTGACTTAAATGGTGGACAATTTACAGTATGTAAAATTAAATATGTGCTTAAGTCTTTGCAGACTCAATGCTGTAGAGGGTTAATATGAGCAGAGCTGGATCAGAAAGCATTTTATGGATGGATATGAACACTCTTAAACTCAACTAATAGTATTTCGCAATGCTCTTACATTTTTTTCTTCTGGGGGACTTGAAGTATTTTACCTCAACTAGCAAATTTAGCTTCTCAGCATTCCTGTGAAGTTGTGGTGTTGTCTTGTATTATGGCAACGCTTATCCATCAGGGGAGCGTAGCTGAGTAATAATCATCAGAATCTCTGATTTATGTCTCATGCAAAAGACCTTCAATACATGGGGTCTTCTGACACCTGGGTCCAACAGTGACTCAAAAAGAAGAATGCTACCTTTGGAAACACTAAGCTGTTCCTGCAGCACTAGGTGCTCATTGGAGGTCTCCCATCCAAATGCTAACCAGCCAACCCTGTTTCGCTTTTAAGATCACAGCACAAGGTGGTATGGCTGCAGGCCATAACTCTAATGAAAACCTGCTACAGTGGATAGCTTGTTCCTGGATCTCATTATAGGCAATTGTTCCACTACTTCTGCTGTTTTTAATTCCTAAACCTAATATTTACCTCTGAGCATTCAAAGTTATTTTGAATTTTATCTTGACAGATCACTAAAGGGGTCTATTCTTCTCTCAGTGCATGCATTTAACTCTCATTAATGTTCATGTGAATTATGCACACAGCTGAAAGAGTGCAGGAACTCAGCTCCAGACCAACAGGGTTTTCCAGCGGGACCTGACTACCAATCCTTATTCTGAGTTTCAAAATTACTTATGCTTTTGAATAAACACAATTCTTCTGCCCAACTGGAACAGAACATTGCTTCCTCCAATCTTCTACTTTGACCTGATCTGCTGCATAGAGCAGTCGCACTCTGCAGCATTAAGGAGGGTCCCCTGTTTTCTTTCCCCACTTCCACCAATGGTTGCACATGCATACTGAGGGCCTGATTTAGCAAAGAACTCCTTCAGGGTCTGCATTATGAAAGCCTCACACAGGCTTTTAAAGCAGGGAAACTGTGGGTGCATTTTGTGCTGAACCAGGCTTTAAATTATACCTAAAGTGCTCTTAACAGGGAAGGAAGGACAAGCTTGGACATATTGCAAACCATTTTGCCATTCTGAGATATCTCTGCCAGTCTTTTTCAGTTTAACTTCCTGAAGATAAAGGTAAATGCATCTTCATATGCTTGACAACTGCTAAGTACCTTGAATTGAGCTTATGTCACTCTTTGGAAAAAAAAATACAAAACAAAACACACACACACACACACACACCTCTAAAGGAATTATTTTTAAATGTAGGGGCCTAGAGGTAAAAGAGTGACTCAGTGTTGTTCATGCTGTATTTGGTGATGTAGCTGGAGTTCAGAGGTTTAGCATAAAACTTTTGGAAAATTATGGTTTCCTGGGGCTTCCTCACCAATACTTTGACACAATACAGCTTATTTTATCAAGCACTGACTGAAGCAATCTCAAAGAAAATGCAGGAAATGGAAGGGCCTATTTTGGAACTCTAAAATGCCTTTCCAGGGCAAGGTGCATTCTCTTCTGCCTGGAGAAAGAAAATAAATCTCCCTCTAATAGAGAAGAGCTATAGAAAACAGAGCTTGAAATACCAATGTCTGCATTACAGAGATTTCTGGATATTGTCATGAAACAGCCAAATAGCCTTTTCTGAAATTCCAAGTGGTTTGAGACAGCACCTCTTTCTTCTTCAAGGCATTTTATTAGAGCTGGTCAAAAGATATCAAACTTCAAAATGTTTTGACAAAAAGCGGGGATACAAATTTTCCTGGTTTTTAGACCAGCTCTACTTTTTACAAATACAGGCACCAGCAATTATCAAGTGCAAAACATATAGAGTAAAACAGGTTATCCCTTCTGAGATCCGGTTTACTAACCAAAATGTAATTCCAAAATAATATAGACATGAAACCTCTGCCTAAAACCAACAGTTTCGTTAATTATCCCACTATCTGCAACTCTAGGTCAGGCCATCTGATTGCCCTGTTGAACAAAAATGCATGACTGCATCCTCAAGGGAGGAGCTCCTTTGGATAGTGTCATTCTACTTCTCTTCTGAGGTTCCCAACCTGTTGAGAATGGCAACTCTGCCAGGGACTCCTTTTGCTTATTCATGGTGTTAGAGAAGTGGGATTTTTTTAGACCATCTTTGCCAAAGAGGTATGGGAGTGGGGAATGGAAGAGATCCTGAAACACTTACAGAAGAATAACAGTAGCAAGCTCAGACAGCATCCCAAAGGCAAAGGCCAGTGCATGAAGGAGCAGCAGTTTTCCATGCTGACAAAGTGGAATCATGATTATGTTCAACTAGCTGGTAAGGATCTCCATGGGAGCAGGGGTCCTGGGCTATCCAGTTGCCTCCAGTCCTTATTGGCTAGACAGAAGCAGCCAGCCTGTCAGCCCTGGATGAGGAAGCTGTCACAGAGCCCACTGTACAATAACACTTGAAACCTCTTCCTCTCCAGACTTGATTGCTCCTCAGGTTCCTTCCCTCCGGCCCTGTATGTCCCACCCCTAGCTCTTTCTCCAAGGACTATTCCTACCTCCCTCATGTTTGAGCCAGCTGCACTACTATAATACCACTAGTCTTTATATTATTATTGGTTCTAATAATGTCCAACTATCTTAGTCCACAAGCTAATTTTCATTGTCACTTGAGAAACTTAGTTATTTCTAGTGTATACGTCTAAATGTGTCACATTCAAACTCCTATCCATTTCCAGGTATGTCTAATTTTGAGCTAACACATTTATTCAAAGCATTACATATTGTTAATACAGCAAAAACAACGAGAGTTCTGTAGCACTTTAAAGACTAACTTTAGTCTTTAAAGTGCTACAGAACTCTCGTTGTTTTTGCTGTATACAGACTAACACAGCTACCCCTCTGGAATTGTTAATACAAAATCCAATGTAAAAATCACGTATTTAAAAACTTTTATGCTTGGAACAATTAAAACAAACAGAGTAATAGCTTCTAGTCATATTTGATACCCTTCTTGGCATTAAGCAAATTGGCAAGCATCATCTGCAATTTTATGTATTATCAGTTTTCATATTTTTAGATACTGATAGTATGTATTCCATATATACAGCACAGTGCTATATTTTCACCTGCAGGTGATGCTAGCAAATTACACAGTTTGTTTTACTGTAGCAAAAATAATTGCCAGTTTCACTAATTGTTGGCACTAGCTATTTCTAAAGTTGTTACAATAACTTTGTTTCAAAATAGTATTGAATTTGCTATAGGCGGTTGACCATGCTTCAATCATTATGGCTAATAAGCTGCCACCCAAAACATCTCTACCTGCCTCTCCACCCCCTCAAGGACTGCCTTAGTCATCTGTGTAATTATACCCCAAGAGAAATACAATGTTTGCTTAGATGCAAAGGAAGTTCACAATTCCATGGTGGTAGAATAATATATTATTGGATGACATGCCTTCATTACTTCCATGTCGTTTTTCTTTTAAAAATAAACCCATAATAAGATCAGATTTGTGAAAAGTTCTGGCTTAGGCTTGATAACATACAAACACAAAATATAATTAAGTGCAGTTCAGTGGAAGGAGATTTGATTGAGAACTGTAGGCATTAATATAACTGATTGAAACAAAACTTACTTCAATATGCTGTCTTTATTAAAATATCTTAAATGAAGTAATGATTGTGTTGTCCATGGGGGAAAAAAAACAATTGTCATTGTGTATCTTTTGTATTGTGTATCTATGAGATTGCAGGACTTGTGCAATTTCACTCTGCCACTGCAAAATAGCAGCAGGCTGATCTGTTTATAGGGCCTCATGAGGATGTCTGCACTGTTAAGAGACATCAATGAAAAATGGGTCTGATATCAGTAGTGTTACATCTTGAAAGACTCTAGAAAGCCTTTGGAGGCATGAGAGGAGATAGTGAATTCACATTTATTGCTATCAAAATGGTAGAAACAATTAAACTAATCCAGTTAATTGGATATTGGTTCAGTGCTGACGATGGGAGAACACCAGGGAATACAGGTTCGGAACTCAGCAGAACCCCTTGGTGGAGTTACTAGGTCCCATTGACCAGGACAGGGGAGTAGGCTTCCATATAGTCCCCAGAATCTGACAACTGTGACTTCGGCGGGGAGATAGGGCTGTTTGGCTTGTTTTCTGTGACTATTAATTGTAAAATTGGGATACAGATTGCCTAGTCATCTCCTGAAGAAAAGACCCTGGTGTTAATATGTAAGACTTCTGCAAAAGTTAACTGACTAAAGTTTGTTAGAGAGACCAGGTAGGTGAGGTAATATATTTTATTGGACTAACTTCTGTTGGTGAAAGAGAAAGTTTTCAAGCTTACACAGAGCTCTTCAGTTAAGTGCTTTGGACACACACACTAATACAGTATGTACTGTGAATGATCATATCTGCAATTTTCATATATGGATTGAAAAATTGAACTAAGAAGAAACAAACTCAATACAAACATCACTTAGCCTCCAGGAATAACCAGAGCCATCAATAAGCAGTTGGCTCGAGCATCTAAGACAGAGATCCCCAAACTGTGGGGCCTGCCCCCCTAAGGGAGGGTGGAGGAAGGTTGGGGGGGGCATGGTAAAGCCTGGGCCAGCCCCCAAATGGGGGTGGGGACGGAACACCACCCAGTCCTGCTCTGCCTGGAGCTCTGCTGTGGTCCCACCTCCCCAGCTGCAGTCCCAACCTCCGCCCCTGATGCCCATCCTCAGCTCCTGGCCCCCCTGCCATGGCCACGACCTCGGCTCCCAGACACGGCACTTGCCTCGGTCCCTGGCTCCCAGTTTCGACTGCCTCGTTCCAGGCAAGGCCCTGGTCCGGCCTCAGTTCCTATCCTGGCTGTGGTCTTGGTCCCCGGCCAAGGCACTGGCCTCGGTCCCCACCTCACTCCTAGCCTTGGCCCCCAACCACATCCTGCTCCCAGCCCCAGCTGAGGGGCGTGGACAGGAGTAAGGGGGGGGGGCGTGATGTAAAAAATTTGGAGACCACTGAAGTGAGAGTGTTGAGAACTCCATTTAGTGGAATGATGATGCCATTGCCCATTCCATGCCTCCATTAGGCTGTTTCTTCTGCATCTGCCTGTACAGACTGGCTGAATTCATTTCCCCTTCTTTGGTCTTTATACTGATAAGTATTATTTGAGTGGTTTGGTGTTAAGTATCCTTTGAGCTCTCTCCATATTTAAAATCTGTCCCTTTTGCTGGGGGGGGGGGGGTGGGTGTGTGTGTGTGTGTGTGTGTGTGTGTGTGTGTGTGTGTGTTTTCTGAGGAATTATATAGTTAGTTAATATATTTCTCTAGAAGTTTTTGGCTAACAAATAGCTCCAGTCGGACTGATTGGAGAGCAATATGAAGGATTGCCATTTTTTTATGTTTTCTGTTTCCCACCAAGAGAAGGTAAAGTAGTTTGAACACAGATCCTCTGCAATTATAGCGTCTTTCTAACTGCTTTGGTATGTTATTGTAACTTGCCTTTTTCCCCTCTTAAAATCTCTTCTGTACTACGTTATAAATACCAGTAAAATGTTAGTAGAGAAAACACATAAAATGTATGTTGTTTGTTTTAGAAACCTATGAGATATAGTGAATGTAGGAGGCTGGAATTTTTTTTACAAGTGGTGAGGAGGTATTATTTCACATTTTAATTTCACATTGACCAATATTTTTACTTTGGATAAAATAAAAACATACATTTTTCTGAGCCTTTACCAAGATACATTTTTTTAACATTAGGCATTCCAGGATATACAGCCAACTCCTCCTGAGAGGCCAATGGATAGATCCATTTTGCTTTAGGGATATAGCTTCCTCCCTCCCTCATCCATCAGCTCCTGCCTATGGCAGCAAATCAAAGTATCCTGGATGAAGCAAATCAAAGCTTAAAAAGAAATGTCTCATCTCCTCAATCCCATGACTGCTCAGGTCAAGAAATCTGACTGGGAGGGACAACTGAATTTCTTTTTTTGGGACATCAGGGAAAAGGACAATAAAAGGAGTGTATGAGGTGTAATCCTTTGATGTTCCCTTGGGTGACAGCCTCAACAAACCAGCCATAAGGAAAAGAATAATAGAGTATAAATTAGCTGTTTTCATCAAATCAGGATCGTAGCCTCTCTAAATTCTTGGAATGAGTAAGCATGTTGTTAAATAAAGTCATCTGCCCCGCCTCCGTCAAGCCATATTATTATTGTATCTAATAACCAGCTAGTCACTGTTCATTATTCCCCAATGTTCTCAGATCCCTCACTTTTATTTTACCAGAAGCATCTTAGCCATTCACAGAGCACTGGGGATGTCTGGTGGGAAGGCTGACCGGGAAAGATGGTAGCTGGCATGCTTCCTGTGTCCCAGTGCAATCTTCTAACAAGAGATTTCAGAATAGGGTACATGCGTGTGCATTTAAAAATGCCTCTAGTTGTATCTCCTTTTCTTTACTTAAAAGTTATAAATGAAAGCATATAGCATATATTAATATGATGACATCAAGGGCAATAAGTGCGTCCTCTCACTTGGAACCCTGAAAGCCTGAGTGTTGCTATTTTCACACTTGTTCCCACCCAGGTTATTTATTACTATAAATGTATTGTTGTTAATTATATATTGGGCGTGGGTTGTGTCTTTTGCCCAAGGATCTCACAGTGCTATACAAAAATGCACTACAGAGGGTTTTATTAGCATTGCCATGACATTCCTAGATATTTAAGTGTTTATATTTCAGTCATTAAAAAAAAATAGTGTGGCTGAAACTTGGGTTTATAAAATTGTTTAAAAATTAATTTGTCCAGCTGTAACATAGCTGGGTACAATCCAGAGTACTGGGGAGGGGGGACTGTCACCCCTGCCCTACAATCTTGGTTGCCTTAAAATGCCTTGCTGAAGTAGCTTCCCACCTGGGCTGCTCATAAACAGCCATCCAGCATGCAGGCCACCCACTGTGTGTCTATGTGTAACTGCAGCCTGCCAGCCACCCTTGGGTTACTTGCATTCTGGCTCCCACCAGCCTTGGTTATACTGCCAGGTGACCCCAACACACCTTCCAGTCCTAGATTTCCCACAGAAGTATATGTCCTGCACTGCCCAGCCCTCTCTTAGGCTGTACAATAGTCCTTGAAATGAATATGCCAACTTCTTATCTCAAATAGTCATTCAGATGCTTCAATTTAAACACACAGTAAACAGCAAAACAAGTTTATTAACTACAAAGAGAGATTTTAAGTGAGTACAAAAAAGTGAGGCATAAAAGTCAGAAATGGTTACAAGAGAAATAAAGATAAGACGTTTACTAATGCCTAATTTAACAAACTAGAGTAGATTCAGGCAAAGTTTCTCACCCCATGCTCCCCCGTTTACTGACCAAATTCTAAGGTCAGGACCCCTCCTGCAGAGTCCAACTGCTTCCTATATCTTGTCAGGTGCAGTGAATGCAATGGGCAGAGAGCAGCTGTTTGTCCCTCCTTTTTATAGTTTTAGTCCTCCTCTTGAAAAACATTTCCAGTTGGGCACTAGGAGACAAAGAATCTACATGGAAGGATGTTCCTGCTGGCCTTTTCACTTGCTTCTACTTCTTTGTATTTCCCTTCCTGATTGATGACTGTTTACTGCTTAAAAGCAAATTAAGCAGAGCACCAATTCTTTTGTTTAGGACAGACCTATTTGCCAACTTCTCCTTGGGCAGGTCTGTAGGGTTTGGAACATATGTTAATAACACCATACAGGGGAATCTTACCTTCACATACAATGTTGTCATGCATATTTTATCAGGACAATACTGACCAGTAAATTATGAGTTTTCAAATGATACTTTACAAGGCATACTTTGTACAAAGATGTACAATAGTGTGAAGGGTGTGAATACAAGAGTGTATTCAGTCACACCAGCCTTAATAAAGGCCCAGACTAATGCAGGGGCTGAAACACCAGCATCAGGATAATACAATGAAAATCTGAGAAAGGAAAATAAGATAGCTCTGGTAAGCTTAATTTACATAAATTAGAATTCTGCCCCAGTAAATTTCTGGACAGTGTTTTACTGTATTGTTGAAATTTATGTTCAGCATTACACATGTACAAATACTAATTGGAGGATATAGCGAGAGACTGGGGAGATAGGACCATAATAACCTTGGACTCAATTTAAGTCAGCAAAATGTTTATGGAATAAGATCTGTAGTTTTATTTAGGATGCCACGCTTACTATGTTTTTGTATCACATTGAAAATCAAGTTGTAACAGAAGGGATTTTATTTACTGAATACCCAAATGGGTCAGGTTAGCAGAATACTTTCAAATGTTGATGAGTTATCAAAACTGTTTTCACCAACAGTCAATGAATGCTCCCATATAATAGAAACAATTTAGGATATAGTCTATGCCCTCACTGGCATAAATTTAATAAGCAAGAATTGTCAGGAACCTGGAGAGTTAGCTGAGTTAACACAAGTAATACACATGAATGAAACCTTGAATTCACAATAGGGACAAACTGAACAGTGAACAGACTTGTGGTTTCCTTAAAGATAGCAAGATTCTATGCATAATAGCTGAAAAGTCAGCAATCCAAGGCTCAAGATCTCCAGAGTTGAGCTCTAAGGTGCCATCCAGTGCCAATTTAAGGTCAGTTGGCGCTCTTCCATTGACTTTGATGAACACTGAAACAGGCTCCAATAAAGTGGAGGTAAAAGACTTTGAAACCTTCCTTAAGAAGTGGATTCTAGAAATATTTTCAGCTTGACTCCTCTGAAGACCCCATGGATACTAGAAGGATCTACTGGTTACCGTAAATCAAGAGAACTCAAAGTGCAGACTCTTGTTGGACAGTGACTTTCAAGAATGACTTTCTTCTTCATTTTTCAAAATATATGAAATGATCTTTTACTATTTGTTCATTATAAAACAAGGGCAAATGAACTGGTCCATCATTAGTGGCCTATTTGAACAACATGACTGGTAAATATTCTTTTTAATAAAACAAATTAGTTCTTTGTCCTTCTTTATAAGAAAAAAAAATTTCACTCAGTATCAGATGAACAGTGTGCACATGGGGATAACCAAGGCTTCAACACAGGGTAAAGCCCACTGAATTTATCTTACACCTTGTCAATAGATGCACACTGCCTCTGTAGATACTCTGATGTTAGGAGATAAAACCTGCTTTATAGACATGTATTTGAATTATGATAAAAAGTGGCTTATCTTTTGCTATTCTGTGTGTGAAGAACTAAATTGTTCACCATGTTTTATACTTGTACACTTCAAAAATAAGTTCTATAGCATACTCACATTCAGAAAACACAAAACAATCCCACAACACATACACATTCTATAGTGTGTGCACAATATAAACTCCATGACATGCATGCTAAACAAGCTTTAAAGCCAGCACAGAAGAAAATTCTGGACATCCAAAATATGTTCCGCCTGCATGCATAATACGAATCCACCCTGCATGCATAAAAATTTGGATTTATTTTCTGAACTTCTCGTTTTAGTGAGATTTGTGTTGCTCGCAATCTGAAATTTCTGTTAGGTGCATTTTATAATATTCAAATGTATAGTTTCACAAAATACTTTGTGAAATGTTTCATAAAGATTGTGAAACTCCTCTGTATTATAAAAACTTGTGTTGTGCATATATTGTTTAATGCATGTTACAAGCAGGTTCAGGAATTTATTTTGATTTCCTGTGGAAGTTGTGTTCCTTACAACAGCATTTCCCAAACTTGAAAAAGTAGTCAATTACACACACCTCTGGAACCCTACCCTATGTTGGTTAAGGCCTACCCATCTTAATTTATACATCTTCTGTGCCACACCCAGCCCCATCCTTCATACACCCTTCCAGGGAGACATGTCCCACACTTTGGGAAACTCTGGTAGAGATCTTTATATAATCCTCTTCACCTTTTTACATGCTTTAATGAGCTGTGAAATAGTTAGCAATATTGACATTTAAAATATCATTATTGGCATTTGAGTTAGCACCCATTAAAATAAATAAGACCTTGAATCTGAGGGCTACTTTTTAAGACTCTCTGCAAACTCAGACAGACATCTCTACAGTGGTTATACTTGCTTCATATTATGATTTTTCTCTTTGCAGTCCTAAGGGCTAGAGACTTTTTTTTAATGAAAGGTGAGACTATGGAGAGCAATTAGAGGTCTGTGCCTCCCGGAGCCCCACCCAATAGCCTTTTGCATTCTCTCCTTGGGGCATACCCACACTTTGCAGAACACTACCTTCCAATATTTTGTTGTATGTTGCGGTGAAGCTTGTTGTTTTGAGCCCATTGCAGATTGTCTTGGAAATATTGCTTTGTGTATTCATAGTGAAAAATGTGTTTCAGTATGTTGTGGATATTGTTTTCATATTCTTGTAGCTGCTTTAAGAAGGTTATTCAGATCTTGCACCATTCTAGTGATAAGTCTGGAGTCCTATGCACAGCAAAACAGGTTGCAGGCACTGAACCTTCCCGCAGCTTCTGTGTGACATAGCCAGGCTATGTGTTTAATCTCTGGGATTCTATCCCATATTCAAGATAACATCTGTGGGGTTATCTTGCATATGGGATGGAATCCCAGAGGTTAAGCACGTAGATGGTGGTGGTGGCAATCTCTCAAAAACAGAGGATGATCTCTTCCAAAGAGTTTATTTTAATGGGTCCTTTAGTGACTGACGAGTCTGATCCTTGAGCTGCAGACTTGTTGGCAGACATTGCAGGTGGGTTGGGAAGCAGGGTTGGGCCATGATTGCTGCATGACAGTTGTCTGTCCTTTCTTTTCTGGCATTTTTCTGTGACCAGAGCAAGGCAATTTAGATTGGCACACTCAGTATGTGGGAGAATATGCTGTTTCTAACATCACAGAATTATAGAAAGAGGGAGGATCTGATTTACTGCTTACTGTGGCCTGTCCACCTAGTAAAATAACCATGTACCTAACTGGAAACTGTGTGTCTGTCTTCCTGTATAATATTCTGATCCTCCTCTGTATTACCTCCCAACTTTGTATCTTTGTATCTTCACTCCTACTTCTTGTGCCAAAGTCTTTTAATATAAAAATGTTGGATAGGATAGGTCCCAAGACTGATACTTGAGGAATTCTAGTCTGTTGATTCACCTTTCAGTTCAATCTGTTGCCTTCTCTTCTTTAGTCAGTTCCTTATCCCCCATACAATTCTTGTACTAGTCCCCATCTTCTCTAATTTATCTAATTTCCCATGTGGTACTGTGTCAAATACTTTATTGAAGTCCAAGTATATTAGATCTACTGCATTTCCCTTATCTAAAATATCAGTCATTTTCACAAAGAAGGAAATCAGGTTAGTCTGGCATGGCCTATCTTTGATAAACCCATGTTGCATTACATCCCCTTTACCTCCATGAATTTTAATTAGTTTTTCTTTCACAATTCTATAGCCTTGCCCTATCCCATAGCCCTGTGGTTAGGACTGGGATAAGAGAGAGACAGGTTCAGATCCATATTCTAGAGTAGGGACCTGAGTTCAAATCCCCCATTCTGGGTCTCCGCAGTCCCAGGTAAGTGCCGTAACCACTGGGCTTTGAAACACTCAAATGGCACAGCTCCTTGACAGACTGAACTTCCAGGATCCTGATCTCCAGGGCAGTCTGCGTCGGAATCAGGAAACAGGGGCTCTGGGTTGGTCCAGCCACCAGGCAGACTGCCTCCGAATTGGGGCCCCATTCTCTTTTATTTTCTTCAATATTTTTGGTTTGTGTTCCAAAACCAGATTTTGAAATAAGATAATGCAGGTTTTCCATTTTCCTCCCAACTCGATAACTTACTGTTTTGGTTAGCGTAATTAAAATAGCACAGCTCATGTCTTCTTACTAATCCCTCTCAATAGCCCCATACAGATGATGATTAAGGTGGTAGACGGTAGTAATTTTTGCATGGGTTGGGCCCAAGTTTGCTCCTACAACCACCACATGGGGGGAAAAAAACTGAATTTACATTTGAATTGAAAAATTAAGGTGCTCTCCCACAAAAAACAACATCCCAATAATAGAAAGGTCTTGGTGTAGATGGGAAAAGTCAGGAAACTCCATCCTTCTCACTTTGTTATGCCTATGTATGTATTGTAGCAATACAGTATGTAAAAGCACTCATTGTTCTGACATCCCTGTGATACCTGGACACAGCAGGGTCAAATTAATACAACAGTTCAGCCTTATTCTGAGGTTCCTGCCTTTTGTTGGTTTAGCACTGATTTATCATAGGGCTTAGTATGTGTGTGAATATTTATTCAGACATGTTTTTCACCTACAAAATACTTTGCATTAATTTTAAAATGTGGTTATAAACTAATAAATGTGCTTTGAAAAGTGCCAGGTTTACAGTCAAGAGAGGGCAGTACATGGCACCATTAAGGATAACAAGAAGAGGAATTCTCTGATGGGAAGTCTAATAAATGTAGTAGCATGCTGTAATAAAGAGCACTTGAAAATGGATGAGGTATAACAAAATTATTCATAAAGAGAAATGGAAAAGGATGTCATGCTGAGTGGTTACATGCAGTTATATGGAGCACTAACAAGGTTATCACTGGAGGCTGAGTGCTGGTGCACTCTCATATGTTTTCTAACTAGCACAAAGAGGAAACTGTTTTTATCTTGGAGAACAGGAAAGCCTGGAGTTAGAGGTGTGCTAAATCTTTCTACTGATTTTTCTAAATAATTCAGAGCCAAATGGCAATAATGGTTCCTGTAGGTCAGTGTAATGTACAGAGCAACTTCACTTCAGGTTGTTTGATGGAAGGTTCTCAGCATATGCTTTACTGCTGCTGTCTCTGGGATTCTTTTTGGTACAATATTATCGTATGCTTGCACTGAACTTCATAACTAAACAACAAAGAGTGTGTGTGTATGTTTATAGTAATGTGGTGTCACAAACAAACAGTGAAATACTGAAAAAAAGTTTTAAAAAGGACACCTGAGCTCTTGCGTAGCAGCCATTGCAATGCTAGAATAACAGAGGCTGAAGTCTAGCTCACATACCACTAGTACAAGGTTTCCTAGGAAGTACAGTAATTCAAAGAATTGGCTAAATGGTGTTCCAATAGTTCACTGAGCTAAACAACAACATTGACCCACAATATGATTTTTACACTGATTGAAACTGCAACGGATTTACAATAGTCTCAAAATATGTAACCAAATCAACAGACAACTTGTTTGTGTGTCTGAATTCAGTAACTGCTGTTTTTGTAATATATATATATATATATATAAGTACAATTGCACCAATGTGTTTAAATTCAGCTCATACAAAGAAGTTTTAAGCTTAAGGATTTAAGCCATTCAGACTTCATACCAAAATCATGTTGAGGCACAGCTATGAGTATCAGTGACCATGTCTAGAGCAAATAAAAATCTGTTGAAGTGTTTTTCTACTGAAATTGGCCTTTGGGGATTTTCCTTTAAGATTACATTTTAATTGAAGCACTGAGCTAGTTCTGCATGTGGTGAGAGTAAAAAGCCACTAACATTAGAATTCCTTATAGAGTTCTGCAGATTTTGCCAGGTTAGCTAAGAAATTTCTATCGGTCTTAGCCTTCAAGCTTTGGAATGATGAAACACTCTTTACTGTTTCATCAGTGCCTCTTGTCTTCAGAGGACTGAGTTGATCTTAGGTAAGCTATTAGTTGCTGGTGTGCAAGTGGGATGGTAGCTATTTCTTTTAGACTTTAGCAAGTTTAAATCAATCATAATAAGCATTTTTGTACCTCTTACTAGCATCTTGGATTTAAAAAATTTATTGAAACACACCAAAAGGTTAAAGTATGCTGGAAGAAGGGATTCATGCCCTGTTCATAACAACAGAGGATTGCTGTGCAAATGATGTGTATATAGGCTGACAGTTGGACTATTTGCCTCTAGAAGCTATGGTGTGCAATATCATTCATCCATGCATCTCAGCAATTAGACATTATTAATGTGTCTTGCTTCATGTAAGTACCACTTACCTACATTTATGGGATTGGAGTATGAAGCTAGAAAGAGAGTTACATTAACTCATTTTAAAAATGAAAACAGAGGCAGGAAGCATGATCACTATGTAAACTGAAAAAATAAAACAACTCACCCTTGGCTGTGGTTTCTTAATATGATTCACCTTTGCAGTGAAACAAGGTGTAGATCAGGGCAGTCCATTTGATCTGCAACTATTAGAAAAAGTGTGTGTGTGTCTGTCTCTGTCTGTCTCAGGGCAGATACTGCTCACTAAGGGGCTAATCTGGGGTTCTCTTCTAACTGTAAACAGCCCCAATTGTACAAGTAATAAAAAGATGTTGTTTGCTAGTACAGGACGAAAGGGGTAAATAATGAGCAATACCCCAGGAAGGAAAACATGTTGCATTGGGAAACATTTCCATGTTACAGTGTCGTTGTTACTGTGAGGAAATGTCATGTGCAATTTCAGACTATTTATGGTGCCTAATATCAATTTTGAAAAATGTAAGCCTTGGCCACAGTGGGGCCCTAGCAAGGATTTGAAATAAACCTCCCAAGAGGAGGATATAATTATTTTCTCTTACTATCTAAATATCAGGTATAAAGGGAGAGGAGAAAAGTATTCATTCAGTACAGGTGTCTATAGTCTTAGTACAACTCACATAGCTTGGGTGCCAGTTCTGTACTGTCTTATATGCTATGTTATCCCATTGATTTTACAGGGGCTAAACAGGGTGCAAATTGGTGCAGAATTTAGCCATGGGTTTCTACATCCACTTTGGCTTAGAAAACATATGTCCATGCGCATGCACACACCCACACAAACATTCTGCCTTTCACTCCTACAGGTGAAAGTTGCCTCTGTGGAAGGGTTGGGGCAGAGGTCCCAAAGGGAGGAATGCCAAAAATCTTTTTTTATCTTAGTCCTGGTCTACACTGACCTGGCGATTCGGCAGCAGTCGACGGGAGTTATGCAAGCTACGCAGAGTAGCTTGTGTAACTCCCGTTGACTTCTGTGCTTCCCTTCTGCGCGGTGTCTTCATTGCACTGCACTGATGGGAACCGTGTTCCCATCAACGCAGCGCTACGCCACTTGAGTGGGTGGTTTACCAGCGTCGACTTCTGGATCGATTGAGGGGGTCTTCACTGACCACTCAATTGATCCAGATAGGTCAATCTGACGGTGGCAACTTTGTCGCCGTCAGTATAGACATACCCTTATTCACCTCACAGAAGTCACAGCCAGCCTTGCAGTGGCATTTTTGTCTCTAGAATATATTGCCGTTTAAGAAGCCAGCCATACATATTTGATTTACAACAGTCAAATTGCTCTGGTACTTTCACAGCATCTTGAGTTCCCAGCTGTCAATCGGCCTGGTCATGTTGACTCCAGACACATTTGCACACTAATTTCTTTGGAAGGAGCATGCGGTGCTGAACAGGAAGACTCTTTGTACTGGATGTGCTGTCAACAAATACCTAAGTATGCTGCATTTTATGAAAATACAGTACCATAGAGAGTGCTATCACTGAGCTGCTCCTCTAAGTTAGATAAGTAAATACACAAATACCAGAGCTGAATCCTAAAAACAAAAATCGAATGCAAAACCAAAAGCAGGGCTGCAATTGGGGAAATGGTGTTCTCACTAAGGCTTGACCCTGCAAGGTTCTGAGATCTTCTGAGAATTTCTGAGTTTACATTGCTCCACGGTGTCAGTGGGGGTAGAGGACACTTATTCCCACCTCATAGGAATGCTAAGTGCCTGCAGGATCTGGCTCTGAGTCACAACAGGGTCATTTGCTAAGTTTGGGTCTAGGTTCAAATTTCAAACTTATCCAAAGGTTGGAAATGTTCAGATACCATGTTTTACTTGGGGCCCATCTATGATTTTTACATAGACACAATAGGAAAAGAACAAAACAAGCAAAGTGTGTCCAAAAGAGGAGAGTTAAAAGCAAAGATTCAAGGAAGGAAGGATTGCTGCTATCTCTGGGCCATATTGTACCATTGATTTTTAGGCTGATCTCCTTGCTCATTTCAATTGGAACTGAGACCTAAAAATTGATTATACAGTATGGCCCTACATGAGGAAGACTAACAGTCTAATGTTGCTTTCAGGTACAGCAGAGTAAATCCAGAATAATTCCACTGAGTTAAAATGAATTTAGGTCAATGGAGTTACTCAGAATTTATCTTTGTGTAAATGACAGCAGAATGTAGCCCTTACCCTGCAGCTTAATGATAGCTCCTTGTAAAATGTTTTCAGTCTACCGGATTATTTCAGGGTGGGGCAGAACAGGAATGAATTACAAAAATTTCTCATTTGGGAACATTTTTTCTTATGTTTGGAAATACTGCCAGCATGTCTATTCATACTAATATCACTATCTAATAGTGCCTAAATATGGTCCATTTGCTGCCTTTGAGATCAGCTTCCATCTGCTATGAATTTGTTACAGCTATCAATACCTAGATCAAAATAATAATTATATTGGTGCTGACTAGAACCTCTGTTTACGGCTGTCAGCATTTCCATTATAAATCCAAGTTTATATGAATTTGTAACTTGGACTCATCTAAATTCTGAGTTGAAACTTCCCAGGTAATTATCGATAACTGATTTTTTTTTTTAAATGGTTATTTTTAAGTTTACAAAATGCCCAAAATTAATGGTTTATAGCCTAAGAAAGCTTTTTATTTGATCATTGTAAAAAGCCACTATGCCAGAATGCTAGAATTCTGCCCAGACCAGAGAAGAAAAAAGAATACTGTTCATCAGTTTCTTCCTTGTTTAAAGTAACGTTAACTCACATGTTGGCATATTTCACATTTTGGAGCCTTGTTAAAATTTAGTGTTGTGCTTACCATGATGCCTAAAAAAAATGTGATAAATTCTAGGACATATGGCATCGAGACATATGAGAGCCCCTATTTTGGATGTACCAAATATATTTATAAAGCACTGAAACTCACAAAACACAGAAAACCAACTTCTGCTGTAAATTATAACCCGGTAACTCTATTGCCTATAGAGAAATTGAGATGTGTGATTGAAGGCAGAATTTGACCCAGAAAATGTAAAGTGAAAGCTGAAACTGTTGGTTCACACACAAACTACACTGAGCTATTGCATAAGTCCAGAATCAATTTTCTTTGTTATAAATCATTGGCACTAAAATACTTAACGGTATAAAGGGGTGACCTTCAGATGGAGAGCCAAATTCACCAAAACTGGTTCTGGGCAGCATAGATTAGACTTCCCTGTATCAGTGTGGTCCATTGCATCCCTAAGGGATTGTCTCTGCCTTCCTTTGGTGTTTTCTGATGGTGGAAGGGATATTTAAATTAATTTGTGGTTGGGACTTTGAGTGCTTCACTGGCACAGACTGCTGAATCAATGAATTCTTCAGTTGCTCTGACTATGCCTCCTTCTTGGCAGGCAAGACATACTTTTTGGGTTGTGCTGGTATCCGTTCACCTTTCTACATATACCAGCCAGGTGGGCCCTGTGCCTTGGCTTCTACTGGCAGAAGCTGGCGTAAACTTGGCCTGTGTTTGGCCTGGAATTTCAACCTGAAGTTTCAGTTTTCACTGGATTACTTTACTCAAGTGGGATAAAGTCAGACAAACTTTTGCCCCAGTTCCCTGTTACACCACTGCCTGACCGTCTGCCAGTCTGCTTCTTACTATCAAAACATCATAACATTGCTTACCATATATGTTTGTTTGGATTAAAAATAAAAGATCCAGTTGTTGACCAGAATAAATTTGCTCCAGGAACCAAAACTATGTTTTGATTTGGATATATTGGAATATTTATGAAAGAATTCCTTTTACCAGAAAAAAATTATAATAAACTGCTTTCTGCAGAGAACTTTAAAAAAATTGGACCTGTTTCATATGGATTCCGGAAAATGGTTCATAATCTAACAGTATCTGGTCAATGCTGAAGGATAAACAGCCACTGTGCTTAAGACAGTCCATATGCCTAAGGCACAGGGGAGGCTTGAGGCGGAAAATGTTATTAATTTACAGTACTGGTCCTTCATTAAGAAATCGTAGCTCTGAACCAAGATTTTACTAGTTCTTTTAATATAAAAATCTGATTACTTTGATTCTGTTTATTGGCAAACTTTTTGACTAGAATCTATAGCAGTAAATTTGGACAGAACAGACTGTACAATTTCAAAGACATTCTAGGAAAATTTCACCACTGCTCATGTTTTATATTAAAATGTATACCATCCATTATTCTAATGGATTTTCTCTATGATTTGTCCATCATGTCATGAGAATTAAATGCTATCTTGTCTCCTTGATATTGTGCTTAAAAAAACAAAACCTATTCCTTTTCTAGTTCTGTTCTTTGAAGTAGTTCATAGCGTGAGAGGTCCAGCATCAAGAGTAATTAGACTCGCCATGCAGAAATCCCAGTGGAAGTCGTCAGGTAGGATAATGTTAGCAGCTTATAAAACTTAAGAACATATCACAGTGTTCTAGAGGATGAGGAGGGTGAATAAATCCTTATTATATGGACAAAGCAAGTGAATCAGCTAATTCTATGCACATCATATACTCTGATAGTCTCAAATATAACCTAAATTATTTTAAAAAATAACATGCTGGAATTATTTTTCTGGTGTTAAATCTTTAAATGGCATAAATGAGATAAAAGGGCTTTGAGAGGTGCTGCATTGCCTGGATAATACAGTGTAGTTGGCCATATGAAATGTTTATATAGAGAACTTTTATATAGTCCAAGTACAAATTGGAAAAAGCTTTAGTACCATTCACTACAAAGAAAAGTATTGCCCATTCTCTCTGTTTGACACTTTAGTTTTTGGTATACTTGCAAAATTTTACTTGTCTAAAGAAGCTAGATTTATAGATTTCTTTGCTGAATTTCTTCCAAGTATGATTTATGGGAAGTGTTTTCAAACAGTGGTTGTAGTAACAAGAACAAATAATGGCCACTGCTCAGATCTGGTTGGTTGTGGGAAGCTGGCTCCTCCTCGTTTCCAGTCACTAAATTGCATTAAAAGAAAGAATACAATAAATAGTTTCCCAACATCAATTTTCCATGAAAGAAATGACTGTAGCTCCCACAGGGATGTTATGCAACCATAGATGGGAAGCAGTCTATATTACTGGAGATGGGAGGGAAGGTGTCCACAAGACAATCTGTGTATTAAAATGTGGTCAACACGATGGAAGTGTTTGAGAATCTATAGAGGGTGTAATAGAGGATTTCAAGGGTGTAGATGTTATGGAAAGTAGATCTTTATATTGGTAAGATAATGTACATGGCTGGGGTAATATAAATGTCTTTTACAATCTCTCTTCATCATACCCTTTTTATCCTCAATATGCCTCTATCCTTCACTGTCCTAGATGAGAACAATAATTGCGTTTAATGAGATTCGCTGTGTAGTGTGCCCGCAAGACTGGGACAATTTATCTGGTCCATGAAATTATATTTTACCTTTTCTTGAACTGGCAACTAGTCTGGAACAACTGCTTTCATTTCACTGAAAAAAAAAGAAAGAAAGAAAGAAAGAGAAATTAAAAGAAAAAGCATAAAGTTAAAAAAGAGCCATCAGAATGATGACCCTTTATTAAAAAAAAAAGAAAAAGAAAAAGGCTTTTTAGTCTGTGTTGAGGCTGCTGACCTTCGCAGTCTGTTCTGCTTTGATTTGGTATGTTTCATTGCCCCAGGAGGTCATTAACAGGCAGTGGTGACTGTTTTGTCAGGTCTTATTGTTTAATTAGATCACAGTTTATGTCAAAATTCTAAAATTCTTTTGGCACATGCCAAAATTTTCACAGTTTTTAGTTTTTAAATTGAAATATTTCTTAAACAATAAGCAGCAGCCTCTACAAGGGAGCAGACAAATATATTTAATATTTACAGTATGCACTTAAAAATTTCTGCCTCGGGTTAAATTCACTGAAATGTGACATCTTATTTTCAAGAGTATCCTATGGGTAATCCCTTAAAACTTGTATTGACATTAATATAAGCCTTAAGGAAAAAGACCTACTGTGGTTCACAATATGCATAAGGAAACTAATTCGTGCTTCAAATCTTGTCTCCATTCATCAGGAATTTTACACAAGATTAAAAACAAACTCATATTTGCAACATTAAACCACAAGATGTTTCTGATATTTACTGGCCTTGAAATTATATACCAGTACTGTGCAATTTGTGCTAATAATAAAATAATTGGTACAAATTTCTAGAACAGAGATGATGGTATTAAAAATGTGTTCTTTGGTTTATTCACCCATGCGTAGTTGACCCAGTCCACCTGGGTTGAACCAGCTTTCACTTCCCATCGCTGTTTTAGAATATACCATAGAAATTGGAGATGGAAAATATGTACCATATTAGCTCAGCTTGTCTACTCCACGCTAATGCAGGATTCTTCTCTACAGTAAATTGTTTAGGGCCTGATTAGGCCACCCTTGTTCATCTTATTCCACCACTAACCCCATTGGAGATGCCTGGAAAGGAGGAATACCAAAGTGATCAAAGGGTAATCGTGTACAAAGAATCAAATAAGAGCATTCAGAGACTTCGGGATAAGTGGGACTGCTTGTAGAATAAATCACAACTTAAAAGGAGTCAGGGCCTGATTCTGGTACTCTTAATTCTTCTTCAAGTACTGTCCATATGGGTGCTCCATTCTAGGTCTGTTTGTGTCCCTGTGCTTCAGGTCAGAGATTTTAAGTAGCAGTTTCCATTCGGCCTGCATGTGCACTCTCCGTCTTATGCTGTGTGTCCGAACTACATAGCGCTGTGCAGGAGAACCACCCTCAGTTCCTTCTCAACCACCATTGGCCTGAGACTGAACCTTAGTAGAGTCCAAGTTCAGAGTTCCTTATCTATAACTTACTTTGTTTCTCAGTTAATAGTGTAATTCATAGTTTCCATTAGTCAGTGTTAATTCTTTCTTTCTTTCTTTCTAAAAAAAAAAAAATCACATAAAATATTTGTTTATGTGTTATTAAAATAACTAACTCCCTGTCTTTAGTTGTTTGGAGAGTCACGTGTGCTTCAAAAGTGCATTTTTTGCCTGAAACTAAAATAAAAAAAAAAGACTAGGAAAGACTGTGAACTAAAATTGAGACTCTCTTAATGATGGAAAGTTCACTCAGACCAGCCCTTGGCCCCAGATTCCCCAAATACAACGGTCCCAACAAGGCCTATTCCATCAGTGTCCTCTGCCCAATACTCTCTGGTGACTTCAAGAGGAAATCTTTTTCTATGCTTTTTATGCAGCCTGTAGTAAAACTAGGCAAATATCTAGATGAGTCAATGTACCCCCAGAAGACCTCTGCATACCCCTGTTTGAGAACCACTGGTTTATAAGGCTCCAAAGCTGCTTATGACACCTTCACATGGCCCAGAATGTCAGGATGTAGAGCTGAAGCACAAAAAGTGGGGCCAGAGAATTCAACCTTTTGTGTGGCAGGCTGGCATCATAATCAGGATGGGCTTTGGACGGGGAGTAGGCACCAGTGCTCTGATTGGCAGATATGTATGTTGTGGAAGAAAGGGGTCTGAGCCAGATAAACAGATCACATACTGTAAGTTATCTTTTAGGGTTCCTGACCAGCCTCTCAGGGCTTCTTTACATGGTGCTTTAGTCCACACCAGAGGGGTGTATATCTTAGTCCACACTAGCATGTCACGCACTAACTGGCCCATACGGACCCTGCTGGTGCACACAAAAAGTTCCCTTGTACATGTTAACTTAATACTATTTTTGAAACAGGACTATATTAACCATAGTTAGGGCTGGTCTACACTTAAAGAACTGTCAGCATAGTTAATCCACCTCCATGAGAAGCTGTAGCTATGTCAACGCGAGAAGTCTACCGCTGTCTACCTTGGTGGTCAGGTTGGTATAACTGTATCGCTCGGGTGTGATTTTTAACCCCTGTCTCCCGAGTGACATTGTTATACCGATGTAAGTTTACAGTGTAGGCCTGCCTGAGATGCATGACTAGGGTTCAGTGTTGGTTGTTAACATGTCCCAAAGCTCTGAGACACAGCGGGTTACATGGTCCAGTTAGATCTAACATTGAAACATTGGTATCAGTGTGGCTCCATAGACGTTACTTGCACCACCTTACTGCTGTGAAAGGCAGTTTTCTTTTGTGTAGCTTACATTCTGGGAGCTAGTAAAAGTTGTAAGTTAAAGGAGACTGCAGGCTACCTTAATGTGGAATTTCTTACACCTTCCAGTTAGTTACTTTTCTTTCTAAACTTCTCTCTTCTGACCCCCTCAGAATGTGAGTTATGCTGATTTGAACTTACTCTGTGGGACAAATTAAGAGGCATTATGTAAGTCACATATTACTATGTGGTTTGTCTAAATAAGTCTAGGTAAATATGTCTAAGTGAGTCTCAAGGAGGTCTAAATTAGTATGATATGCACAGGAAAGGCTTGTAAGAAGAGGTAAGTTATCCCAATTTAAAATTCCTCTAAACTTTATTAGAGAGAGAGGGTGGGTGAGGTAATATCTTTTATTGTACCAACTTCTGTTGGTGAAGCTTTTGAGCTACACAGAGTTCTTCTTAATTGGCATTCTTAGATTTACTTAAATTCCCCTATGCTAGTTGGCCCAGCTTTGCCTCATAAGTCAATTTATACTCTACACTCTAGAAATAAAACATAGTAGAAGCACTGAATTGTGAATGTAATCAAACTTATTATCTGATTTGATCATTATTTTGTACAGATTTGATTGCTATTTATGATCTCTAATAGAGGTCATTTTACTACATGCTTTCTCAGCATGATTAAGTAACTTTAAATGAAGACTTTCTTTCAGTTTAAGCTAGTAAGAATAATGTAATTCTAATTTTAAATAAATCTACATTTCCTCAAATGTATATGCATTGTGCTGTGAAAGCCTTTTGTATTACAATATATATAGCTATAAATGAATAGATTAATAAAGTGTAAAACTATGTAAAAGCTGCTAAAACGTTCATATTTTACAGCAACTTTTGTTTTGTTTTAAAATGGTGTCATGTTATCTCTAATGCTCTGATGAGATTACTCGTATCTTGTGTTTTCAGGGGAAACTGCATTTCACGCCTGGTTACATAGCAGCATAGAACTTCCAAAATTCAAAAGTGTCCTGTACTAGGAAAAACAGAATAATATTTCTCAACAGAGTTCCGGGTTAACATATTAATGTTTTAAAAATGAGTTTAGTATTGTCATGGTTAACTTTGTTGCCCAGATAATAATATCCAGATTTACTTAACTGCATTTCAGAGCTGTGAGTTAAAATTGATTCATTATTGCATCTCTCACAAGTTTGATTTTCTTTTGGGACTATTCTGGGTCTGTACTGGAGTGTAGCAACATGCAATGGGGTAGGCAGAATAGAAAAGAGGAAAGAGGCTAGGAAGGGGAACAGGGTCCAGGCTACCCTGTCCCAAGTTAATGCCACTGAACAAAAACCCTGAGGATAGCAGGGGTACACGTGAGGAGAGAGGAAGTGGTCCCAAAGAACCATTGAGTCTCAGGAAGAAGAGAAAGAACTGTTTCTTTAAGGGCCTGGGGCCAGAAGCCTGTTGTGTAGGATGGGGCAAGGCTCAGTCCCAATCAGTCAGTCAAACAGCCAGTCAAGATAAAAACCCTGGGAAATGGGGGGGAACAGCACAAAATGCAACCTTTTCTCAATGGGAGTATGGGGTGGATTAAAGAGGGATGGTTTCCCAGTGGACCTTCAATCCTGGGAGGATAAGTTATGACTCCGCTTTCCCTTCCACAGGTTGGGGAAGAGGGCCAGAACCTGCCCTCCCCACAAGGACATCACTGGGAAGAAGACCTTTGCTATCAAGGTTTTGTGTTTAAGGTAATTTTATTCTGAAAGACTTTTGTAGTGTAGGGAAATTTAAAGGGCCTGTCAACAAAGAGGGAGCGAGAGTGGCTCAGGGCAGGAAGCCTGCCACACAACCCTTTGAGGCTTACTAGGGAAACTATCCAGGGTCAGTACTACCCTGTTCCAGGTTTACATATAAATATATATATGGGACAAGGAGATGCTGTCACTGAGAGGAAGGAAGGAGCTCATAAAGAAGCCCAGGCTGCTGAACCTGGCATTGGGGCTTACGGTTATACTTCTATGGGCAAGGGGAGTAGATTCCTATTCTTTCCTTAGTGTAAGGGAACAAGTTGGCTCTTAGTGATTCCCTCCAGACTTTCTGTAAGAATCAGGAAAGGAACATAGGCTGGGAAATGTAGTCCACAAAGGCAGGCACATTAATAGTTCTAGTGTCTGGCAATTCATGATGGCAGTATGTAAGAGCATATGAAGATATCCTTTCCAGAGATGGACCTGTAACGAGTCTGGCTGTGCTGATGGTCTCTTTTCTATGATGCAGGCAGTAAACCCACTTTCTGTATTGTATTGCATTGTTTTTATAATTCTTTTCTTGGCAATGATTTTGGGATAAGCATCTCAGAGCAGTGTCTGAAATAATGTCAGGCTATCGACATGTTTTGTTGTGTTGTGTGAGAGGTTGAAATAGAGACCCCAGGCTGGGGAACTTTCTATTCCCAAATTCCAAGGGTTTTTGTTTGTTTTGTTGTTTTGTTTGGCTTGGCTTTTGACAGGGACTTTATCTCTGATTTAGCATTCTAGAAATACTGTGTTTTATGTCCAATTATTTGTAGAAGGCTTCTGGTTTCTCCTAAAGGTGTGGTCTAGACTATCTACAAAATCTCATGGAGTCAATGAATATTTTCAGCAGTAGCACCTTAAAATATCAACAATTTAGAACAATATCCCAGCATAATGTCTCAACAATTCAATCACTAAATAGTATTACTAATGCTTCATTTCAGCAAAAATGTAAATAAGTTTCTACTGTGGAAGTTCCTAGGTATCTGTCTTATATACCTTTCTCATTCAATGGTATCTGGCATATGGCTTTCACTTTTGTCCCAGCTATTCAGCAAAAATGTTGGTTGACCACAGAATCATTTTTTGCTGAACCTGCCTCAGAGAACAGCTTGGGAGTACAAATTTAATTTTTCTATTTAACATCTCCCTCCTGGAACAGATTTATTAGAGTCAAAATTCCACCATTAATTCAACTCTTAAGATGGAGTAATTATGGCACATGCTATAACTACAGACACTGTAAACTCAACATGGATTTCCATTGAAAGCATATGCATCTCTTTCTACTCCAATTTGTTATATACACTGGTTCCTTGGCTTGCCTGTGCCTACACACATGTCCATCTATTATGAGGAATAAGGCTACTTTTACCAGGGGTCAGGTGTCAATCAAAAATGGATTTAGAATGAGAATCTATAAATTATACATCTCCTGCAAGGTGCTCCTCCTCTTGGCGGGCAGTGCTGTGGAAAATTATTATTTATTACAAAGGATTGCAGCTGCTGATACTGATGGACATTCACTGGTAACACATTACAATGCAGGTGACCTGTGACCACGGATATGCAGTTGCCAAATGGAAGCTATTACTGAATGTACATAACATATACATAGCTTTCTGCTCATAACGCATCTAAGAATTATGCTGGCAAACTTGGGATGGCTTTTGGTTAAGAGCTCAGGGACAATACAAGTTTGGACAATACAAATGCAAACTAGCTCCTTTCTCCCAACTTGAACCAAACCAAACCTCTTCTGAAGTTTGAAAGTGTTACATTAACATTCTTTCTTATTCTTTTCTCATTTTTACAACTGTCTGCTCACCCTGTTTCTCCATAGGACTGAAAATAAAGCGCCAAAATACCACAATAAAGGCTAGCCTGGTGATATTTTCCCAACCCAACCAGAAATCCCACGAGTGCTTGCAAATTATCCAGTTCAAACTTGCAAAACCAAGACAATGAGGTAGTTTAGATAATGTGCACATAAGCCTACAGGATGGTTACCTGCACTAGTAGCCTGACAGTCAGAGTATTCAGCACCTCGGAAAATCAAGCCTTAAGCCTTCAACACTTTTATGGGTTCACCACCTACCAGTAGTGACAAACCAGGTTGTCAAAAGGAATGGGGGGAAGAGGAAAGTTTGACATTTCACATGATCTGAACAATTCTTTATTTTAGCAACTCATAATATCATAGAATCATAGAGTTGGAAGGGACCTCAGGATGTCATCTAGTCCAATCCCTGCTCAAAGCAGGACTAACTTCAGCTAAATAATCCCAGCGAGGGTTTTGTCAAGCCGCAGCTTAAAAACCTCTAAAGATGGAGATTCCACCACCTCTCTAGGTAACCCATTCCAGTGCTTCACCACCCTCCTAGTGAAAAACTTTTTCCTAATGTCCAACCTAGATCTCCCCCACTGCAATTTGAGACTGTTGCTCCTTGTTCTGTCATCTGCCACCACTGAGAACAGCCTAGCTACATCCTCCTTGGAACCCCCTTTCAGGTAGTTAAAGGGTGCTATCAAATCCCCCCTCATTCTTCTCTTCTGCAGACTAAACAAGCCTAGTTCCCTCAGCCTCTCCTCATAAGTCTTGTGCTCCAGCCCCCTAATCATTTTTGTTGCCCTCCGCTGGACTCTCTCTAACTTCTCCACATCCTTTTTGTAGTGGAGGGCCCAAAACTGGACACAATACTCCAAATGCGACCTCACCAATGCCGAATAGAGGGGAATAATCACTTCCTGCGATCTGCTGGCAATACAGCATGTAGTAATGTGTAGTAACTTATTGCAGGCTTATCCAATTTGGCCACTTTGGTAATGAGCCAAGGCTTCAAAACAGCTAGCAATATGTGGTTTTCTAAAAAAAAATATTTTAAAGTTGGAATGTTAATATTGTCTCCCTCCTTTAGTGATTAGTGTCGACTGTAAATAAAGGGTTTAATTCTGGTTCTGTAGAAGTCAATTGCAAACTGCCATTAAATTCAATAGGGCCAGGATTTCACTCAGAGTGTTTGACAGACTGTAATATGATGCCCAGGCAGACAGTGGCTATGAAGGAGAAGAAAAGATCTGACTTTCACTTTCATGAAGAATAACAGAACCTTGCTGTTCTTGGTTATGACTTTAGCTCAGTGACTAAGAAACCAAAGAACATCACCTGTCCTACCAAAAGGGCTCTGCTGTGTATGTTAAACAATTGGGACTCCTGGGATATTGTCTGCTTATTTTTTATTTACTAACTGAAGCTCTTAGTTATATGTGGAATAGTTCGATAAAATTCAAGTAGCTTCAAAAGTAGTGGTATCTACCATTCTAGAGGATAGATTTAATTGCCTGACCCACATTCCCTAAAAAAATGAAGGAGATGAACCTTCTGCCTGCATTTTGGTCCTGAACCAAAGTCCATGGAAAGACTCTCATTGACTTCAATGGGCTTTGGATCAGACTCTTTGAGAACAACAAAATCTTTTCTAACACTAACACAAGTGTGCTGATCCTGCTATAGGACTTGACTTCATGGACCATACAATGTGATGGATTGCTCCATGCAGCTTCAAAAGATATAGGTCTTGGAAACCACCTAGTAGGTTTATGGAGGAAAAACACTTATGAATGTACATCAGTGTTATCTCTTAAAATGTTGCAAAAATTGTGGATTCAAAGGATAAGGAGATCTGAGAATCCACTCTAGGTAAAAGAGAGCAGGAGGCATTTCAGGTACTGACTTCTCTGCTATAACATCAGTACATTTAAAATAGAGGCAAAGTGTGCTTTATGAGGAAATGAGAGAGGGCCCAAAATGCCTTTAAATTATTTTTATAATAAATATCATTAAACGGAATTTTAAGCCATATATTTTTATTTTGTATGTAATGCTTATAATGTAAAAAGGAGCCAATTCATGAGAAGGTTGAAATAAGGAGTTACTAACAATGAAGTCACTATTTTATTGAAACCTGATCAACTTCCCTGGATAATTTGGGATTTTAACAACATTTTTCAAGGCTGAAAAGAAGGGGGGAAAAAGGACCTTAAGTTTAGCAGTAATGAAAAATGGTTACTATGGCAGCTTGATCTGGACATGGAAAACCTGTTTCAACTATTCATAGTGTCACCTTTTGCAATCTATTTATTCTGTATTATAAATTACATGAAACATAAACAGTAAATAGAATTGTTCTGGAATCATAGATACAGTATTCGAGTTAATTAAATGAATGTGTGGGGGGGATGGAGGAGGGGAACTGTCTGAGATACAGGACTGGGGGGTTCCCTGCTGTACCCATTTAATGAAATCTCATTTGTTTGGCTCATGGACCCATTCTTCAACACTTCCACAAAAATGTCACATTCTTTATGGGGGGGGGGAAAGTGTGGAATGTGCCTCAACCACATCAAGTACACCATTTTACAATTCCAATCCAATTAATTAAGCCTCTATTCTTCATGCATGAGTGGCCATCTCTCAGTTACACACCCAAGGCAAAGCTCCAAGGGCGCCAGCCAGCCCTACACACACACACACACACACACACACACACACACACACACACGGGTGCATTCCCAGCTTTCATTTGTTAAATACACATTTTCAGTAGAAACAAAATGTTGAAAATGCCTTCAAAAGAGGGTGTGTACATTTCTGCAGGCCCAAAGTAGCAGTTACTTATGTCCCAGTAAAAGATGCTGGGTTGTTTTGTTTTGTTTTTAAAACAGGGCCTTAATTAAAGCAGAGAGGAGAGGATAACCTCCCCTGTGCATGAGAAAAATAGACTCGCTGGAGTGAGATGTGATGGTGAGAGGAGGCCTACAACGAATGACAAAATGAGGAGTCAATAAGGAGCGGGCTGATGGGGCTCAGTGCAGTGGGAGTATGGAAAGGATGGTGAAAAACATAAACGGAAGACAGGATGTTAAAGTACCACTACCTGACTGAACTCATAAAGAGTTAAAGATGAACTGATCATTTGTCACTGCAGCCACAGAAAAGGGGGGCGATCTGATTTCATTCTCAGTTAACTAGGTAGCTCTTATCTGATAAGACAGAAGAAACTATTTTGTTCTTAGTGCACAGTATTTCAGTATTGTTCTTAGTACTTAGCCGTAAAGTACTCTGGTACTTCGTACCAAGTATTGCATCTTTCTATGCAATGTTAAAGAATATTCTGCCATGCTGTTGTTACTATACCAGGTCTTGTTATATTCAAGATTGTTTGCTTTACTTAGATTTATGGAAGGGTCTGTAGATGCTCAGCTTGAGATTTGGGTAGTTATTCAGGAAAGCCCTGAAGTATATTCGTAGATTCCAAGGCCAGATGGGACCATTGTGATCACCTAGTCTGACCTCACGTGTAACCCAGGCCATAGGACTTCCCCACAATAATCCCTGGAGCAGGTCTTTTAGAACAACATCCAATCTTGATTTAAAAATTGTCAGTGATGATGAATCCACCATGCCACTTGGTAAATTGTTCCAATGCTCAAGTGCTTTACTGAACTGGGACCTTACTACATAGAGTAAAGTGCACAATACAAACAATAAAATATAGAAAACTACTCATGCCACTTTGACACAACCAGCAAATATAAAGCTCAGCTGTAGCATTAAGCCATAGCTTTGTGTTGGGGATATATAGAGCTGTACTGCCCATGAAAAGCACAATGCCTCTTGGAGCTCCACAGTGGAACTGTGTGCAACATGTTCTCCCTCCACTGGCCAGCTTACAGACAGGAGCAGAACTGTGGCCCCCAGCTTCCTACCTCTCTCTGTCCCTTTTCAGAGAATTGCCCCCAAGCTCGGGGGCTGCCATTATGAGTAGTTGATCATTCTAGCGCAAGTACTTCAGTAGAATGATCCAGCTACTTTGGGATTGTGGGAGGAATTTGAGAGAATTCTGAGCAGACCTTGAATGGAATACTGTAAACCCTATTCCTTTGGCCTCAACCACTGTTTGTGTGGCTGATACAAAGTGCCAGAGCACAGTGTGCCCTTGAGATGTACTATGGGACCAGAATTTGTTTCATCTGTTGCAATAACTGGTTGGAACTTTTGAGAAATTCCCAACTGAGGGGAGGTGAGATTTCCTAAATTAAATAATATTTTCCAACTGGGTTGCAACTCCTCAGAGTTTCACCCTTAAAACATCCCTTATACCTGTCATCACTAATCTCAGGGGGGAGAGGTCTAGAGCAGAAAGGGAAGACTGATGTGTCCTAAAATTAAAAAGTTATTGATTAAGCCATTTGACTTTTTTCCCTGCATTGCTGTATTGTACTGCAGGAAACAAATGTTTAATTTATTTTGGATGAAGGGATTCAATTTGTGATAATGCCCTGAGAATATAATATCCTCACAGATTCAGATTTCTCATAGGAAATGTTAATGAGTGTTTTCTATTGCACTGAAAGATACTATGTAACAGAGCTGGTTGAATACTGCACAAATAGTCTTCTTGAACATTTGTCATAATGGCTGTTTGTTACCAGCATAATCATGTCCCTTTTTATTCACTATTTGCCAGTATTTGCATGAATAGATTTTTGTTTAGGTGGAAGCTGTTCTCAGTACTAGTACCCATGGTCCCATTCAGACATTGGTCATGACTTTCAAACAAAAATATTCACTCATCATTATTTATTCTCTGGCATTCATTACTCTCCAGATTTAATAATGCAATCAGAGAACAGACACATTAGCATGTGGCTTAAATGACCAAACACAAACCATAGTCAAAGTGATTAGTTTGTGAACATCTTATAGGATAAAAGTTATTCATTCAAATTAAGGTCCTTTTCTGCAAACACATATGCTTAAATGTGTGCACAGGACTGGCCTTGGCACCTGCATAAGTATCACTTGCATAAATATCGGCAGGATCCCAGCCTACTTGTCAGATACAAACAGCAAAATATATTCTCAGAAGCCAGGATTGGTTCACGAATGAGTCACTGAAGGGGAAAAAAGACTAAATTTTGTCATAATTTATTAACAGCAATTAATTTAATTTAACCTGCTCTATGTAATTATGATTAAATATTTGCATTGTTATTATTTTTATTTTATTATTGTTGGTAATACCAGAGGCCCCAGTCAGAATCAGGGTTTCACTATGCTGGCTGTTATGCAAGCATAAAGCAGAAGACATTCCCTGCCCAGAAGTGCTTAATCCAAAGCATGCTTTTATTTTTTAAATTTTTTTTAAAAAGAGCCTCTGAAACAGAGAATAAAGTGCTCCAGCTGCTCCTCACAAAAACACTCTTATCACATACTGTGTTTCACTAGTAACTGCTGATTCTTCTTACATAGTATCATTCCACATAGTATTACCACATGTAATCAGAGATGGAGCTGAGCTGGGGCAGTGACCTGGCACTCTCCTTTTTGAGGCTGTTCTCAGCATAGGCCGTGGAGCCAGGGGGGTTGACCTGGGTCATGGGCCAGCCACTTTTGGTCAGGGCAATCCTGAGTGGTACCGTAACCCAGAGCACCAGGTTGCAACGCTACTGACTGAGATTTGGAGGGGGTTTGGTGGAGGAGCTCATGGGCCAGAGGGGTCTGGTTTCTGGTGGAGAGGAAGTTGAGGAGCAAACCTATGGTTAAATGGCATTCTGTGGCCCCTGGTTCTCAAGAATCTTTTTCTATAGCTACATGAAAGCATCCCCTGTGCAATCCTCTGCACAGACTCCCAGCATCCTGTTCTTCTCCCAAACCATGGAAACAGACTAGTTCCTCCGCAGCCAGTGAAGAGAGAGTGTAGCATTTGCCCCTATAAAAAATAAAGCAATTTTCTGAGGTATTTCTTTACCACACTAATCTGGATTCACATTTAGAATCAACGGGCCTGATTCTGATATCACTTAAGCTGGTTTTATGACAGTGCAGCTAAAATGAACACCTTAGAATCTAGAGATATAAAAGACTTATGAAATCCTTGTCAGCTTGGGCATACCATACATCCATGAGTTATTTGTCCAGTGTTGCTTTCAACATCCCAAACAACGAGGTGTCTGCCACTTCTCTCAAGATTTTCAAGCTGTCATTCTCCAAAAGGAATTGATCATGGTACATGAAAAAGCAGGTGGTTAGAGGTGCAGAAATCTACACCACAGCAGCATTTTTGCCTTTCATTCAGGCTTCTTCCAATATTTATTGATAAGCTAGAAGGCTTTGGGGTTTCTCGATTTTGGTTTTTTGTTTATGAAACTGTGCAATGAGAGCTTTGCATACAAGCAGCACACAGAATTATTGCTTTGCAATGTACATGCTTTTGCTGGTGTTACTTGCTTTTTCACACAGCTGTAACCCATTGTAAAGACTAACGCCAAGTTTTTTGACAAGAGGGTGACAAATAGTATTTCAGATCCTGAATGCAGCTGTACAATATGTTATGTATTAGAGTTTATAGATGAGCCCTTAAAAAGTTTACAGAGTGACTATGGGAGTTTGAAGATATTCCCTAGTGTATGTCCATCAGTAGACTGCCGACCAATTTGTGCAATTATAATTGCTCCTCTTGAGTGTCTCTGAAGTGGCCTGCCTGCTTTTCATCACTTCTGGGGAGTTAGGGCTTCTTCTTTCTCTGACTCTCATTGCTAGATGGAAGGCACAGTATGCTGCAGATACAAGATGTCCTGGAGATCCTGGAGATTCTGCCTTTCCTCAGCATCTTCTGCTGGAGAGCAGTTTAGAAAGAGCACAGTTGCCAGGTGACTTTCTGGAGACTGTGAAAGGGATGATGTGTGTTGGAAACCTGCTCCCACAATTCCTCAGGTAATAAGTAACACGCTCTATGCCATGAAAATTGCCCAGAATGCTTCAGTGAGCCAGGAGGCAGTGCAAGGGATTTTGGTATACCTACCCAGACTGCACTGTATTTAAATGGAAGAGAAGAGAAATTGAGACGAGAAAAAAGGGGAGCCAGAAGACACTTGTGAAGAATAGTAGTGAATTTCTACAAGATAAAGCCAGGTGCCATAGCAGCAGAAGCTCAGGAACAAGGAGGCATGGCTGTAGGGTTCAGCTCCATGTACAGCCAAAGCCCCTTCTGGAAAGGGGAACTGCTCTTCATGTGTGAAGAGAAAGAGGGAATGACCCACTGCTAAAGCCCTAAGTAGCTGATAACTTGGAGCCTGAGTTCATGACTGAGATCGATGGACTTTGGTTTGGGCCCTCACTGTGCAAACGCTTCATCTCTCAGCCTAGTTCAGTAATCACCACTTTCTTGCCATTTTGCAATCTGGGAACAACCAAACCTTTTCTCTCTCTTAAGGCTATAGAAAGTTAGGAAAGGAAAGAAAATGACAGCATGCTATGTATCACTGCAGGTTCACTCAAAATATCTGCAAACCTAGATTTGGGCCTGAACTATAATTCTGGATCCAAATACCCATACAATTTTGGTGAATGTGGATCTAGGCCCAGATACAAACTTTATTGCTGTTCCCCTCACTCATGGTCTGAACTAAAATTTTAAATACCTGAAGTTCAAAGTGTTTTGTAAGTTCAGCTTTATATTTAAACTTTCTTAAATGTCCATCTTTCCTTTGAGTGACCATAAGACAATTTAAAGTTTCCTATGATTTTTGGGTCTGGTTGTAAACATTTCCCACATGTATCACTTTATTTATTTTGAGCTTCATAACATTATGGTTTTCTTGTAACGGTATTGGGGCATTTATTTCAAGATTTATGTTTCTTTGTTCTTTTAAATCAATAAAATTTTACTGTACTTTTTAAAAGACAATGGAGCACTAAAATTAAGAAGTTTAATATAAGAATGTGACAAGCTGTTGGCTTTTCTTTTTAGGGCCTCCATGCTAGGCTGTGTTCTCCTAATTATATAAATTAAGAGGCAGAAGGACTGAATGCTCAGCAGTGTAAAGTAACATATTGTCTTTCACCTAAAATCACTCAAAAGATGCTTTCTCCCTGTTGCTGCCTCTTTCTTACTTGTAGCCTTCTATTTCTATCTGGATCTTTGTAATTATTTGTCCATTCCAGAAAGACATTTATCAGGAAACTGATTAATTTTGAAAAAGAAATTATTTTAGAGGTTACACTCATGTGTCATGTCAAAAAAAAAAAAAAAATTCTTCCAGAAGTAATTAAAATATTTTTATGCAGCAATAGTGTTCTAATTTAGCATATTTCTGTACTTATAATGCACTCATTATTGCCTCTTCCTCCATCCGTTCCCCTTAAATAAATAAATAAATAAGAAAAACCAATTCCTGTACATTTTGGCACAGACTTCTAATTGCATCATTTTCTTAGAAGTCACGTGCTTTAAATTTCCTCTTGTTTATAATATACTGAAACGTCTTCCAGATGTTTTAATTATAAAAATATTTCAGGAAAGCAAAGTAATCCCTTTCTTTGCATTATTTTAAAATAGTCAGTAATTAGTCTACTGTATCTTATCAAACTGCCATATAAGTCTATGACTGACCCTTATACAACAAGGTCAGGCATTTACTTAGACAGCTAGATTGGTCAGAGGGAAGGCAGGCTTAACCAAACGTACTTTCAGTTCCTGTTTCCAGTTGAGACTGTTCTCTGCGTAAGGCCAAGCCCACAGTGAAAGCTCATTGGTCTGAGATGCTTCAACTTCCTATACAAACAAACTCCCCTGCTGTATTGTGAAGTTGAAAGAAGCAGCTTGTTGACATGATGTATTCTAAAGACTGGATTCAGGACAGAGGATCAGTATTTTAGTTGCTGGTATGTGGTGCTGACGCTGTGCTGCATGAAGAGGTTTTCATTTATAAATGTTGGACTTGTGCCCAGACTGCTATGGTAGAATCTGGAAGAAAACACAATAAAGAGAAGGACGTCAGACCAATTTGCAGGAACATATATGTGGGGGAAAAAAGGCTTGAAACAAAAAAGACACTTTTCAAACAGTGAAAGTACTAGACAATGGACAATAGTTATGAATCTTTAAAAACCTATCCTGAGTCAACCCTTATTATCCATGCAGGTAACTATGTTCTTCATAATTAAGCTAAAGAATGCATGACTGTATCTACCATCGCCTGTATTTATATCAGGGGAGGAGAGGAGGGCAGGAAACGAGGAAACAGAACAAAACTTTACCATTTCAGTGCCTCTTGTTTCAACTTTAATGTTTTTCTCTTTTAATATTATTACCAAAACCAGGATTTGGATGAAGGGATGGTTATGAAAATATGTTTGTTTAAAGTGCTGATTCCGTATTGAATACTAATTTATTATTAGTTCATAACTTTAGCAAATGTTAGAGCTTTTGGGTCTCCCCCAAAAGAGACAATGTTGTGTGTTGTGTCTGGGTAAGAGGTACTGTGAGTGTGCCACAAGCCCATCTTCTGTAAGATAAAGGTATAAGAAAGAAGGTGCCCATTTTTTATACCAACTAGATGCGTGATTATTTTGGCCTAAGAGGAGAACTTGGGCTGTTTTGGAAAATTACCAGAGGTTAGGATCTGTGAAAGAATTCTTGTGAAAGGTTCTAGGTCCCTGACTGCTTAGATTCTCCTTGGTTGTTGGAAGTGGCATTGCCCAGAAAATGAAAGGAAGGCGGGAAAAGGGGGGAAATGGGGAAAACACAAATATAAACAAACAGTGTTCCATTCTTGATCTTCCAGAATTAATAAATACAGCAGAATTTTAACTATGGGAGATCAGTATTCGGAGATGCTGGGCCAGATTCTTAGCTGGTATAAATGGTGTAATGAGCTATGCTGATTTACACTGGCTGAAAACCTGGCCCATATCTTTTAAAATTTGTCTTGATTATTATTTTGAACATTTAAAAAAATACACATGGCAACAACAACAAGGGAAAAGTCAGCACATGTATATTAAAAAGAAGAGCAAAAACAGAGACATGGGACCAGGTATTGCACCTCCTTACACCTCATGCAACGCCATTGAATCTAGTGAGGTTGCACAGTATGGAATTTGGCCCACAATATGTATATTTCTATAATTATATTAATATCTGCAACAGCTGTTTCAGGTCAGTGGATATGAGTCAGAACTCTAGAGACAAGTTGGGCAGGTAATAGATACTAATAGACATTAACAAAACTTCTGCTTGGCTCTTAAAAATAACAACTATGAGGATAGTATTGCCATCAAAATAGGAAAAACTAACCTGGTATATACACACTTAATTTTTAAAAGGCAAATAAAATTGAATAGGATTGTGTTGTCATACAAGAGCGATCTTGGCAGGGTGGCGACAGGACATAGTGGAAAGGAAAGAACAGTTGGCCGCACCTGCTTTTTAGATACCTCAGTCGTTAGTTATCACTAAATTAAGCATCATGGATGAAAGCTGCAAATCATGCTTTTGAACAGAGGTGAAATGCTACTGGAGGGAGACAAATTGAGTAAAACGTGAACCAGGTTTACGGTGTAAGTAAAAAACTACCCCATCATACTTTCAGGATCAATTCCAAGAGCACTCTTTTTTTAAAAAATGCCATTTTATTTGTTGACTGATATTAAATGTTTTGCAGATACTACTTATGTGCTTAAGAATTTGTGTTAATTATCTCCAGAAAGGCCTGATCCTATAGTCCTAACTCAGGCCAAACTGCCAATGAAGCAAATGGAAGCTTAAATCTAAGTTAGGACTGTGGGATTCAGTTAACAGGTGGATGATAACACATACCAACAGAGCAGCTAAAGTGCTGCATTCAGATTTTATAATATTACTCATTATCTCACTTTTGTCCATAAGTCAGGCAAACTTCAGGACTTCCTAACTGGGTAGGCTAGCTATTTCAGATGTGTGGTGATGAGGGCCACATGAGCACCAAGACAGATAATAGCTAAATGAGATTAATAATAAACACCCAGAAGTACCTTTCTGGAAAGAAGTATATTATTTTATGTAGTTATTAATTATTATTATTATTTACCTTTTGCCAAGCACTGGTACTATGTTTAATGCTATACAGACAAAGGAGTATGCAGTGTGGGCAGAATATGAACACCTAGAAATTTACAATCTAAACAGCAAAGGGTTTGTAATGCCAACAGATCTAGCCGATGAACAATTGGCCTGGTGAAGAGGAAATTCTGGATGGTTGTAGAGCCATCTCCAGCACAGTAGGCAAGTAGAAGGTGTGACTGGGCAAGACTGGAATGCACAGGTGCTTTGGCTAGTTCCAATTTCTTGAAAAGACCCTTAGGATCAGCGGTGTGCAAATTAAAGCAACTTCAAGATGCTCTCTAACCTGTGCCATAGGACTGAAATGAACCCAGAATTTGTAGTGCAATACTGCCAAGCCTACGTGTTCAGAACTAAAAATAAATAAATAAATAAATAAAAATTGTGAAATTGGTTTAAAAATCACGAGATTAGAAAAACAATATTTTTGTTTTTCGCCTAATTCTCTGCAGTTTGTGTTTGATCATTTCAGGCTCTAAGTTCAACCCTGATTAGATGCTCAAAAAGGCTGTTCACTACTTGGTATTGACTTCTCATATCCTATCCTATCTCTTGGGTATGGGGACCTATCTTTCTATTCTCCTTCCTACCTACACAGGATAGGCAGCTGCCCACTCACATTCTCCCTCCACAGTCCTCTACCTACCTCTGGTCTGTATTCATTTATCCTTCTTATTCACTTGCACTTCTCTTCTCGCTCTCCTACTCATCACATTCTCCATCTCTACCATGCCACTTTCCCTTGGATCCTCTGAATCTGCCTCCTGCCCCTCTCTTTCCTCTCTACCCACTCAACCTGCCTCCTGCCCCCCTTAATCTGCTTCCTGCTTTCCACATTCCAGATTCATAGTTTCCTATTGTCCTCCTTAACATATCCCTTTCCGCCTCCACAGACTCATTCCCAACACTTTCACATTCTCCTGTCCTCTACTTGGCCTCCTCCTCTTGGTAACTAAGGCGTATGATCTTCCCTAATGGCAGTTTTGTTTCAGCCCAACTGGAAGCGATGAGAGGTAGTGGCCATCTTTACTGAGGGCAGCCTCATTTTCACCTGCAAAGGTTAAGAAGAAACAGAGGCCACCTTTCTGAAGAACACCTGTGGTTTCATTTCTATTGAGAGTAATGGGAGAGGGCTACCATCTTCTATAACGGCAGAACTTCACAAGGTTGGGGCAGAAATAAGGATATAATGAAAACTGTTTTAAAGAAACCCAGATATCCCAAGACTCATGATAAAATTATGATCCTGTGCTGAGCAGTGCTCAGATGTAGCTCTGAATCAGGCTCCAAGACAAACAGGCATAGCAGAGAAAAGAAAACTCCATTAAGATGTGGCTTTGCAGAGAAACTGGGCTGCTGCTCAAAAACAGAGCAGTTTAAGCAAGGTGGTCCAGATCCCAATGAAACAGAAACATTTTCACATCAGGAGGAAGGGCAGAAAAGAAACCTAGGGGGAAAAATTAATAGAAAGAGCTTGTAAAAGAATGGAAGTTGCTTTTCTAGAGCAGTGAGGTTGACATTTACTAGATCTGTCCCAAATACTTTGTTGATAAATTGGCATGGCTAAAATGGATAGGCTGTTTTGAGCAGTTTGTGTGGCATCTGGAATTGTCAATAAGAATAATGAATACCAAGTAAACTGCCTCCCATACCACATGGGAAATGAGGTTGACAACATTCTTATGACTGCAGATTAGGATTTGTATGGTACACATTTCACTGGGAAATCTGAGGCACTCTGAGAGAAGACTTTAGGAACAGGTAACAAAGAAGGGACAGCTACCTCTAGAAAATATGCCAGAACTCTTCAGCATTCCTGGAAAATTAATTGTGCCCACCCCCAGCTTCTGAATGCTATAAGTATTAGAAAACTTAGAAAAGCATTAGGAAACATGCAGATCATCAAAGTAGGTGGAGATGATATCCAGTGAAGAAGAATCAGAGAAAGAACAAATGTTTCTTAGTCAAGTGGATATTTACACCTGTGCAAAGTATATATAAAATACCTCCAGATCTGAAAAGTATCATTTTGTATGCATATTACACTCACTCTGCCCAGGTGTAAATGGCTACAGAATGAGCAAGAAAATGGAGAACGAAGCCCAAGGTCTTCTGGCAGCTACGCTTCTGGGAATAGTGTCAAAGGATGGCTGTTCAGTCTACCTGTGGAAACAGGGATAGGGAAGAATCTTGAGAATATTTGCTGATTGGCTCATTCATCAGAGAATATTTATTATTAATGTATTTTATTAATATTGTACAGGTTACACAATACAGTACTTTGCTGATTATTCTTTGTTCAGAGTTTACAAATGATGACTTAATAGAAAGTGTGCCCTGGATGTTGGCAGTGCTCATCAATTTATTAGAGAAAGAGACTGGAAAAATAATGTATCGAGACAATTATTCAAGTAATACATTATAACTAGTTTTTCCTTTTCCCTTTTTATTTATATATATTTTTAAATATGCAAACAAGACTTCATTAGCCCTTTTACATTGCAATGCAAAAACAAGCGTGTAAGGAAAATATATACACAATTATAAAAAAAAAAAAATAGGAAGAATACTAATGTGACTTTCTATTAAATTCCATAATTTGCAAATTAATCCAATGGCTCAGCTAACATGATGCGTTAAATTCATCTTGTGTAAATCCAATTGAATATGTGCTAGCGAGACACTGTCAACTTAAATTTGACCTAAAATGTAAGTGTTATGAAAGCTTTTATAAAACCTTAGGTAGATTGAAATGTTGGTGATTTTTAGCTCCAATGAAATGAGCTGCTTTTAAACAAACATTCTCTTGCTAGAACTTCAAGCTCTGCAGCTCTGAGTTTCTGAAAGTGAAACTGACTACAAACAAAAGTGAAACTGGATTTGTTTTTCATAGTCTGGTCTGGAGAAATGACAAAAGTAAACAGAGTTTAAGTAGCAATAAGGAAACCAGATTAAAAAAAATCCATTCACTTACAACATTAAAAGAAGGTGACCTTGATAACCTACAGTATGTAGACAGTCCCCCTGCATGCCTGCTCCACAACATCCCTCCTCCAACTTGGTGGAAATGCTGATATTCATTTGCAACAGGGACCTCTTTTGGACCTTAGTATGATGAGTGAACTTCAGACACTTGCACATAGCCTTTTTGAACTGATTAACACATACAGCTTTATCTTATTTATTTTGTCTTCCTTGGCTCCTTTTTCAAATGACTCACTGTTAAAGAAAGATTTATTTAAATTCTTCAGTGAAGTTCCCTTCTAATGCAAACCGTGATTCTGCCTCTAGCAGTGTGATACCCAGTAACTCAATAGTCCTAAGATTTCTTTTCTTAATTCTTAAATGTTTCCCTTCCTCCTTCCCTTGTGGGATAGGTGAGAAAAGCAATTGCCTCCAGTGCTTAATGCATCACAACTCAAAAACTCACTTCATCCTTGTAATTTTGAATCCCAGCCCAGCTGGTGGTTCCTGGATTTCAGACTCTGAATATGAGTTCAGCACTTTTAAATCAATCACTCTGAACAGTATTTCTGTCAAAGAGAAACCTTTTCTTTTTTTTGGCAGGAAGGCTTTCCGTATTTTCAGATGCAGACCCAGAGAACTGAACACTCTCATAAATGTACCCAATATGTAGAAAAATATTAAACCATGTATAATTCTTTCCATTTATTTAGAGTGATTGTTCTCTTCTTTTTGTCTCTCAGTGCAAGGAAGATGTCTGTACTTCACTGGATTTGCAGATAGCGCTGCTTTTTCCATTTATTTGTGTCTCCACATTGATGAAAACACTTCAGAGTGTTTTAGTAATTAATAGACTGAGTATATGGAGCACTGCCCTCTTTGCAGAATCAATAGAGCTCAGCTGCATAGACTCTATACAGATATTAGCTAAAGAAGATTCTCCTTTGCTCAAGTGGGGCCTGCACTTTTTGGAGCAGAAGGCTTTGAGTTGTATTCTGGTTGTCACCATGATGCTTCGAGTGTGCAACTCTGAAGTCCTAGATGGCCAATTACACTTTAAAAAATGTAACCCTCCTGAATTGGATTATGTTATCTTTTGGACTTAAAAAATATCCACCCGTTTATGAAAAATTTTATGAAGGGATGCACTTTTGTTTATGGTCCTTACCAATCAAACTGCCCTCCTTCTCCTTCTTCGGTATCATGTTGCACCAACCATAGCTGTGCCCAAAAAACTCATTGTGACTTGCTTCATAGTTCACCAACAGTTTCTAGTTTGCTCCACAGCGATCCTTTGGACAACATGCTCCCTTCTTCCAGAGCCTCAGCACAAGTCACATGGTGTCACCTTCCTCTGTTAGACTCTGAATGAGAGGTCAGATTAACCAGGGAATTAAGTTGAGGTTTCTTGCATTGTAGTGCAGATAGAACCATCGAAGAGGTCTTTAGAAAAACCTATATCAGGCATTTAAAAAGTTAATTAGGTATGGACAAAGTTTTTATTTTCATTATAGTTTAGTGTTTAAATTTATAAATACATCATGTCAAAGTAAATATGATAAATATCATGAACATAGATTAGGTCTAATATTTGAAAGGTATTTTGGGTATGTTAACTTGATTTATATATTTGCAGTACATTTTAAAAAAGATACAGGAAATAAATGGAAGTGTGTTGTAGTACAAAGATATTATTGGAATGCGTTTGGGGTAATTGCTTTATTCACAATGAGTAGAGCTGGTTGAAAATGAAGATGTGTTTTATGAAAAATAAATTTCAAAGTTGTTTTCATGCTGAAGTGTTCAAAATAGACCCAAGATTTTGAAAACATAAAAAGAACCTGAAGGAATGAAATATTCCCAGGGGAATTTTTTACTTTAAAATGTTACTGAGACTTTTATCAAAATGTTTTGCTTATGGAAAATCATAGCCATTTTGATAACACTGACAATTTTTCATTCAAAATTAGTTTTTAAAAAAGGTAGTTTTGAACAACAACAAAAATTTGTTGAGGAAATTTCAACCAGCTTTATTCACAAGCGGTGAATTCCTGAGTTAGAGTTATTGGGTACCTATCCCATTTGAAAAAATGGCAACTTCATTTGCATTGAGGAACCCTGGGTGAAACTCTGTGCTGTATTTCTAAGGTTATGTCTACACTATACACCACTTTGGGCAGCATGTAGTGTGTGTGTGTAGCTACACGCCAGAGTGAAAAATATACTGTCTCTACACTGCAGAGTGTCATCACATGTATCAGTGAAAGGCTCTGACAGAGGGGAGACTGCAGGGAAAGGCTTCAGCTGCTCCCCACTGCCAGAGCCTTTCACTGTGTGAGGAAAGGCACTGTAAGGGGGGAGATAACAGGGAAAAGGCTCAGCCTTTCCCCTGCTGCCTTCCCCCTGCCAGAGCATTTCCCCGCTGCTGGAGCCTTTCCTTGTTGCAGACCCTAACGTCCCCTCCCCCTGTGAAGTCTTTCCCTGAGGTAGGGAAGGGCTCCAGCAGCAGGAAGCTGACAGCCTTTCCCCACTACTGGAGTCTTTCCCTGAAGTGGGGAAGGGCTCCAGAACTGGGAAGCTGCCTGAGCCTTTTCCCACGGCCGGAGTCTTTTCCTGCAGAGTGGCAATGCTCCAACGAAGGGAGGCAATGGGACATCACACTGCTAAACATAGCAGTGTAAAGGGGAGGCATGGGCTTGGTCCAACCACAATCATATAGGTATGTACTCCACACCCTTCAGGTATGTCTTCACTGGCTTAATCTATGCCTCCCTACATTGCTGTTTATACCTGTGCTTTGGGGGGCTATGCATGTATGTACACTATTCACTTCTAACAGAATCCTGTGGTGTAGATGCCGGCTAAGAGACACAGCCCAAAACCTATCGTCCCCGGGAGGAGGGGCTATGCTGACTTTAAAGCACTTTTATGCTCTCCCTATCCTAGGATGCTGCAGAGCTCCTGGCATAATTTAGAGGGCTGAGAGGGCCTGGCTCAGTTGGCAACCTGCCCCATGCTGATTATGGGACACAGCGCTGCCCAGAATCTCCACAGTGCTATGTGCTTCATCCCTGCCCCTGACACACCCCTCCTTTCTCCAGCCCTGACCTTGCTATGCCCCTGACGCCAGGTCTTGCAAGGGGATCCTTTGAAGGCAGCCACGTCCCTTTCATTTTCTACTCCCATCTTTGAAAACTTTGGCCATATATCTTGTGATGCAACAAATGAATTATCGCCACATGCACTGTCTTCTGTATCACAGCAGGTGGGTGTGTGACGGATAGTCCATCAAAAACAGAGGCATTTTTATTTACCTTTTTCCTTCCACTCATTTACCTTGAACGTTTCCTTCTTAGTTCTTGACTTCCCCTTCCTTTAGAATTCCCTGTAGCAGTAGAATAGACTAGCCAGTCTCCAAGGCTGTCTGCTCTGCTCAGAGGGTAACCATTAGGGATGCTCAGAGGATCACATTCAGGGGCTTTCGCTGCCAGAGCATGAAGAGAATGTTATTCCCATAGTCGGGCTGCCTTTCTAGTCTCCAGCAGTCAAGGAGCTGAATCCGCAAACTGACTTACTGAGCCCTTCTAAAAGCAGACTTCCAAAAGCACCTGTTGTACCATGTTGACTGATGTCGAAGGCAGTATATTCCAGGCAGGAGGAGAGAAAAGGACCAAAAGAAAAAAAAAAGAGATTCCTGGTCTGAGGCAGGTTTCTGAAGATTGCAATTTGGTACACTTATGCACTGCGCCTTTTAAAACTTTTAGTAATTGAGAGGAAAAGTATTTAAAACGGAGTTCTTGAATGACTAAGCTTGGTGCGGTAGAATGGTTTTTCCCAGGTTGGGCCCCTTACCATATGTACGGTATTATTACTGTAACTGTGTTGTACCATAAATGAATGATTTATGTAGTGATTTATTCATTCTACCATGACTATATGACCAATATCTATTATCAGCTCATATTCAGCCCTTTTACAATGGCAATATATGTAACTTTGTATGCTGCTGCATTACTTGCTTTTTAAGCAATAAGATACTACAGGGTGTGCGTTATTGGCCACTAGAGCATGCCTCCATGTGTTCATTAAGCACAGATCTGGAGAAAAAGTGTACACCTGCTGAAGGAGCATGATTAAGGCCAGTCATATGCACCCTGAATTGTTTTATTGTGATTATAGAATGGACATTGTTAATTTTACAATATTTTAAATGAAATGTAAAAAAGTAAGTTTATTCTGCACTTTATCAAACGAATTCTGTTATGAAAAGCAGGCAGGATAAAGAAAATGGGAAGGCGGGAATGAACCATATTCTATTTTGATGCAGTTTTTAACCCCTGTTTCAGATGCTGTATAAACTTTTGCCTGAAGAAGCTGCCAAAATCCTGTAGGTGTCATTTCTTGCTTTCCTTGCTGGTGCTGTTATGAAATTTGGTCCTGTTCTGTTGGTTGTGACCCAGTGGCCGCTCCTCTCAATAATGCTTCTTTAGCAAATGGGCCATTTTGAACTTTCATTTTCTGTTAAAATAAATCAGGGGAACTAGACAATTCAAGAGACTGGTGGTTTTAAAAAAAAAAAAAAAAGGTGGTCACTACTCCAAATGCAGCCCATTTTTGTTAGTGACCAAAGTTTGTTATTGTTCGCCATCTGATGGCTGTTTGGTTTGGTGGCCTATATAAAATAAGTTGGTAGTTTCAGTCCAGTTCCTCTCCACAAGAGATTGTCACTCTGTTAGGGTTTTAAGCATACTTCTCAGACAGCTTGGAGAAGCTTACCCAGAGGCAGCTCATACAATACCTGTTCCGTGGATAATAGAGGATTCATTCTGCAGGGTAGAATTCAACAGTAAATTCAGTTCAAGAGGGGGTGGGGGAAAGAGGATCCAAAGTGTTAAATATTCCCAATGCACCTGTTTTAATGGAAACTGAAAGATCAAAACAGGGTTTAGACCTGATGGGCGCTTCCACTACAGTTTTCTGATGGCTGCATTATTTTCTTTTTCAGCCTCTTAAAAAAACAAAGCAAAACAGAGATGAGGAGTAATAAGTGCATCTGGTGTGTCCTTTGTAATAAGTTGGGAAAGATCCCAAAAGCCTACCTGCCAAAAGAAGTTTGTTCAAAGTGGTAGATGGAAGGCACTAAGGATGATTCTATACAGAAAGTTATAGCAGTGATCCTAGGCATTAGAAGATAATTGAGTAACCTTAACAGGAATAAAATATACTTACCAGTTTTTCCAGTGGTTGATTATGCATCTACTGCATTGTTGCTGTGAAATAAAATACAGTATTTTATTTCATAATATGGAAACCATGGACCTCTATTGGCAGTATATTCCCCTGGGGTCTTCCAGAGGAAGACAACTTGCGCCTTTGGAGACATGATCCTCACTTCCCCCCAATACTGCAGGAGCATCTCAGTGGTGGATCTTCAGGATTCTATCTCTGTGCAGTTGGAGGGGAACAGTCAATGAAAAGGGCAGGACAGGGGCTGGGCTCCTCTGGATTCTATTTCCCAAATCTAATGGTAAAAACCCTGGAAGATAACCCCCTCTACCTTGTTACTTGGTAATATGGAACACCTCTTTTAGCAAGTCCCACAGACTGCTATGGTGAACGAGTTGCTTGCACTATGGCTCCAGTGTAGGTATACAGACAGCCACCAAAGGTAAAGGCTACCAAATCCAGTGCAGAGGCGTAAGCCCTCTGTGTAGATGGTGCTGTGTCACCAGCACATACTGAGATTCTTGTGGATCCCATGAAATCTGCAAGTTCTTGTCTTCTTTCAAACACTGCCCCAAGTGGAAGAATTCTTAAGAAACTTGGCAAGTTTCTTTTTCCCTTTTGTAGGTTATTCCCATATAGGGGAGCATGGAGCCCTAAAATTGTACCAGTGGTCACCACTATAAAGTTTTCTTCAGTCCTACAGAAAATGCTATGTGTACAGCCACGTGAACTTGATTTGGAAGAAAATTGATTAAAAACACTAGAAGGTACCCTAAAGATTTGTTTCTAGTTGTTTTATTACCTGCATCTGGATATGAAAGGGCATAATTTAGGTAGCTAGATCTAACCGGCATTTTTGTGTACTCTATGTACTTACACCTGTACCCCAATAACTGCCTCTCAGATGGCACCCCCATTCCAAACTGTTGTATGCTGTATCTTACTGCACTCTTTACTTACCTTGATCCCAGCCGGTGGGGTCTTTTTAGCCTTCCCCATAGGGAGATGGTCAGAGGTGTGCAGCAGCAAACGGTCAGTGTCCGTTCCCAGCAGTGCTGTAGGTTCCCAGAGGCTGTCAGAGTAGGAGGTAGTGGTGCTCCTGGGGCTTTCATGCTACCCGCTGGTGTCTGTGCCCTTGGTGGGGATGAGAAGAGCAGGGCTGCTCTTCCCCTTTGCTCCAGAGATAAAGCCATGAAGCTGCTGCTGGTGCAATTTGGCTCTCAGGGAAATAAGTTATTTCTCCCTCAGCTTGTGTGTGCGGGGGAAGTTGGTTGTCATTTGAGCTTTGTCAGTGGGACTTGCTCTCCACCACTGGTATCAAGGACCCGCTCTCCTCCTTGTCCCCTAGGGTTTTCAACCCTCCAGGATTGTCCTGGAGTCTCCAAGAATTAAAGTTTAATCTTTAATTAAAGATTATGTCATGTGACGAAACCTCCAGGAATACACCCAATCAAAAATGGCAACCCAGTGGTGCAGCAGCCACAGTTCCCAGGTGCTGGCCTTACCCATGGGAGAATTTCCTGTTACCCGCTCTCTACTTTCCTACCATGGTGAATAACTCATGGCCCACTCTGCAGACCACATTCAGGGAACACTGCCATTGGCACTTATAATACCAAAACAATAAGTACTTTAAGAATGGTTAAGGCAGACAGAACTCTGCGTGTAGACTGCAAGATCAGTCCGTTAGGGCTGTCACAACAAAACATAAAAGCCTGCTACTTTACTTATTATTAATCGGGGCTGTGCTGTATATGGTGTCTTCATGTGCTCATTTTGCATTCGTTACTGGGCTACACCCTACGATTACTCAGAAATATCAGCTAGCGCTCATACAGGGGTGCCTGCTCAGTGCTTTCACGTCATGTCGTGCACTGGGCACATTACACTGGGAGCAGCACTGGCTTCCATTTTGCTTGTAAGGGAAGTATAAAGTGGTGTTTTTAAACCTTCACTGGAAATGGTTTTGGTCCTGACTGCCTCTCCATATGTCATTCCACAGCAATTGAAATCAGCTGAGGTGCAGCAAGTTACCAATTTAACTGGGATAGAGCTTGTAACAAGACGTTATCAGGCAAGAGTCCTCAGGAAAGGTCCTCCTACAGAGCTAAATGCAAAATCCATCTTTTCACTCATACTTTCCTGTAGAAACACCCACACTTTCATACTTAGATATATATCTTTAAAAAAAAAACAAACCACCACCACCACCTAAAACCAGGCTTATTTTTTGTTAGCGGAGAAGAGAGAGACAGATATTAATGTTGGCTCTTTTACTAGTGGAAGGCACTCAGATGCTATACTGATAGGCACCGTGTAAGAATCTAGATGCATATGCAGCAGGAAGATTTGTAACAGGGCATTATCAGAGAACCATCCTCGAATCTGGAAATTACTCCCCTGTCCCTGAGATCAGGGGAGTCCAGACTTGTTGACTTTAATGCGTGATCTATTTATTTCCCCAAGCTTTTTCTGATGAGGCGGGCCAACAGAAAGAGAAATGTTTTGAAAGGGATATCGAGCCATTAGAATTTAGTATGATTATTTTTAATAAAAATAGCACAGATGCCTAGGGTTTGAGATTCAGTGTCTTTGGTAAAGGAAAGCAAATAAAAACAATTATTATAATAATTAAAGTTGTAGGGCTTATGGCTTCTGTATGCATCGACATTCTCATACTCTTTGCTCATGGGGGTGGGTGGAGGTAGCAGAGTGAAGGCTGTTTGCATACTGATAGGGCAGGATGCAGCTGGGAGGAAGCTTGAAACTCTGTCATAGGGTCTGCAAACAATCCAGTGACATCAAATGGATACCTACTGTTTGCTTGAAATCAGTGTAACAGGGAAGATAATGGAGGGAAGATGAAATAAGGAAAAAGAGAGTACTATCCGTTTTTTCAGCATGTTGCCCTTTCTTTGACACATACCAGTTCCGTGTGTGTGTGTGTGTGGTTTTTTTTATTCTACTTAGTTATGTCACAGCTTCTTACCAAGCCCCAGAAAGAACCCCCTTGACTGGCCTCATTTTTTAACTCAGTAACTTATTACAGTAAAGTTGTAGTTAATGGTTTCTGGAAAGATGATAGCTGTCTGCATTTAAATGTACACACTTTGGGCTAAATATTGAGAAATCACAGGTATGTAATGCAAATCCTGGGTGTGCCAGCCAAGCCTGTAGAAAAAAAGCTCATTAGGATTAATCTCTCACGGGGTGACTAATGCAAAGGGAATGAGGTACTTTCCCCCTTGAGACTGCATAGCTTTCAAAATGACTCCACTGGAATGTAGCTAGTCACTTTCTGCAGTAAGTATGTTATCTAGCCTGGAAACCCTTGCTTTAGGTCTCAGAATAGCACAGTAATTTACAGAGACCTATAACTGCCCAATCCATACTGGGTTTAAAATAAAACATCATGCCCAGTTTGGGCAAATTGAGTTACATAATTATCCAATGTACTTTAAGAGCATTAAGAGCAGCAGCACAGAGAGCTGTCTTACCTCCTGTTTTGCTGCTTGAGCTTTGCCAGATTTTTATGTTTGAGGACCCGTATGTATGAAGTGATGCATTTGTTACATCCCATCTCAATCTCGTTTCCACAGTGACTTCCACATGTAATATTAGCAAAATGACTTGCTGGCCTAGCTTACTAATGCCATGGCTATGTTAATAAGTAATAGCTGAAGAAGTGTCATTTTATTGATCGATCTATGCACTCTTTCTTGGGTAGATTATTATTTACTGCTAACATTTGTATAAGACACTAGGATTTTATTTTATTTTATGGTGCACATGTTGTAATCACCTAACAGCAGTCAAAAAAATTTCAGTGGTATATAATTGTTAGCCCCATAAAAGAAACATAAATGGTTGTCTTATCAATAAACTACATAGAACTGTCTACTGACCCAAAGAAAATCTCACCATAATTTATGGTATTTCATCACCTTGCACTGCATTCCAGTAATTTACCACAGCAGTTGTAGTTTCAGACAGAAAATCTTTGTATTTTTCTTGCTTCCATCAAATAAAAAAATTTTTTTTTTTTAAATTTCATCTGTATTACACATTTTATTCTAAGTATTTTATCAATCCTGGTGAGGATATTAGCAGATCCTTCTAAAACTCTTGCCAGTTTTCAAAGAGAATTAACGGAAAGGGTAGATTTTCCTGATAATCCTTTTAAAATTAAAATAGAACACCAAAACATTGTTTAAGTGACATTAAGGGTCTAACCTAAACTAAGTAAAGCTGGGAAATTCAAAGTGAATAGCTGATACTCTCTGGATAAATGCTCATTGTGCTTACGTATTGAAGCCAGAGACTGGGAAACCTCAAAAATTCAGAGGTCAGTTCAGTTCAGATAATATCCAAACTTCTGGATGCATATTTGAACCCCTTTAGTCTGGTGACTGGGTTAGAAATCTTAAGGATCAGGCTTTCTTGTGAGAAATGCAGCATTTCCTCATTGGTCGGACATGGTGCCAAAATGAGGACTGATAGACACAGGAATGGATTTTTATACAGCACGTCACAACTTTTAGTAAACTTAAACACAGGGAATGGTCACTACCTGCCCATACTCTCCTATACCAGGCATTAAGTGGTCCAATGTGGGGTTTATAGGGCTCCTGTCATATCACCCGTAACTCTGGGTAGGCTCGACTCAGCTTGCTCCGTGTCCTACCATCTTATGCTTCCTACAGGGGGGACAGAGGAGGCAGAAGTGTGGGGACCTCAGCCTACAATGGCCACAAGGTCTTACCCTTTCCCATGAGCCCAAGGCCAGTCAGCAAAATCTCAGGTCTGTTACCTGAAGAAGCCCTTCTTTTTACCCTTTTAATTGCACAGGAAACTGGCTTCAAGTTGTGACAAATTAACATCTCAACCAAGTAACTTAGTTAGGTAATGAGCGTATCTCTACTTAACCTACTGTGGCTCAAATGTGCTGCAAAGAAGATGAAAGATCCCCCCACGCCTCTGCCAATTGGCCATATGGCAGAAAAAATTCCTTTCCGTCTCTTGAGCAGGCAGTTGGCTAGACTTGCAGCATCTGCAAGGCCAGATTCCCATTCCCATGGTCCATGCTCTGCCCTCCTTCACTGCCAGCCCCATCATGTTCCCCCAGCCACTGAGGTTGGTAGGTGGCATTTTTGGTCAATTCATGATGAGAATGGCTCTGCTTGTACTAAGTAGCTTGTTCTTCCTTCCCTGCTTAACAGTAAAAAAGCGAGTTGTTACACAAAATATTTTTAACCAGTAGAGATGGACCTGAGCCACAAAGTTTGGATCCATGTCTGGTCTTCCCTAAAATTTAGAATGCTCTGGTCCCACATATTCTTTCTGATCCATCTATATTTAAAAAATAATTTTACTACCTTTTTTTTTTTGTTTTTTTTTAATTTTTAAATCTCAAAGGTCTGTCCTGTTTTAGTTTTGGTCTAAATTGTGCTGATTCTTCTTTTATCCATTCAGTTCACCATACCCACATACCCAATGTACTGCTTTATTAGCTTCATATGCTTATCTGATATACAGGCAATACTTGGGCACAGCAGGACTTGTAAAAAAATATCTCTTATAATACTCCCATAATTCATGTGATTTGTATATCATTCTAGGAGTTGATGTTAACACTCACTAAATGTTCATTCTGACTTACCTAAGAAATATCCCATGATGTTTCACAGTGCTAGTCCTTTAAAATGGATGGCAAATTTTTGTACGAAAAGGGAACTTTGTCTTCCCATGGCATTTTCATTTTTTTTTTGAATAAGCTAAAACTCCAGTTAATTTGAGGCAGAAAAAAACCTTGCCTCTCAGCCACTCGCAATAAAGTTAGCCCATATTTTACTGAACTGTTGTAAGCAGAGCCAGGAATCACTGATTAATGCCAGAATCTCCTTTTAGTTTTTCTCTCAATGCATTACTTTCAAATTTGCATAATTGTTTAAAGTTGCACATTTTGCAGATACTGCCCCTGTTAAATGGTACAAGAAAAAACATTACGTTACGTTACTGACAGGATCAAAACAGAAAGTGACACTTTTATGCAGTTGTGTATTTTGTGAAACAGGCCTGTAATTGGAATGTATTAATGATTTCCTTGACTGCCCTGCGCTGCTCCACCCCAGCTCCCCCCAAAATAATCCACATAAACTCTAAGGACATTTAACACATTTTAAGCTGTCCAGTTCTATGTAGTTCCTTGTAAAGTAAGTTGGAATGATGATTCCAGTTTTTTAAGACGTGTTCAGACAGAAACTCACACATACACATAGCAACACATAAAGCACGAACCTGTTAAGGATTTCACCTTTTAAGAAATGACAGAATAATTACAGGACAACTTGTCCTTCATGACTAAAAACAACCAAGCTAAAGTGCTTTCAAGGCTGGTGTGGCCTACTTCTCTACTGGCAAGCTGCATAAATCATAAACTGTTAAGGGATTGATTCATACAATATGTGATACAGGAGTCGATATAATATGTTTATGTAAAATATATGTACAGCACACGCAGCTATTGAACTAAATTCAGTTCTTAGTTATACATATGAATGAGTGAGAGCATACTAATAAATAAATATATAATATATTATTATTAATATCAAATATCCAGGATACCCAGTCATGCTTTTCTAATGAACGGGTACATAAGTGCTTACAATTTAAACCCTCTTCATGAAAGGTTTTTAATGGTTGTCAATTCGACCTCAGGCTAAAACCTAGTATATCAGAAGTTCTTAGCCCTGCATAAATGTTTCTGGCTTTGTAAAAGAAAAAAATTCTGTCATCTCATTTTACCTATTTTCTGGATGGATCAAGATTAAAATGTTGTGGTTAACAGTTTAAAAAAAAAAAAAAAAAAAATCCTACCCTACCTACACATACAGAAAAAAAATTAAGGCTGTATTTTTATAAATCTATGCCAGCACTTTGATGTACATTAATGGCCCTTGAAGGGTCAGTTTGGGTGGCTAAGTGGTAAATTTTCTTGCATGTGTCTGTGACCTAATATGCTGCCATTGTCTTTCAGATACTGTGGATATTCTATAGTAGTGAGGTGGGATTTCTCTCTCTCTGTACATTCTATTGTTCAAGCTGCAAATATGCTCCTGTTTTAACTAAGGCCAAGGGAATCCGGGAGGATCCAAATGCAAGGGTGGCCCAGTCTCTGCAAGTTTGTTAGGAGGTTTAAGTTGTCTAGAAATCAAACCTACAAGAAAATGGTACCAACTTCAAGCCCTCGAGGCTTCTCCTCTCTGGATTTAACTTATAGGGACACAGTTTCAAAGGGCCCTTTTCTAGTTTTCAGTTTGTGCACAAACCATTTTGCACACAGACACTTGGACTGTTTTTGAGCACTGTAATCTGCATGCACAGGCATTAGATTCTGTCTTTTGTGCATGCAGATAACAGAATTTACATGCACGAAAATCATTTGGTCTCAGTCTCTGTAGAGCTTGGGAGGACAGGCATTTAAGATTTGAAGGACAGATGCATAGCAGGGGACTGGTGGTATATATGGTAGCTGGGTTTGGAATATTGAAATAGAGATGCCATGTAATGAAGATGAAGGTACAATTCTCACCTGTGTCTGACTTTCACTGAGCACGAAAGGAATTTAAATACAAAGAGAGAAGTAAATATAATATTAAAGGTGATCTTGTATTATGAAGGATAGCATTCATTTGAGACCCAAATTTTTCTCTCCTTACACATACTAGACATTTTCCCACCTCGGGTCCATTTCATTGACAGCCTTTTCACTGGCTTTAATGTGATTTCAGTTGGACCCATATACCTTACCTTATTAGTATTAGAATTGTTAAATTATTCAGTGGGGACTGTAGACTGTAAAAGGCCAGGTCCTCAACTGGTGTAAATCTGTGTCCAATGATGTCAGAGGAACTACATCATTTTATACTAGCTGAGGATCTGGCCCTATAGCTTTAGATACAAAAAGGGAATCTACATCACTTCGAAGTTCCTTAGCCTCCTAATTACCATCAACACCATCACACTGGGGGAAATCTGAATCTAGATCCAAACTTTGCAGTTTAGATCCCCATCTAATTATAAACAAAGCCCAGTGACCCAAACAGGAGCCACTGCAGGTTCAGAACTATAATGTAGGATCCAATTTAAATTGGGAAAAGTCAATAAATTACAATATCAAGCCAATACTCGGCCCAGTCCTACACTCCACACTCAGACAAACTCTTTTTGAAATCAGTAGGGGTCTCTCTGGTGTCAGTGGGAGGTTTTCCTGAGTAAGGAGTAAGGTCTTGTGACTTTATTTCAGTGTTCAGCCTGTATGATATCAAGTCCTCTACAGCAATGCACTTATGCCCAATTGGGTGAAATATGGATGTAATAGCAGCCTTAATTCTGAATTTCTCGGCTTTTTCAGTTCTTTTATATATGATCAAATTGTTCTGGGAAGGCGTTAGCCACATGAGTCCCATTAGAGTCACTGGGCCATATTCTCAGCTGGTGTAAATCATTCTTGCGCCACTGAAGTAAATAGAACTCTGCTGATTTCCATGAGCTGAGGATCCGGCCCATTAGGAGTGACGTGGCTATAAAATCTTGCACAGCGCTTTGAAAGCGGTACCACTTCAGTGCTGCTGCAATGTGTTTTTTATGATATTTATGGGAAACTCACTTCCTCTATGTGGCTGAGAAGCACTAACTAACACCCATCAACTTTATACCATTCCCACTCCATAACTATTAATACTAATAATAACTAATGTTCTAAGTTATTGCTATCCTCTGCATCTCCCAGTGTGTTTTTTGTCTGTTTCTTAGATTGTAACTATATTTGTGTCTTGATCCGTATATATTCACAAACACACAGAGAATGTTATTAGCTGGGATTGTCTTGTACAATGCAATATCCATGCTTAACAAATACAGTTCTGTGTGTGTGTGTGTGTGTGTGTGTGAAAGATACATGGAATATGTTATTAGTGGGGGCTGTCTTTATTTGTGTCTTGTGACAGGGGCAGTCCAGGTGCTTTATAAATAATATACTCACATGGATAATATTATATACTAAATGTCTTGAAACACCCTCATTCCTTTTTCATTCGGTAACTAATGAAATTATACTTAGGCAAGAACATAATTGTGTTAGCAGTTCCAGTGTCTAGACTGAACTCCATTGCACTATTGACTGTGGCAATGATTTGACATAAGCAGTTGGGGTGGTTTTTCTGACAGGCAATCACTGGAAAGTGTGTTGCAACAATTTCCTTCCAATTATCTTCTTGTTGTGGAGGGTGAGGGGGAATCATACTTTGTGAGATGTGGCAGTAAGTGTGCATGTGCTTTTCTGTTATACACTGGCTAGATCTTTGGTAAGCACAGGAAGATCGTAGAGGAATCCATTTTTCCAGCTGCACAAATAATGGCAATACAGATCTATGGTTTCTAGCAATTTTATTTTTATATTCCATTGTAATATTGTAAAATCTGCCCCCAGCCCCAATGAATCTTATATTTGACATATGTCTCCTTTTGACAAATAAAATTCGTTGATGGTCCGGTGTGTGAGAAAGTGTTACTAAACATTCTGCTTATACACCACACTACAGTTTCAAAATACCTAATGGCATTCTGTGTTGGAGGCTATACAACCCTGCTACATCTGTTCACCTACCATGTGTAGCTAGTGGTTATGGATTTAATGTATTTTTTTTAATCTATGAAGGACCAGATTTTCAGGCTGGCCCTTAGAAAGAAGGGTGAAAAAAGTGGGAAGGCAAGGAAAGATAACAGGAAATTTTTATTATGGAGTGTGTGGCAATAATATCCACAAATGTCACCACATTATTCCATAGTGCAAACTTCTTCTAGAAGTCATGACACTGGTATGGCAAAATTTATTTATCCTTTATTCATATAACTTTCTCTGTTGCTTAGCAATGTAGATCTCAGTGCCTAAGAGAAACCAAGCAAACCAACAGAAGTTTCAGATTGTATTGAGCCTCCGTTCCAGTGAATAAAGATAAGTAGCATTCGTCGTCCAAACTGAACATTCCCCCTATTGTTTCTAATGGGTCATTGCAGATCCAGTCAGGACTGACGCTCAGGTTTTAGACATCATTCAAGATTGCATGAAGAAAACATGGAGCACATCCAGAACCCAGAGTGATGTTTGCTTTGAGGCCCCTGGCCATGGCCTGTTTAATTATTGAGGATATGGCAAAAAACTGCAATAGGAAAAGGCATAATTTAATCTTTGGAGAGCTGTTTGGGGAATGTAGGGTAGGGAGACTTGCTTTATATAGCAATTTCCTTGTAGGTTGAAATCTATACAATTTTAAAAAGCTGGTGATTGCCAGCCCTTGTGTGCATCTGTATTCAAACAGAGGTAAATGGTATGCTAACTAAACCAGCATAGCTTCTTTTACATTTGTGTGTGTGTGTATATATATATATTTATTTATTTTAGTCATTGCATTTTAGACCATAATCCTCACCTAACTTGTTAAGCTTTCATTGGGTACTTGGTGCCAAATTCAGGGGTGATGTGTAATTTGGATTTCCATGCACTCAGTTTAGACTCAATGGACTTTATTCAAGTAGGAGAATGTCTGAGCATGTTGATGAATAGGTATGAATCTAGACAGTATCTAAATTTGAGTAAAATGCACATTGAGGGGGTAAATTACATTAATTTTGACTCTCTCTAGACTTTAAATTAGAGCCAATTAAAATCACCATATATTCTTAAAAGCCTACCGTACAGTTGTTCCTAAGTATAATACTTAGGTCTAATGATAGAAAAGAGTCCAGGGGGCCTGCACAGAGTGTAAAAGGATTTCTTACTCCCCTTTTCTTTGTCAAGATCAATGGCCAAGCCTTGGGCCACTTAGGATTTTTTCTCTGAATTGATTTGCCCATTCCTACTCTTGTTAAAATTTACACCCATGGATAAATACAGAGTTAGTTTTTCTTCCTTCCTAGATATGGATTTACAGTTCAAAAATATTCAGGAATATCAGAGAGGGGATGCATTTCCAAAAGGTGGCAGACAATGTAGAAAGGGGGAAAAAATAGCCCCAATGAGAATGTAACATGTATCCTCATCTCTAAAAGTTTTTGAGAACTTAGAAAATTCTAAATGCAAGGGAAGAGTACTGTATATCCCCGGGCAGCTTTAATTTGCATGACCAGCACTTACTCAGCACAGTGCTATAGATATTGAAGACCTTGCAGCATTAAATGGGTCACATTTAACTGTTCTTGAACAACTGATCCTATGTATTCAGCATAAACAGTTTTTTTATCAGATATAGGTATCATGACTTCTCTTTTCACTACATTTTCTTTGATAAACATATATTCATTGTGGAGACAAGGTAGGTGGGGTAATATCATTTATTGGTCCAACTTCAGTTAGTGAAAAAGACAAACTTTCATGCTATACAGGCAAACAGTGTATATTCCATGTGGCCATTGCAGGAAAATTCCACTCATTAATAGTGTCTGAGTTTCCCCATGTACTCCCAATGCCATGTAAATATAGGAGCTCATTCTGCACTTCTCTCATGCCTCTTTTTTCACAAATGATTGTTCTTTCAATGCCAAATTGCTGTTAGATGTTTACGCATGGCTCCTTGAAAGTCAGTAAGAGTTGGGTGCTTACATCTGACCAAAAAATGTGGCCCTTATATGCCTGTATTGTAGTACAAATCATAATGTCTGTTGCACTTTTAGTGTTTGGGTAGATTGAAATTGATTATCTGCATTTCGTCAGGTAAATCCACAGTGCCTTTGCCCCACTGCCCAAGGAGCAGCAACAGAACATATGAGGGACAGTTGTTTTTCAGAAACCAGAAAAGGCAAAATGATGAGCAGCCTTCACTGCAGATAGATGTGGCAGGGACTTTATCATCCCTTTTACAAAAATCCTCTGTAATTCCCATTTGTTTTGTCCCCTTATGTTTCTGGAAAAGTAATTCCTCTGTAATACCCATTTGTTTTGTCCCCTTATGTTTCTGGAAAAGAAATCCCATTCTCCATGTTCAGAATCTTTATTTAAATAGCATCGAGCAAACTTAGTTCAGAAGCTAATGCCTGGTTTTGCATATTGGATTTTTTTTTTTTTTTAGCAGAATTCCATGAAGCCATTGCATCCATTGCCAAATACAAGAGCTGCAGTCTGAAAAACAAAAAGCTGGCTTACACAAAGAAAGCTTTAAAAAACCATCAGCATATACTAGCAGACTTTATTTAATCATCCTGTCGTTAAAACTATGCTTTGCAGCAGAATTCAAAACTGTAGCATATCATTACTTTGAAGAAAGTCATAAAGAGCCAGATTTGAAAAATTAAATTAAAACTGCAGGTGCAATTTTGTCTGCATTTAGATTGCACCGTTTTTTATACACCTAAGATTTTGCATGTGCAAACAATAGTTAATTTATGCGTGCAAATGCAGTTGGCATGCACAAATCCAAGTTTTTGTAGGTGCAAGAACTTGGATGTGAAAAACTGAGGATCAAATTCAAAATGACCGCACTCCACTAAAATAAGCAGAACCAATTTGCACCAACTAAAAATTTGACTGGTTGGGTGCAAAAACTTAAGCACAGAAAAGGCTCTATCATGGAAAGTGCTGAGCATTCCCAAGAAGTGTAGATGAAGGCCCCTCAGCACCTTACAGGACTGAACTCTAAATTACCCCCTTCGATATCAGAGACTGCAAAAATTAGGCCCCAAATGTTCATTCTTTTTTAAAACAAAAAGCACCAAGCTGCACCATGCACATTCTTTATAGGGAGGTTTCATGGAACAGAAATGTATATTTGCTGACAGATTGCCTTTAAGGACTCTTTTGCACACATTATCTCCACAATGTTGCTTGAATTTGACTGTTTAAAATAGAATAAGTTGGAAAACTGTCTTCAATGTGTTTTCAATTGCAGACCATGGCACTTTCATCCAACAATTTTGAGGAGATAACTTTTAATTGAAATAATAAGAACCACATGGGCTATGATTGATGCAAACCTGATGTGTTCTCTTTCTTTATTAATCTTTTTAATTAGAGTCAAAAGAATGTTTTATCTGTCGAGAAGGAGACGAGATGGGTCGTGACGCTCTGCTGCACTTCTGTGACTGCAAAAACTTGATTGCTCACCAGAAGTGTGTGTTAACCTGGATACAAAAGGTGAGGAACTAATGCAGAATATTCTCTTCCAACATAGATTGTCTTTCACTCTGCACAGTACGCCATATGTTGGTGTACTGTTATGATGAGCTTCCATTGGTTTTATTTGTGTTCTATAAACCTTTTACAAACATATGGTTACAACCTCAAGTTGAGGGCGAGAAAAGGAGGTGTAGTTTAAAACCCCAGATGTCAGAGCAATTATTGACTAAGGACCCAATCCTACAAGATACTAAGAAAATCCTTTAAGGTGCTGTGTATCTCAATTCCTATTGGTTTCAGTAGGAGTTGAGGGTGCTCAGGACTTTACAGCACCTTGTAAGATCAGATCCCAAATGGCAACAGTTTGAAGTCATTATGATTTTGTGTGTTGTACTGTGCTCCTGCCCAGTAAGAGCGAGATGCTAACTTGGAAGGGTTTCCACAGCTCTTGTTTAATTTGAAGCATATATAGTGAATATTTTATGTCAGAGCTGGTTAATATGTTCACAAGCCCGGAACTTACAAAGGGTTTGGGTTCAGTTTTCCCCATGGTTGAAACACATTGCAAATGTATATGTAAGGTTTAGGTTTCATATATTTGCTTGGGGTTTCTTGGCTTGCCAGAACAGGACTAGTTGTCACACTGGAAAATACCATGTGACCTTTCCCATTTATTATAATTGTTCTTTATCATTCTTTACTCTATTTTGTTAGTATTATCTTTTTCTGTAGTGGCAATAGTGTACGGGGCATCTTACCAAAAAAGCAAAGGCAAGATCTCTGTCCCCAAAAGCTAACATTCTAAAAGTATGCCTCTCTGCAAAGTCCTGATGTGTAATAAAGTGACAAAATGTGGGTTAAAGAGAGGAAAAAAGCATGGGAAACATATAAACATAAGATCTTGAAATCAAACCCAAAGCTACTGAGTTATACCTGGTTTCTGTGGTCAGAGCCACACATTTTGCATATTTCTATACAAAGCCCATAAATTAGCCTAAGTCAGCACAATAAATTAGTGAACCTTGGCAAAACGTTTTGCAAACCTGGACCCTGTTTCTCATTTGTAATGAAACAAAAGAGCAAGCAGTTTTCAGACTTTTGGAGTTGTGTGAACGCTTTGCACAGCTCTCGCAGCAACGTATAAATTACATGGATTTCTGCCAGTGTTGTGGGTTGGTATTTTATGCTAGCATGTTAGTACACTGACTCTTTGAAGTCAGTTGGAATCTTTGGGCTTCATTGGGCTTTGGATCAGGTCTCCCGTTGTAAGGTGCTTTCTGGTGCCAAAGTGAGGGAGAGGGGATGTTCTGTTACCTGTATCAACTGAAGGAAGGAAATGCAGAGAAAAAACAACTTTTAAGAAATATTTGCCAGATATTTTTGCATTCTGTTCCCCCTCAAAATAAATAAATGCAAATAAAATAAAATGGACTGGGTTTGGTGCAGAGGAGGGAGGGGTGAACATGGACAGGCAAGGAATAGCCTGTTATTCTTTACATATTAAGAATCTGATACTTAAAAGGCTGCCAGTATAATTGGCTCCATCTTTGTGACTACAGTTAATTGCAGGCTGAAAATTACAAGTGCAATTAGTTGTTGGTGCAAATGCTAATACATCTGCCTTCCTGATTATGGGCTGGTCTTGAGAGGTGCTGAGCATCACTTCAGTGGGAGCTGCTGATGCTCAGCACCTTTTGGGATTAGGCTTTATGACTGCAAGTTAGGTAATAAGATTGCTTAAATGCTAATATGTGCAGCTGCAAAACTGGAGGACAAGTTGAGAGCATTGTAAAAATTTGGTCTTTTATTAAGTTAACTGACTAAATTGTTGTTTTTAGTCAAGCCAGTTCAGGCACCCCTAACAAAAGTAACTCAGAACACAAAACTCTGTAGAACCACTCTTTAATGTAATCAGCGTGGTGGTAGGGAGTTAAAATACTCAGAAAGCTTGCATTTGTTTCAGTCTGTCACACTCCGCATGGGGATGTCTGGTGAAAGTGTCGAGGGGGTTCTTGCATCCTGGGATTCATAGAAGGGTGCCTTGGCAAACATTACTACACACACGTTTGTCGTATCTAAATTATTAAGTAATTGATTTTAGCAATAATGACCATGAACTAACCATCTGTCAAAGATAAGAGATGTCTACTTTAACCCTGAGGCTGCCACAGATGCCTTTAGATGGTGCCCATAATATTTCTTTGGTTGCCAAAATGGAAAGTGGCAGCAGCCCAAAAGTTGACTGAGGGGGATACATTCCTTTTCACGTTCTGAGAAATGATTTGCTAGATTGTTTCAGCCAAGCTCGAGCAAGAGCCTAGGAGTCATTTCTGCAGATTGTTTTGATTATGAGAAAGAATGACTTCTTTAGATTGCTAATAATTTTGAATATTTGTCCATTTCAAAGAATCAAGAGAGTTGATTTTTGAATGTTACCTGAGCTGTGATGTATGTTATAAAGAAGGTTCAGAATTTCTGGGGCCTGTTGGAACCTCTGTATACATTTTCCCTTCCTTCATTTCATTCCCATTGTCTAAATGAGACAAATGAGTATTTTTAAAGTAGGGTATTCAAATCTCCAAACAGCATTAGAGATGTCTGGTACCATTTGAGTATTCGGGATATTTACTTCCCTATCTTGTTACTTCACCAAATCAGGAAGCTGAAAAAAATTTCCATAGAATGAATGGAACAATTCATTCTAAAATAGACAGCAAGTACTAGTTGACAGCATCAAGTCATTCATTCATTATATATAATTATTTTTGCTCACTGCTTTTTACTCTAGGGGATCGTGCCTCCTCACACCTATTCTTTAACATGTGGTCTTTCACCTGGAACTCTCCTTAAAGTTTTTCTGAATACGTTAGTTAAAAAATATAGTAATTATGTCACAGAAAAAGTATGCACTCTGAGTTGAATGACTTATGTATAGACAATTGCTAGTTCTGGTTAAAAAAAAATGGGAAACCTTTTTATTGACATTTTCAACAAAGTTTCATGTTTTGTCTGAAATGTTTTATCATGACTTGCACAATTTTTTTTTTTACCTATTTAGACAGTAAATGCCTGTGTGGCATAGTGGAAATACACTTGTTTCTGAGGTAATTAGGCATCTTCATTCCTGCAGCCGAGTTTTTTTTACATTTCCCATCCTCTAGCAAAATAATTAGGAGTGTGTTAAGACTTCCTTATCCTTAAAATTCATAAGAACTGCCTTATAAAATTTCAGAATGTTTAACAAATTTCTCTGGGCAGGAAAAACAAAAGCAAGAGCTTTAGGTGGCTACTGTATCTAAAAATGTTTTAGAAGTGTTTTCTGTGTTCTCTGAAAGTACAGTAGGTTGTTTGCTTATTGCTAATACCTAAAAGAATTAGATTCTTCACACCTGTCTCTTGCAATACCTAAATATAGGCACAAAATCTGGATCATCGGCTGCACTGAGGTGGAAAGGTGAGAAGGTGGCTTTAAACCACCTTTCTTCTCACCCAATTGTGAAGCTGCCACTGCCTGAAACAGCCTCCAGTAACTTGGAGCAGTCAAATGATTACTCTAAGTTATGCCCGCTAGAGTGATCCCATAAATTTGCTACTCTGTATGCCTTCATTGGAGGACTCCTCAATTGCCCATTTGAGATAACTTTAAGTTCCTTTTGCACAGCTGGAGCTGAGTTGAGGATCTATCTAGCCCAGGGTCAGAAAACAGGATAAAGCATCTAGGACTGCTTATAACATTCTCTTGTCCTATGCTGAACCTCTTTTTTTGTAGCTACTAATGAGGAATTGTGTGTCTGCATCTATTTATCTATATAATTTTCCAGAAGATCCTTCTTCAAGTTCAGATCAGATTTTCTTTTTCCTTCCTCTCACCTTTACAGAGTTTCCTTGCTGCTGCTCCATGACAAAGACCTGAGATAGAACATGTGGACAGTATAAAAAGAAACATAACTTTCCCTCCCTGGCTTGTAGTGAATATAGGGGGATCGTGCTGCCACTGTTTCAAAACGTTTCCTGTATTTGGTACCTAAAGTCCCACAATCCACATAAAGTCAACATAGGGTGGACGTTGTTATGTATTTCTGCAATATTCATGTAATGGGTCCTACACTGTGATACCAATATTGGATTTTGTACTGTGTATGATTTTTGTACCAAAACTATTGTATGAGGCAGTCCCTTAAAAATAACCTTTGCTTGTATTTTTCATACAGCCGTCCTTCTGTTTCCTTGAAATGTAGGTGGTCACTGTAAGTGAAAGCATTCTTTCGACTTTCCCTACATCTGCTATGTGTTATCTGGTATTCACCTCTGACCCTGATATTCAGCACAAGAATAAGAAGAATTGCATCCTATTCAGCTGGCTGCTTGCACTTTAATTCCAAATGATCAGTGGCTGTTAAATTAGCATGTGCCAGGAGCAGAAATTGCTGAGGAAGCATCCGGGGTATTCAAACAGGGTTCTTCCACCTTCTTTTCCATTTGGGATAATTAAGCAGGCCTCGAGAAATAAGCATATCAGTAGAGTATATTTAGGGAAAAACTTTTATATAGACCAGGGTTAGGCTTTCATGAAACAAAACAAGTCTAATATTGACTCATAACAGGAGAAAATTTGACAACAAAATATTATTTGTTTTTCTTACTTGCTCAATACATTGTTCATCTACACAGAGAATCTGTATCATTCCCTGCGGAAACATTACAAAGCCCTGGCTGGGATGATTTAATTGGGGTTGGCCCTGCTTTGAGCAGGGGGTTGGACTAGATGACCTCCTGAGATCCCTTCCAACCCTAATATTCTATGATTCTATAATTCTGTGATTACACTCTAAAATATTGGAGGCCCAAACTCTGGGTTAGTAGCATCTTATTCCAGGACTAGTCCTATTGACTACAATCTGAACCTCTAAATGTGGAGGTGCAAATACAGATCTGTTCCTTTTGACCCTGCCATATCGAAATCCTTTTGGTATTTTCCCTACCCGCAAGGAGGAATTAGAATTGCTTATTTTGACCCTGCTGTGGAAGAAACAGGACTGCCAACTTGCCTGCCAAGAGTGGAAAGATTAAAACTTCGGGACTGCCCAAAGTAGAAATTGAATCTATTTGTTTATTTCTCAGACTTTTTGTCCTTTCTTCTTCCTTTGATTGGTGAGGAGTGAGGGAGTAGCCCTCCTGCAGTCCAGTAATCCTCAAACCTACAATCCCACAATTTGAATTATAGCTCTAGTCATGAAGTGCTATTTGCTGAATGATGTGGTTGACCTATGGGATAATCTGCAGTGTTCTGTAGTGTTCTACAAGACTCCCATCTGCCATATTTGATTCCCTCTGCAGCTGCTTTTGAAGTATTAAAATGCAGATTTGAGAACTGGCAGTGAGGCAAGGAGTGTGCCTTACTGACTGTTCATGGCTGCCAAAACATGTCTATCCCTTGGTGGTTGACAGGAAAGCATATGGTATTATGCAGGTCCCAAGTGCAAAACTCATTGTACCAATGAATCTGCCACAATTTTAGAGTGATGGACTCACACCAGGAAAAGCTGTTCTGATGATAGTGACAGATCAGCACATCTAGGTACAGGGCCGTCACCTGGGCTACAAACATGTAGGAACACTCAGTGACTAACAGACTTTTTTTCCTTAAACGACTGTGCTTTTTCACTTGCCAAGTATATATCTTTATGCATATCTGTATTTATATTTCATACATTGACCAGGAGAAAAATAGGGGCTGAAGATGCTAATTATATAATGATAAGAGTATAGTGCACCTAGGTGAAGGATGGAGAGGAAAAACTCAGTACAACTCATGTTAGGAAATAAAAATCTACATGCAGCTTTTAGACTGCTAGCTCCCCATTCTGAGTGCAGTGCAGCCAGCCAGAGGTGAATTCAGATGACAATGTGAAGGTGAAGGGGATCTGTTTCCCTGTTACAGTCATAGTCATCCCAATGTGCATGTGTATATACGTATGTTTACAGTAGGCAGGGTTTTATTTTTTACCAGCAGGTTAAGATACAATTCTTAAACACGGGAGCTTCTCACCCAAAATCCATCTGTTTGAGGAAGGACATATTGAAACAACAAGTATAGAGAGCATTTTATATAAAAGGATTGAGCTTGCACCTTGTTAAAAGTCAGGAAGAATCTCTCTCTTGGCTCCCTCCTCATTCTGCCTGTTGTAATAAGCGGTTTGGTTAATTTGAAAGGTAGTTCTTTGAGTAGGAGACTTCGGTTCTGGGCACTGCATCAAAATTGCATGTGCTTAGGGAACACTCCTGAAGTGTGTGTGGGCTTGGGGATTGGCTTTTTTTTTTTTTTTTTTTAGTTCTGAATTTATTTGTGGTGGAATTCTTCTAGTTAAGAGTTGGGTTTTTTTTTACAGCTGTTAAATAAATAAATACTATGGGCTGATTCAGCCCCAAGTAGCCTGCATTCACTTTTTCTTTCTTGTTTGAAAGAGTATTGCAAAATCCCAAATACGGTAAATGTGCCCCTTGTTTATCATGCCCATTTTTGACTGTGTTACTCAGTGGATGTCTCAAATGATCCTTAACCACATTTTATAAAACCCAGAACTGTAATCCTAAAACAATTATCTTGAAAAATGCTTCTCAGTTGCCACTAGGCAATAAGTGCATCCCAGTCCTCTCAAAAGGACTTTAAACTAAAAAGACACAAATTTCATATTTTTATTTAAACGAATAAAATAATATTTTAAATAATTGCATTCTGGCCACTGTGAGATATCAACATAATTGTACTTAGGGTACCTTTATTTTTATGCATTTATTGATTAATGAAGAAACACATTCTGTTTGTAAACCAATGATGAGTCCAGTGGCACAAAAGAACAATGCAACGAAGCCGTTAATGCATTAAATAGGAATACAGGGATTGAATTACTAATTTAAATTGGTTTTAATATCATGTTATAAATTACACAATTCTAAAATGCAGGAGGAAAATATTCCCCATGACGGTGGTTACCCACAGTTCCGACTAGTAAGAGTATATACGACTCCAGGGAGATGAAGTAGGGGAAGGCACTGGAGATTTTGCAGACTGACATAGTTCCACAGGAATGTGGTGTAGTGTATATTGTAATAGCCACAACTTTAAAAATATAATCTGCATATAAATTTCAACCCATTTTTTTGAAAAAACTGGAGGGTTTTGTACAGAGGTCATTGTTAGAAACTGGTTGATATTGGAATACTGGCCTGTGAGATAACTCAACAAGAAGGTCGAGTAGCAGAAGAAATTAACTGGGAAGGAGAGAGAGACTTCATAAATCTTAAATAGTTTCTGTTCATTTCTGGCTACCCATTCGTTTTATTCAGGAAAAATATTCCTTAAAACATTGTCTTAGGCATTTCACAGCCTGTCATTCATTTCTCCCCTTTTGTGGGCTTTTTAGCTAAAGATTCCCCTGCTTAAATATCTCAGAAGCTGCTTAGAGAACCAAACAGAAAGCCCACTTGAACACACAATAGATTGTCTCCAAAGATTCCATATTGACTGAATTCCTGCTCTTGGGTCTCAGCTCCCTAGTGCGAGACAGGGTGGAAGCCCCCTAACTCTCAGATTTCTGCCCTTTGAGACATAGGCAAACCAACCTCCTCCTGAGAACTGCCAGTATCTCAGTGCCCCACTCTTTCAAAATCCTTCTTTGTTTGTTTCTTGCTGACATACAAAGAGACGTCTTCCTGAGAAACAGGAATATTGAATGGAAATCTTTCTCAGATCCACTGGCGGTTAGTCATTTCAGTGATCTAAGGGGCAATGTTAAGGGGTCTTCCCCTTTGTCTGATCCTAAGCCTTCTTTTGGGTCTCCCCTTTGGAAACCAGTCATGAATGTGCTATTATTGCACAGAGATTGCATGCAATAAGGCAAAATTTGCAAGGTTTTAAGGGTGGGCACTAATATTCGAAGAGATGAACATCTCCACTATAAATACTATAATGGATGAAGTTAATAAGAGGCTATGAAATGGCATGAGAATGTTGATGAAACAAGAAAATCATAAGTAAAATGGCACCATAGGAAGGATACCATTGTGGTGAGACTGTGTTAAACAGCAATAAGGCTCTCTTTTTCTCTAGCACACACCGATTCATGTCTTTCTTTCGATTTCTGGTTGTATTTTGAGTCATCTCTTATCTGATTCACAAAAAGAAAGAGCAAGATCATATTTAAACCCAGGCTGGAGTTCTTTCCTGGGGAGAGGAAATTCCAACTTGCTTTCATAGGTAGATGCGTGGGCCAAGCCTTGCCAGCATTGAGGCTCTGCCCAATGGAGCTCTGATCTCTCTGATCTCCCAGGGAAGTCAGTGGGAATTGAGGATGCTTGACCACCCTGTCAGGAGCTGTTCATTGCCTGCCAGAATTAAAAGTTAATTACTTTTAAAATGGGAAGTAAACTTACATGGAGCATAAAGGTGTGACATTGGTCTGGCAACTGTTGTGCCAACAGAGAGATATACACACCATAGATCCAGGGTTCATTAAAAACAGAAACATTTTTGGGGTATAACATTCACGGAGGACATGCTTTCCCTGTCTTGCTCATGGCTGCCCAAAAGGAAATGTCTATGCTGGACCAGAACTACAGGGTTGCATTCAGGTAGGTCTCAGAATGGTCAGACTCTAAATGAGACATACGCAACTGACTTTGGCTATGGGACCACTTTTTGCCCACCCCACAGAACTAGCAGTAATACTTCTGGCCAGATGACATATATAATGTGTTGCCTTTCTTTGTGCCCAGTTTTTTCAGTTTTGGTGAGAGAGAGGCAGTGGCCTTAAGCAGTAATTTTTAATGTGTTAACCTGTTCTATTGCTGATCAAACTGTAAGCAGATTGTACACTCGGATGGGGTGACATGCCTGGGGTTTGGTCTATGTGTGCATCTTGGGTTCATGATGGGGATTTCTGGAGCCATTGTTTGTGAAGGATAATCATTTTTCCCTCCAAAGTCATATCTAGTGCTACAAAGATGCATGCCGCTTTTTTGAGTGCTTTATCTCACCAAAGCTTCATGATATATATTTTCTCCTGAGAATGATGGTTAAACACCATAAACCTTGATTATTTCTGAAGGCTCAGAGAGGCTGTACAATCTTGAGCCCTAGTTTAAGCTGATTGTCCATAGTGTATTTGAGGCTTATCTTTTTGTGCCTTATTGACTTGAGGAATATTTAAGAGTGTTTGCATAAAATGAAAACTATATATGCAAGGAAGGTATCAATTATCAAATGTGAACCAGATTCTGAAGTAACAAAGCATTCACTTTTTGTTATACATCTGGCCCTGTTATTCTTTAATTCTGTCAGAGAGATGATGCTAACATGTTTTATATTTATTTTCCTGGTCAATATAATTTTAATTAGTTTTCTTAATAAATGACTGTTTTTCTCTTAGGGTTCTGATAGTAGAGAGAGACCAAGATGCAAAGTATGTACAGCTGAGGTAAGTCCTTCAACTGATCTTTTCATGTGTTCAAAAAGTACTGGATAATGGGGAAATTAACAATTTATAACCCATTCGTGAAATGGATTGTAGTCTAAGTAGTTGTCGATATGTGTACTGAACTGCATGTGTAAATAGACGGGGAATAGAGATGGAGAATACTACAGGTAATTGTGCACTATACCAGTGGTTCTTGAATATTTCCAGTCCATGCATCCATATTAAAAATGTAATTCACTTTGTGACCATCTCCCTCTATCCTCGCTCCACCAAAGGACAAGCCTGTGGGTCTTTAACTGTCATCCCAACACACACAATATACTGCAATCTAATCTCTTTCCTCTGCTGCAGTTCTTTGTAGGAGGCCTGCTACCTTCTCTGGATGTGTGTGCTGCTGCTATGCACTCCAGTCTGCCTCCTTGTATCATAGATAAACAACAGTGGTAGAATTCCATAAAGTAATGTAGGTGCATTTGTATCACCGGAATAAACACTCATGGAATATTGGACTGCATCCGGGATAGGGATATATTAGGCTGCATGTACCAAAGTTGAAAACAAGAAGGCCACTTTGAATGAGGAACTGGTATAAGGAGTTGGGGCAAGAGCAGAGGTAAACTGCCGATCATTTAAATCCTTCTAGAGTTGTTTCTATTTTAGCAATAGCATGACAAATCCATTACCTTTTTAAGCTTTACAGTAGCTGGACACTTGGGAATAAATGTGCTCTGACAGCACAAGAAGGTGAAAGCTCTATTTTCCTGTACCAGAGATGGTTACTTTTGGAGGAGGGGAGAGAGCATTTATTCTGGAGGAAGAGCAGGAAGTGGTTTACCGCTGCCTTCCCCAGTGATTTACACCCCAGGGTGTGTGGCAGGGGCTCCACGGATGCTGAAACCTCCAGGTGCCTTGATCTCTCTCTGACAACATCAGGGTTCAGTTTTGGGGCTGTGTTAGCAGGTTATGACTCCACCCCAATGAAGTACTTTGCAATCCTTCAGCCTACCTGCCTGCCATCTACTCTGCTTCTGTGGTATCCGATATTGTGGTGATGAGGACCATATAAGTACCTAGATAAAGTGCAATTTTTGCCCCCAGGAACCCTCTGGCATGGATTAGCCAAGTACAGCTGATGAATTTGGACCTGGATCTCCATTAATACAGACAGTCATTTCTCAAATCAAGTCTCCCTCTCATTCCCACATCATTCTACACAGCAGGTTATAGACTTCGATCAGGGTTCCATAAACCAACAGTTTTTAGATGAGCCTTTGTCAGAGCACCCTTGAAATGGATGTACAGACTTGAAGTTTTCTTGTGTTGTATTCTACATGCATGAATAAGATCACAATATTATAATCAATTTTAAAAAATCATATACAGAATATCTCTCTACACATCTATTTTTATAAAATTTGCTTTTGTTATAGATGATTTTTGCTATTGCAGTTTTAGCTTCAGATACTCATGAGCAGCTCAAGGTTTTGACATCTGATGTCTCAGCCATTTCATTCACATAATGCAAACCTACTGGATAAAATGCTGTAAAATATCCAATAGTATTTTCCTCACATTTTAAAAATATAAGTAATGACTTCAGTATCACAGCTATGAAATGCAGCTTTCTAGTGCGTCATGTTTATTAAATCCTGTTACTTCACACTAACTGGCAGTAGGCTTTTTGCTATTCACAAGCCATCAAAGGCTCCTTTTGTGGTTACATCAGGTGAAACAATCATTGTGACAGTTACAGGTAATGGTATTTGGAGGGGATGGCTCAAGGGTTCATTCTTTTTTAGAATGTTTACCTCACCTGACATAGCTATCTTGGGTGCCATTGTGATTATTCATCAGTATATTATTTAAGTAAAACTGGGATAAGAACATAAGGTCATAAGAAAGGCCACACTGAGTCACACCAGTGGTCCATCTAGTCCTGTCCTGTCTTCCAAGAGTGGCCAGTGCTTCAGAGGGGATTAATAGAACAGGGTGATTATCGAGTGATCCACCCCCTGTTGTCCAGTCCCAGTTTCTGTCAGTCAGAGTTTTAAGGACACCCAGAGCATGGGGTTGCATCACTGACCATATTAGCTAATAACCATTGATAGACCAATCCTCTATGAATGTATCTATTTCTTTTTTGAATCCAGTTATAATTTGACTTTCACAACATCCTCTGATAATAAGTTCCACAGGTTGACTGTATTGTGTGATGAAGAACTTCCTTATGTTTGTTTTAAACCTGATACCTATTAATTTCATTGGGTAACCCCTGATTCTTGTTTTATGTAAAGGGATAAATAATACTTTTCTATTCACTTTCTCTACACCATTTCTGGATGTATGGCGCTTTATCATCCCCTAAACTGAACAGTCCCAGTCTTTTTAATCTCTCCTTATATGGAAGCTGTTCCATACCCCTAATCATTTTTGTTGACCTTCTCTGTACTTTTCCCAATTCTAACATATCTTTTTTGAGATGGTGTAACCAGAACTGCATGCAGTATTTATATATGGCATTATGATGTTTTCTATTATATTATCTATCCCTTTCCTAATGATTACCAACGTTCTGTTAGCTTTTTTGATGGACACTGCACATTGAGCAGATATTTTCAGAGAGCTGTTCATTATTAATCCAAGATCTTTTTCTTGAGTGGTAACAGGTAATTTACATCCCATTATTTTGTATGTATAGTTGAGACTATGTTTTCTAGTATGCATGTGTGTCTGATAATTCTGTTCTTTGCTATAGTTTCAACCAATTTGCCTGATACTGAAGTTAGGCTTATCAGCTTATAGTTGCCAGGATCACCTCTAGAGCCTTTTTAAAAAGTTGGCATTATATTAGCTATCTTCCAGTCATCTATAACAGAGGTTTATGTATGCAATGAATAACATACCACAGTTAGTGGTTCTACAGTTTCATATATGAGTTCCGTCAGGACACTTGGGTGAATACCATCTGCTCCCAGTGACTTACTACTGTTTAATTTATCAATTTGTTCCAAAAGCTCCTCTGAGACACTTCGGTCTGGGACAGTTCTTCAGATTTGTCACCTAAACAGAGTGGATTAGGAGTGAACTTTCCCTCACATCCGCTGCAGGGAAGGCTGAGGCAAAGAATTTGTTTCACTACTCTGCAATTGTCTTGAGTGCTCTGTTAGCACCTTGATTTTCCAGTAGCCCCACTAGGGTGAATTATTCTTTCCATATAAGAAATGTGGGGGGGCATGTGTGTGTGTAAAATTCTGGATTGAAGAAGGCTTGATGTTATCCGGTGATTAAAGTAAACTACACAGTAGCTAAAAACACAACATAAAATGGTCTATGAGTGAATATATTATAGATGGGGCTGTTGGCACCAGGTATTATTAAGGTTGCCTGACATTTCCCATTATAAAACCGTTTACAGTTGTTTATTACTTTGAAAAACTTTAACCATGTGGGCTGAAATTTTCTGTGCTGGATGACTGCCTTGAGGAGAATTATTCTAGAATTTTTCAGGCAAATGGTGTAGCGGTTTCATGCAGTGAGTCTTGGAAAAAATATGGTGATTGTCCCATGTTAAAAAATTCTGGTGACCTTCTCTTTGAAAAAGCTAGAGTGCCCCCATGCTTTAGAGAAAAACTTGAAATTTGGTACGGAGTGGTCTTTGTGATAATGAGATCTAGTGGGCAGAGTGGGACTGGAGACTGAAAGTGGGAGCTGAGGGGGAAAACTAGCTGGGCGAGCAGATGAGGCTGGTACTGGTTGAACAAGAATACTGTGACTGGAAGTAGGATGGGGGGAGATTGGAAGTGGCTGGGAAAGGAAACTGGGACCCAGGGAGGGAAACAGGTTGGATGGGGGACTGGGATCCAGTCGGTGGGAGGGACAGACAGATCAGACAAGGAGCCAAGGGGATTTGCTGATGAAGATACTGGGATTAGAGACCAGGAGATGGGAGGAGGGGAGTTGATCTGACAAGGCAGTGTATTGCTGGTTAAAGAGACTGGGACAGGGATCAGAAACCTAAGGAATGGAGACAGCAACAGGGTAAGGAGACTAGGACTGGGACAAAAAAGCCAAGGGTAGGTAAGAGGCAGGACTGGGACAGGAGACATGCTTGGGGAAAATGGATAGAATGGTTTGTGACCACTAGAGGACACTCCCTGTTGGAGCCTGAAATAGAACCCAAGATTACCGAGTCTCTCCATTATTCTACCGTTAGAAATATCTGTGCAACCCACTAGCAAAGTGTCTATCTCGTTCTTTTCTAGTGCTTGTCCACATAGAGGATGACAACCTACTACTGCTATCAGTTACTCCATTAGCTCAACTGGCAGAGATCTTGCAATGGTTCCAACCTTGCTGATAATGAACCATGTGGGTGTCATTACGATGCCACATGATAGAATTTCTGTTTTTCAGTTTGCATTTTTAAAAACTTAATTACACTCAAAAAACAATATTAAAAGAACATTATTAAGATTGCAATGTCAAGCATTCAAAAGTTAGGAAATGCCAGATTTTAAGTTGCCTGTGTGGCCCCCTTGTGTTTATGATACAGTCTTTAATTACACAATTACACAATCCCATTCTGTTTTTTCCACAGGACCTCTGCTCCATTCAGTCCACCACATGCATGGGACTCACATAATGAGCAGCTATTCAGTATTTTGTTTTCTCCTCATTGTTCAGTGTGTGGCCCCAGTTCTTATTTACTACAGACTATCCAAACCTTGCTGTAAGGACAGAATTACTAGTTTCTTCACAGGTATTTCTATGGTGCAAATCACTGTAGTGTAAGTAAAACAACGAGAGTACTGTGGCACTTTAAAAACTAACAAATTTATTTGGGCTTTTGTGGGCAGAAACCCACTTCGTCAGTTGCATGAAGTGGAAACTTCAGTTAGGTAGGTATATCCCTGTAGTGTATGTAAGTGTTCCATAAATATTCATAAATTTATTTTCATAATACCCCTGTGATGATGAGAAGATGAAGAGCTGAGAAAGAGATTAAGGTCAAAAGTACCCATTAACTGTGGGTGCCAATTGGAGACACATGGGACCTGATTTTTTTCAGAGTACTTAGAATGATATAGCACTTCATATATATGTAAAGCACCTCTTCCATTTTCATAGCACATCTGCAAATCAGAACCCAGTGTCTCAGGTCAGTTACCCAGAAAATAAGGAACACAGAAATAGTGACCACTTGTGAAAAGTGTAAGTGACTTGCCAACCATCCCATAGGAGCTTTGTTGCAGTGATAGCATAGAATCCTGTTCTCTAGAGTGCCATTCAGCAGCTTTTAACCTTTCTCTTCCTTCAGTCCCCTACCACTAACTACAATAGGTTCCAACTTCTGCAACAAACTGAGCAGTGTTCCTACAGGCATCAGTCTTCTTCGCTACCCAAACCTGATATATCCCCATACCATGGTCCATCTTGTGCACTGAATGAGGCAGAGATATTGTGGAATAAATAAATATCATAATGCATGTATAAATGCATACATTATGGAATGTATGAATGGTAACATAATGCATACATACAAGGGGTACAAATTAAGGTTGAACAACTAACCTTAATCCTCACAATTCCTAACTTTTGAGTCCTTGACTTTGCAACCTTAATGTTATTTTAATGTAGGGTTGTTTTGTCTGTGAGAGTGTCAATACAGTGTGAGAGTGTTTTATGGACCAGATTGTGTCCTGTCCTAGCAATGATGAATGGGGGGGGGGGGTGAGAAACTGAAGTGAACAATGAGCCTTCTCCACACAATGGCCAGAAACTGCAGCAGCCTCATCATGTGCATATCACCACAGAGATGAAGGGAAGGAGTCAGGCCTTCTATCTCATCCTTCTGCAAAGCAGGCAGAGTGTTTTGGGGTAGACTATCTAATCCAAACATGGTGGTGCAGCATGCACACTGGCATAAAATTCTCTGTGTGTGTACGTGTAGACAGACAGATATGACTTAATGACAATGACCATTGCTTCCCACGCTGACCAATATTGTTTCATTGGTCTCGTTGCTTCTTTAGATTGTAAACTCTCTGGGGCAGGGACTGTCTTGTTGTTCTGTGCATGTGTAATGGGACCCTGGTTCATGACTATGGCTCCCAGTTGCTATGGTAATACAAATAACAAATCATAATAATAATAATAGTGTGTTGAAAAACTAGAAATTGTCACTAAAAGCTGAATTTCAGTATCTGTCGAAAACAGGCGTTTCTTAAATATTGAATTGAGCTATTAGTTACATAGATTATGGTTTTCTGTAAGCCTCAGAGTTGGTAATAACTATGACAGTTTGCTATGTATGTTACCTATTAGAATGTAACAGAGGAATGCAATTTGTTCACTAACTTTGTTTCTTTTAAGTGAATTTAATGTTTTTGCATTTTGCAATTTACTAAAGTGCTAGTAGTTTATTAAAACAGAACATTAAATTGACCTATATACCTATGTCACAGAGCTGTTGTGAAGATTAATAATTAGATAATGTTTGTAAAGCACTTTTTATAAGTGAAAAGTGCTATAAAGTGCTAAGTATTATTATTACAACATGATAGAGATCACAAAACACAAGTGAATTAGTTCTAGGTTTAAGCCTTATAAGGCAAAGCATACCAGGGGCAAAATAACATTGCAGTTATTTTTCTAACATCCAGCACTTCATTAACTTACCACACAGGGTTATATAACTCTGTGAGAATCTAACTTCGTAAAGTTTAGAATCATAGCAGGAAAAGTTCTCACGGGTTTTGCAGGCAAAACTTGTGTGTGCAGCCTTTAAGGTCACACAGAGTTCCTCCAACTATGAGGAGATAACCCCCCCAGTTGCACATGGGGACACTGCTGTCTGCTTTGGCTTTCCCAGAGCTAACTCCTCTAACAAGGCTGCTGCCGTCCAGGCCAGATTGCGAGCGTTATTAAATATACTGTGCCAGATCTTCAGCTGCTGTAAATCAGCATAGCTCCGCTGAGTTTAATACAGCCATGCTGATTTACACCTGCTAAGGACCCAGCCCTCATTGCAATTAAAGGTCTTGTGGAGCTTTCTCACACAAAGTCCTGCCCACGAAAACCGTCTCTACTAAATCACTGCCTGTCCTCAACTTCTTACTGTGGGTGGAAAAAAAGAAGCACGCCACTGAACCTGTCACTCCTCCCTTGGACTGAACTCAGATCTTTTTCAGAGCTTGAGAAAATTCAGTTAACTCCTCCCTCCCTCTTGTTCCTCCTCCATCACTAGCTGTTGCTGGCAGCATACTGCCACAGTCACGGGTTTCCTGATATTGATGACCCAGAGGACAGACTGTTCTTTTGAATCCAGTTCTGCTGATCCTATGCACACTATTATCTTTTGCACTGTCCCACCTAGAGAAGTCCAGAGACATAAAATTCAAAAGCAGCCTCAGTGGCCCAGTATGGCTACTTGCTGTTTTAAGGAGGAGGATGGTGGAGTCATCATTCCCAAGAAGAACATTGTTGTGAGTGTGTCACAGCCATCTAATCAAGAAACATGATGTAGGGGAGGTAGGGGTGTGTGTGTGTGTGTGTGTGTGTGTGTGTGTGTGTGTGTGTGTGTGTGTGTGTGTGTGTGTGTGTGTGTGTGTGTGTGTGTGTGTGTGTGTGTTGGATGGGAGTGGAGCCACCTTTCCAAGAACAGTGAGAAGTCAGAGCATCATTCCCCAGGTTAATACTGCAGAGGTTGAACTTCTTCCCACAGAAGTTTGATTGGAGAACTGCTAAGCCTTCCCAGAAGCATGCTGCTGCTGCTGCTACTGCAGGATAGGAAGGAGAATGCCCTCCCTTCCATAACAGAAGCAGAATATGTTCAGAGGTCCACAAAACATTTTCTGTTCTGATAAGTTCAAGATGGGCATCTGAACCAAACCAATTTTCCAAACGTTTGGAGGTTTGGCCATCACTAGTTCTACCCTGCTGTGTTTCTTCCCTCTGGATTTCTCCACTCTCAGGCTGCTTGACTTTTCTGCTCCTCCAGGAGCAATTAGTACTACGTCTATCTCAGCTGGAGGTTCCTTGAAGCTTCCTCTCTACAGAGCAGTAACAACTCTTTTACTGTTGTCTGAGCTGGCTTTGAGGCATGTCCTTCTCTCTCTCTTTTTCCTCTCCCACACCAAAATAAAAATAAAAAGCAACAGTTACTGCTGCATTAAAGAAATGACTTACACATGTACGCATGTGCGCACACATAACCCATTTAAAAAAGGAAATCATTTACCATGGCATTGCGTGCCTCCCCACAGTTCATGCTCCAAATATGGGAAATAACACGGTAATTTTAGAATGATACAGTATTTTTGTTTCCTTTTTAAAGTGTGTGATTTGCCTAGTCGGTGTGAAAGTGTCAGATCTCATGAGTCAAACAGACCGATTTCTAGTGCGCACTGGAGAGGAACCAATGATCATAGTACATACTGGTACTAAAGATGTAGGGTGATGAATGTGTGATGTTCTAGAACCTAAATTTAGGTGAATAAAATAACTGAGTCCAGGGATTTTATGGTAGCTTTCTATTAAATGCTTCCATTTTCATGTACTGGTCCAGCTAGACAGAACTTCAGGGTCTCCTTGTGTAGATAAGAAGCTAAAATAAAAGCCTACAGAGCTCCACCTTAAAATCAAATTGGAACCAGTAGAGACAAAACTGACAAGTATTTGGGGGGATTACTCAGAACCAGGGGGGGAAAGCTGACAGGTGCTGAGGAGCATTCAGGTCAGATGAAGACATCTGTTAGGGATGTCAGTAATACAAAGGTAATTCTGTATCCAGTAGTAAATGATAGGACAGAAATTACAGCTGAACTGGAGGAGGACAGGTCACAGAGGCATATTTCAGGAAAGTAACAATATCAGACAAAGGAATTAAATAAAATGCAGCCAAAAATAAAATATAGAAGTAGTCCAGAGAAGGGCAATGAAAATGAGTAGAGTAATAGAAAGACTTCCATATGAGGAGAGATTGGAAAGCTTTAGACTGCTTAGTTCAAAGTGGAGGAAGGTATATGCAAAATGGTGATGAATTGCATAGAGAAGGTAAATATTTAGGAAGGGGCATTTAATGAAACTGATAGGCAACAAATTTAAAACTCATACAATGCAATACTTGTTTATGCAACACACAGAACTCACAGCCACGTGACATCATGGAAGCCAAGAGCACACGGTTAAAAGAAAAAGATGTGACATTTGAATGGATAATGAGAGACTCCATAAATACACTGGATGGGATAAAAAAGTAAAATAAATTAGGGATATAAACCCTCATGTCTCTGGGCATGAGCCAGGCAGTAAAGCCTAGATCCTCAAAGGTATTTAGGCTCCTAACTTCCATTGAAATTAACGGAAGTTAGGTGCTTAAGTCTGGGTCTGGGCCTAACTGATGAAGTTTGGAAGAAACTTCACCTGTAACCTGGTTATTCCATAACCTTCCACTATGAAATTTTTGCACCTTCCTCTGGAGCAGCTGCTACTGACCTGGTCTGACCTAGTAGGGCAATTTCTGTGGTCTGCTGTATGTATGGCTGCCTAGGGGGCAAGAAGAGATGTGGCAAGAGTGTCTTGCCCTCCAGTGCTCCTGAGCTATCAGAGTGGACCCTATGCTGGTGTGAATTAAAGTAGTCCCGGGACCGTTCTAACTTGCATGAGGGGCTGGTTCAGCTCCCAGCCAAATTCAGGGTTGGGGAGGCAGAACGCCACCCTTCGCCTTCATCTGTGCCAAGTGTGCGCTCAGTGAAGCTGAGGACTGAGTCTTAGATTCCTGCCATCCTATCACATTTTCTGTCTCCATCTTGTCCTTAGACATTTTAACTGGAAAGCACATGGCACAATACACATACTCCGAGTCAAAGCAAGAGGCTTGCCATTTAAAATGGTGGTAGACTGCATTTTCTTTACAGTCTAAGGATGATCTAGTTAATCATGTAAAGAACTTTCTTTAGCATTGCTTAACCCTCTGGTTGCTGTAGATATCCCGAGGTCTTGCCCTACTATATATATTTGGCCGGCAAAGTGGAGAAACAGCAGCAGCTACACTGTATTCATTATCCACAATAGGGAAAAAGAAGCTGCTTCTGCAAAGCCTTCTTTTCATACTTTGTATCACTAAAAGTAACCAGTTAATTAGATTCCATGGTTACTGCTATTGTAATGTGTGCTTATTTGAAGTGTGCAGATAATAATCAATTGTACACCCTTGACTACACTATTAATAGTTTTAATACCCACATTTTGTTTACATTTTGCATTATAATGAACACTGTGACTTAGCCATTGTGGTTTTTAACATGAAGTAATTCAGTGAATACTGTCTCCATGTAATGCCCTTGCCATTTCATTCTGCGGCATTAAGTGTTGTTTTCCTAGCAAGGTCTTGAAATGTGGGGCATTATGTATGAGTTATGCTAATTTGTTAGGGCAATGAATACATTAATTTCATTAGTAAATGGCCTCAAAGCAATAATTACCAGTGTAGGTGTGTCAGAAACGATCATGTTCAGTTTTGCCAGTTAATTATTAAGATTTTGTTCTGAGGGACCCAGATTTGACATCCAGCTTCAATTTAGCCATAAATAAGAGTCTGAAGTATGTAGGGATGAAGAAATCAAGCCAAGAAATCGTTTTGCTCTTACACATTACTACTTTTGTCCAATTCTGACTGCCAATAAGATGCCAAAATAATGAGTGTCAGTGATGTGAAGTTTACACTATCTGCCCCCAAAAAGGCACATCATAATGAAACTAGCAATTGCACTTTCTCATGCTTCTCATCCTGTCTAATGTTACAGTACGCTGAATTATTCAAGATAGTATTGCTTGCTAGTGCAGTATTACATTTAAAAGGGCTAAATTTATTGTTAAAGCTGACTTTTTGTTGTTGTTTTTTAATGGAGTTACTTCTAATAGCTTCATTGGGTTTCTAAGTTATATCTTTGGACTTCTTGAACCTTGCATGGCTAGCACCACAAAAGAAAAGAAAAGACTAATGTTGGCACCTGTGCACCTATGTTAGTTTCTGTAAGCGTGACATTATTTTTAATTAAAGTGGACCTAATGGGGCCATCTAGTAAATCTCTGTTCACTAATAATTTGCTTTTGGGCATCTTATAACTCAGTTATTTCCCAGGAAAATTTATTGTGGTGTTATGCATTTCTTGCTTTATTAAAATGACAGAAAAATAACGGTTCTCCAACTTATTTTGTGAACCACTTGATAAGAAAGAACCCCGCTCATTGACTATCAGTCCTCGTCATATCCAGTCACCTACTCCTTGCTCCAAAAAATATTTCACTCCGCAGACCGCTGTAGAATAATGCTGCAGAGATAAAGCTGACGGGTCATCCTCACCATTAGATCAGTCTAATAACTATATACTTTGCATATCTTACCCCTGAAGCTGTTTCATAATATCAAGCAGGATCATTGTGCCCTCCATCTTGATATTGCACCCAGCTTTTTATATTTACAGACACACTGATTGGCTTTCTAATGATTGCTTCACATTTTTTAACAATAACCTCCACTGGGCAAGTTGGTTTGCAGTGACTGTTTATTCTGGGGTAGATGCAACATTCAAATGCAGCTGATCACACAATGAGTTCTGGCACAGGCATCTGGGCAGCCTGATCATATTTCTTTTTCTCTCTGGCCCTGACCCTGTGAAGAGCAGAGGACCTCCTGCACTAGTGCTGAGCAACCTCATCTCCCATTGATTTCACTGAGAGTTGAAGATTCAGCACCTGGCAGGATTGGACTTCCCGCTCGGAAATAGAGGGAAACCAATAACATTTAACCCAGCCTTATCCTTTAGAACTGCTGTCTTTATTCTCTCTTTTTGGTATGATCTCCATTAATATTAAAAAATAAAATAAAACCAAACTAATAGCTCAAGTCAGACGGTCAGCCATATGGTAGTGTTAAAGTAGTACAGGCTCCAGCACATCAGTTTGCTGTTGCAGAGTTTCTGTACTGCTTGCGAAAACAGCATTTGTTTTAGATATTTTTTTCTGCCGCAATATTTGTTTGGGTCTTAGATACTAAGGTAATCAGATTCTGTCAGTATCTCAAATTGTGCCTTGTTCCTCAGTCACCCACCCAGAAGAAAAAAATAGGTCGTCTTTATGTTTATCCAGCAATGTTTGGGCAAAAACAGAGTGGTACAGATCTAGCAGAATAATTTAGGAATACACCACAGGAAATTTGGAATCTACAAAAATTCCCTCTTATGTTTTAAAGCCCAAAGGATAAGTCCAGTGGGAAATAAGAGGTTTTGTAAATAATTGTCAGTATCAGAATATTTTTTTCTGGGTCAATTTCAAACATTTTTGTTTTCCAGTGAATCTATTACCAGCTAGTTAGTTGGTTACCTGCATATTCTTATTCTTGTCGTTCTAGGATGAAATTTACACTTTTAAAGCTTTAACTTAATATTTATGGCAACTTTAATAAAAGTTTAGTAATGTCAAGGAGCTGGTTGCAAAGATGTACTTTGCACTAAGCCCCACTAGAAACTCATTTACTTACAGAATCCAATGTTAAGTAAAATAAACAGCTTTGGTTTCTACTGACATTTTATAGCCACCTTAAGGGAAAGGTGGGGAGGGAGCTTGTGTTGCCATGTGGGTTTAATTCATGAACTTCCCTGCAAAGTACTCAAAGGCAATACGGTAGTTGAGCCAACTTTCTCTGTTAAGTCACAAAAAGAGAGATTTTACCAAATACAGGGGATCAACTGCAGCTGCAAAGAGGAAATTTAGAATTATCATCAAACCAGTATCAGAAGGTCCTTTATATTTATAGCTTCATAAAAGTTCACAGCTAGCGTATTCGCTGCCAACTAATAAAAGAACTAATGAAAATTTTTGCAGATTTTTTTGTGTAGACAGTGGTTACCTAATCCCTAAATCCTGATGAATTCTTATATTCAAAACATTTTAAAAAGGATGGGGAAAGGACTTTCTTTTTGATCCCTTTAACAAGACAGGTCTCAGTTAACCTCATTATGGGCCGGATTGTGATACTGTTCTATTTGGACAATAGTATCTTACTCTACAAGTATTCCCATTGACATCAAGGGGACTACCTGTGACAAAATAATCTTCAGCATGAATAAAGATAACTAGCTCTGTGTGATGATAAACTGCTGTATTGTTTGACCCAAACATTAAAATGTGATTTATAATTCACAATGACTACTTTATTTCCTAAACATTCCAAAAACTGATATTAAACAATGACACTTTACGATCATTGTCATTAGTTAATAATGAAAGTCTTGTATTTTAATGCACCTCAAAGAATGTTATTACTCAACCACCCACAGACTTCCGGTATTGTTATGACTGTAAAGTAGAATGTTTTAATTGACATTTTCCTAAAAAATTATTTTATTGTTATTTTCTGAATCTATCCAGACACTGTGAAAAATAGTTCCCAGGGGAAAGAAAGAGTTAGTAATAAAAAAGATGCACTTCCCCTCATATGAATTTAAGTTTTCTACTAGTTGTAGTGATTATTTTTTCCTGGTGTGCACATGTTTTCAATACCTCTCTGAAGCCCTCGGTACTACTTTACTGCTTGCTCTCTCCCCCCCTTCAACTTCACGTAGCTGAAGTTTTCAAGTGAGCTTCTCCCAGGAGTAGGATGCCTTTAATTTTCATGTTTTACCTTGTTATGCTTTCATTAAAATCTAAACTAGAAGGTGTTTCAGGCCAATGAGAAATGAAAGTTACTTGTAGCTCTGCTCTGTCTTTATCAACGTCAAAAGCCATAGCCTGGTGGTACCATAATAGGCTATTGTCCATGTTTCAGAAGAGAAGCTTCTAACCCAATCACCACTTACAACAGTATTATACTCCTTGGGTGTAGATGAGGACACAGATACCTTTCTTTAAGTTATATTGGAGGCATGACTTAGCACCAATCTAGTTTAATAATTAAACGTAACTTTTTAAAAATGTGAAGGCCTGTAGAGAGCTACTACTGTGTGGGGGAAGGGGCCAGTGGCTAGAAAGAGTAAAAGAAAAACAAACCATAACAGGCTTAAGACTGCAGTGAAATTTTGTCATGAGTTAAATGGGAGGAAGTGGAGAAGGGAGGTGGTAGGGAAATGCAGGGAAAAGAGCTTTAGTGTTTTCACGTTTAGTCTCTTGATGAGCATGTGGCTCTATGGGTTGTGTCTAAGTTGTTCTCACTCTACATTACTGGGAAAACTTGTGCGAAAATATTTTTTTCACCTAATGAGAGGGGATTAAAAACTGACCCCTTTCACACAGGTCTTTGTGAAATATGCACACCTAGCAGTGCCCAGCCAATCAGGCTGTCCTCAGCCCAAGCCGTTTTATCATTTTCCATGTAGTGTGCCTCAAGCTGTGAAGCTATTTGTTGAACTGCTCCACGTTACTGTTTGACTGAGAGTGAGACAAATGTTCCATATTATCTTTAATTTCCATAAAATTGTTTTAATCTTTGCTTTATAATAAATGTATAAAATGCCCTGAGGGTCCCTTTGTTTTGTATTGTAGGTTTCTCTATTAGAATTCAAGCAGGATGGAAATGCTCAGGTTTGCTTTTTTTGCTTCCCCTCACCTGATGTGCTCACAACACATATGTCAAATACATAAATAAATAAAGCAGTTCCCTTCTCCCTTCCTCCTCCTCCCATCTTAGTGCTCAACATCCATGTATGAAATTGAGAGAAGCTGCATCTTCCATCCTTCATTCTGGATACATTTAGCAAATCAGATCAGGACAACTGGCAGCTTTCTGGACAGGGGGTTTCCCGATAGTTGCACAAAACTTTTTGGTACCACTAAGGACTATATGTTCCTCATCCGTTTTAAAGGAACAAGAAGGGGAAAACTTACCTTCAACTTGCCACAGGTTTTGCTCTGCTGCATGCTCATTTAAAGAGGCAATGTCAGTAGGCAGTGTCAACAAGGGAAGGTGATGGTCTCCAAAACATAGATTGCATCAAGTTCAACAGAAAAACACACAGGAGACCCATACAGAGTTCCTTGACCTTAGCACTCCTCATAGGCATTTCATGTCCAGACAATGACAGCATCTCTTGCTTAGCTGTCATGATGCCATTGGTCCCCTCTCTATCTTCACTCTGTGACTCTTCTAGGGAAACACTAGCTTCTGCAGCTTTTTCTTGCTGAAATTCCATTGGTTTGGAGAATGTGCTGCATAGTGTGGCTGATCCCTGATTCTATCCCATACACCAAGTCTGCTCTTTATTTTTTATGGAACTCCACTCACACAGAATTCACAGGAAGGTGGCTCTGTAGCGGAGTAATCCGATCAAACAGTAACCATTCTCATCCACATGACCCCTCCACACTGACCTTACAAGAAAGTCCCACAGAATTAATGATGGGTGAGGGGGTGAAACCAACAGGGTTCTGTGGGAATTAAATAGGGTCCAATCATTTTATCTAAATACCTATAGATTTTGATACAAGAATGATAGCCTTTTTCTAGAATTTAGCAGAGCATTACATTCCTACTAACTATAAAATTCTACAAGATGCTTAAAAATCCTATAGAAAATATATCATTCCATAGTAATTTTCTATAAGGGCATTTCTGCAGTTTTTGTCCCCTATGTGCCTGCATAGATGAAGAGAGAAACATGGGAGCTCTATATACTTCTTTCCTACAATGTTTTCAGTCTAATAGAGGGGCCAATCTGTAGGGAAAAAAACATCCTTGCTCACCAGCTGTTAACCTTCAGTTCCATGGTCCCTTTAACAACAGACTTGATGAAAAGAGAGAAAGTTGTATGAATACATTTTTTGACATTTTGTTTATTAGCATTTTATCTGGGCTAGTAGTAAATGGATAGACTTGTCAGCAGAAATCTCTTGGTGAAGCAAATAAAGAATCTTAATAGGCAGAGAGAATAGAACGAACAGCAAATTGCTCACAAAGAGCTCTAATTTATTGGTTTCTTTTTCGCTAAGATTTGTTCCGGACTCTGGCTTTTCCAGAACAACTGAATGATGACATGGATTCTCCATGAGAAACTTCACTCTCTGGTAGGAAAGGGGAAAACTCAAGGAAAAAATCTGTATTTCTTTAACAGTTTTTTTTTCCTTCAAAATTTAATACCATACAGTGAGGTTTCCTTTTTTTTTGTATCAGTCAACTGGCCAAATATTCGTTTCATGTAAGTGCTGACGTGCCAGGTACGCTGATGTTAAAGTTACATTGGCTGAATATAATAAAGACAGGCACAATGCTACAGTGGGGCTAGCCTGCACGATTGACACAGAGCTTTGGGTTGAGGGCTGTACAGACCTGAGAGTGAATGTGCCTCAGGAGAATGGCTCCCCAGGCCAGTGTTGAGAGGATGGTGGGATGATGTTTCTTCTTCATTCCCACCCATTTCCAGTGAGTTGGCACTCCAAAATGAGGAAGAATCAACCGGTTCTAGAGATTTTTTTTTTTAAGTTAAATTAGATCTGTGTTTTAGTTCATCTGTCTCTGAACCTGGGGGGTCTACCATTCTATTATAAAGTGAACAGGCAACATAAATCACAAATGTAGACCATATGAACAAATAAACCAGTGTAATTCTTAGGGATGTGTCCTGTGCCTTTGCCCCAAATACTTATGTCTTGTATCTAGGTAGGTTATAAGTACAGTACCTTCAAAGATATTGAAACAGGTGGGCACCTGTGCCTTTAAAAATAATCACATCAAGATAAGTTGTAACGTGTGTGTGAATGCACTGGAGGGGAATGATGCATTCTCCATTAGCTAACTTGCTGAGTAGATAATCCATCCAAAATCAGTCTTTTTGTGCCATTGTTATTAAAATGCTTTATATCCCTTATTCAACCTTCTGCTTTATGTTGACAATGTCAAAGAGACTGCTATGTTTTCAGAAAGAAACCAGCTAAATACTTAGTAGGTCAAATTCATTCCTTTATACGCTTAGGCCAAGTAGAATTTTTGCTCAGTTAAATGGGCTGAGTGCATGTTTTGTCTTCAAAACTGTCGAAAGAAGCCAAGCAGCAGGTGGACTAGAGGAAGATTCTAAAGAGAGTTCTGCAGGCAAGCAAAGACAGGCAGACAGAATACCTGTAGGGATATTATTGTTTTCCTTATTTAAATAAAGTTCCTTGTTCAGTGTTAAAAGAAAACAACTCTTTCTGAGACTTTTTTGCCATTGTCATGTGACTTGGTGTCCAAAGTTGATTCATTTTGAAATAACATAAAAGGAAAAGAAAATACTTAAGTACCCAAGAATTTCAGTTTGATAAACTCATAGTTATAAGGCTGAGCGGAAGGAGGTTTTCAACAGACGCCAAACCACAATGAAGCTTAACACAGAGAGCAATAAAGTTCAGGTCTTCTCATTCTTTTTATGCAAAAGAGCAGTGAAGCTGAAATCATGCATGAATCACTTGTCTTTCCTGGGGAAAGAATAACTACAACAACCACTTTTAAAAAGGGGAGTCAGCATTTCATTCCCAAAATAAAAAAGGAATATTATACACAAATTGAGTGTGCTTTTCCCAAAAGTTGCAGGGGACCAATGAAAGCACAGAAAGCTTTTTAAGAGCTATTATATGAATAAATAGAGCCATTGTGCTGTTGGTGTTGGCAAGGAGGAATACCTTAGAGATCATCCAGTAGTTTGTATTTCAAACAAGGAACTTTAAGAAAAATTACAGCCTAAATTTCAAGTGGATATTGATTTTGGTTGCCTCAGTTTTGGAGAACAGAAAAGTGAATGGTTTTCAAAGGTATTGAGAACTTTCAGCTCTTGTTGTAGTCAGTGTTATGGGGAGCTTAGAATTAACTGGGCTGTGTGTAGGTAGGGTGTGTCATGATAGCCTTTATTTGAACCAGACATTAGGACTCCCACCCTCAGTTTCTTTAGGATATGCCTTTTCTTAATTGGCTTCAATTTCTGGTTTATAAGGGAACCAGTTCCCCTGTTGAATGAGTACTTGCACTAGGCACAAGCCAAGTTGCGACAAAATGAATTTTACAATCAAATTTACCCAGCAGGTCAGTGGGGGGAAAAAATTCCTTCCTATCCCCAAAAAGACAACTAAACCCAACAGCAGGAAGGTGGGGAGCTTTTCTTCCCAGTACAGAATAGCACCCCTGAACAGGGGGAAGAGCTTATATGCCCTCTCCTTCGGAACACAGGAGCTGCACTTTTCTGTCCAAACAATCAGACACAGAGTCCCCCTCCTCCTCTTCTGAGGGAGGGAAGGTGAAGTGCAATCCTTAAAGGGGCCAAGGGTCTTCTTGTTGGCCAACACAAAGCCACCCTGCTTTTGAGACTGGGTGGTGGAGCTCATTTTTGTGAAAGCCTGTTTCAGATTACTTAGGAGCATGGAAATCCCTGTAAACACTGGCATTTTGGGTGGCATGTAAGTCAGTGCAGTTTTAAGGGAATTAACAATAAAGGCACCGTTATTTCTCCAAACTGCCATCAGATTAAATTCAGATCACTAAATGAATAGGCTGAGACATTTAGTACATTATATTTTATATTCCCTCTCTCAAAATTTATTTAAAAATGTCCTTTTACACCCCCCACCCCGGGTACATCTCCATGAACAAACTGAACATTTGGCTTAAATGCTCTAATCTTAAAGTTTCTTATGTGGATGGTTGTGTTTTGATGTGGAAATATATCAGACTGTTGCATGGAAGAAGGTTCTCTTTCAAACCACATTTCATCACATTATTTCATCAGATGGTCTTAATTTTTGCATGACGTTATCTTTTCAAGCTGACCTAAGACTGGGCTTTGATATTTGCATAATCAACATGGGACAATGCTGCTTATCTGCATTTCTGCTTGTGTGTGTGATTTCAATATTTTACCTAGGGGAATCAAACTAACAAACCCTTCCAAAAATATTTTCTCAGCTCTTTGAATGACTTGGTTCTTGTCTTTTAACCAAAGGAATACTCTGACTATTTTAAAAGATACAGTAGTATCAATATCAAATGTCTATGTGTGCGTATGACACAGGTATTCTTTCCCCTGCAGTTGAATTAGCCCAGGAGACTGGTTAGTTATCTGGATGGTTTGCATAAAAGAGATGCACTCGTTCGAAATAGATGTTTACACAGAAACAGTTTTAATTTGAGCTGTATGGGGGGGACAAGAGTCACAGCCAGAAGATTCTAATCAAAGAAATGGAGAAAACGTATCTGTGTCTCTTTTTTCAGTTTACACACTGAGTCACGTTCACCTGTTTGCCAACAGTGTACCAGTTTCACTTAAATTATACAATCAAATGAGGCCACTTGGGTATAAGATGATATGGTGAATACTTCCAGGAGAGCTATCATCATCTGCTATGTGAGAGTTACTGAAAATGTCTAAGTACTTCATGGTAGAATACAAGCTGAATAGAGTCAGATTTTACCTTTTTACCCTCCTGCTTTTCACTTACGTTATTTCTAATGTGACCACCATTACCTTGGTTAAAACCTGAACAGAGGTGGAGCACTCCCACCCTGCTGTTGTACACAGCATTGACAAATCACATTTGGATCCTGACACTGTTGGTCCTTTCAGATATCAGTAATCAGACTTGTTGGCTTTATTGGCCATCTAAATCCCTCCTTAACAGTGATGTACTTGGCTCCCCACTTGCAACTGAGCTAGTTGCAGAACCCTTCCACCTTCTTTGCTCCCCAGAATTAATTTTCTAACTTGATTGCAACTTTGCGTGGGTTCTGATGACTGGCCAACAGCTAGTGTGACCTAATAATTACAATCCCACAAACAGAAACAAGATGTAACCATCTTTTAAAATCTGCTTCTATAATCAGCCAAACTGTTAGAACTCAATATAATTCTAATTTATATGTTAAGATCAAAAAACTGTGTTTGCTTGGCTTTCACAGCATGCAGCCGGGCACACTTGTTGCACCTGGCCTTTGAAGTGAAGCAGGTGGATTGAGCCATTGGTCAATGTACGTTGGGGGGGGGGGGGGTGTTATTTGTGCTGTAGTTTGGTAGAAGGAATGAACTGATTGTGCTGTATTGTGGTTTTATAATTTGAAATAATTGGCAGGGCATTCAGAACTTGTGTATGGTTGCTTTATATTTATTCCAAATTAAAACAAATAATTGAGACTGAACTAAGGAATGTACAGTGCAGGATTCCTTTTCACGTGGTTATTACACGGCTTGATCCTCTGTGTTCTTGACAAGGCAAACTGTGTTTTTAACCTAGTCAGGCCATAATCAAGTTTGTCAAACTCATTGTGTAGAGAGGGACTCCCTCAGTGATGACATCCTTCACGTGCAAGAGTCATAGAGAATACGTGCGGGTTCAGTAGTTTTTGTAACTGCTATTTTACAATAGAGGAAGATTGCAGAATCCAGAGGTTTCCCTTACCTTCAGACTAGGACACAGTGAACAACCAAGTGAATAGGCAATGTCTAAAGTAATGAGTGAATTGGTAACAGAGGTGAAAAGTGGAAGGGTGCCCTAATTTCATAATTCTTAGATGTGAATGATGTAAGTCACAAATAAAATATCACTCCATTTTTTATGAGCTGAGCTGCAGTATTGGGATTGTATCCATTTCAGAGCTCATTAAGTTTTGATAACCAAAGTGGTTAATGACACACTGTAGCATCCTTCCCCCTCCACCCTGTGTGTGTGTATTTAACATGGTAATGCTTTAACAGTGATAATTCAGATAAAAGGAAAAATTAACATTTGTTCTTCTGAAGCAAAGAGTTGGGAACTATTTTAGTTTTAAGTGCAGCTTGACAAATACTTTGTAATTTAACTTCTGTTTTATCTGCAATACTAGTTCTCTAAAATGTGAGCTTAAAATGTGCATCTCCATTTTCTCTTTTTCCCCCTCCAGTACTGCTTTACATTGTATAGTTCTCAGTTCAGTCTCAATTAGTCTTGTCAGCGCTGTTCTGTGACCCTGACATCGAAAAGAGTATTGTAAGTAATATGGCTGGGAATTTGAATAGGATGTTCTATTACAAAAGCAGTTAAAAACCTCCAACTAAACACTGTGATGAAATGTTTTATATCAATGCTGTGTGCCATAGGAAGATATGGAATTAAGCAGAGCTGTAAAATATAAGAACTCTAGACCTTCATACGATTATTCATATCAAATTGAAGTAAATGCACTCTGTATTGCTCAGTGAGGGTTTTTCAGCTTTAAAGCAAGATTTGTTTTGATTACATAATGTCCATATTTTTACATAAGAGATTTTGGATACTAGATGGTGCATAGGGTTAATCCTCCTAGGTAATGTCAATCTAGTCCTTGTCTACATCACACAACCACTGTCTAATTGGCAAAAGTATGTTAATAGGCTGGTCTGTTGCTCTGAGACATTTCAAAAGACCAAATGGGATTCTCAGTGTGTCATTCTAACACATTGTAAAAAATCTTTCATCAAAAGAGGGAGATGTTTTAAAAATGGCCCTAAAAGTTAGATTGGCCCAAGTCTCAGTTTGAATTCGAAGACAGATCCAACCATAACACAATTTGTGGGTGTCCAGATCTTACTTTTTGGTTCAGTCCATGATAGAGCTAAGAAAGGTATGAAGATCACCTCTGGATCCAATCTTCCTTACAGTATATATGTGTGTGTGTTTAATCCAACATTACCTCCTTGGAAATGAGAGGCAGATTAATAGAAGAGTGGATAGGTCTAGAGATTAATTTCAACTAATTTAAGTTCTGGTATCATTTAGAAACATGCTCATATGTTTGGATATAACCTGAGTTTTTCCAAATTATATGTAGTCCTTGAGTCTGCAAAGTGAGCTGGAGTCTAATGGGATGGGTGACTTTATTTGGGGTTCTTGTAATTTTCTGTGTCAGGTTTGGTTAGAAATATTGCAAGAACAACCTTTCTCCAAGCCTTTCAGCACTTGCACGTCCAGTCACAGCCAAAACATTAAAGTGCAGAGGAAAACAAAAATAAGAGGTATAACCCCCTTAACTTTATTTTTAAACAATCAAAAAAAGGTTGAATCCTAAAAATGAGCAAAATTGCAAGCCCTTAATTTTTCTGAATTGTCTTGCTCATTTCCACAGAAAACAGCACATTCACAGTCTGCTCAGAAGAGGTTCAGTGAACGGACAGCCTTGTGATGACTTTGTTACTTGGGGTCTGTCTACATTGATGGCAGCACTGTTGGCACCACCAGATCGATTCTGCGGGATCGATTGAGCGATTAAGATTAACGAAAAAGATTAACGCTGCATTGACAGAAGGACATTTCCCGTGGGGATGCCGCACTACGTAGAAGTTAGGAAGCCAACGGGCAATACACTAGCTACTGTACATAGCTTGTGTATCTCCCGTTGACTGCCGCCGAATTTTGCCGACAGAGTAGACCAAGCGTTGGTGTCTAGATGCATAAAGTAAAGTCCCAGAATTCTTCTAACACAGTAGGTACACCCAACTCTTAAAAATAATTTAAAAATTTATGATCATGAGGTATAGTGAACGAAAATTGCATATCAGCCTCAATTTGGCCTCTAGATTTGTTTGCCCAAATTTTCATTTACACCTGCAATTTACCTGGTAATGCATATATAACATGCTTGTAAATTGTGTGGCATATTCCCTTCTAAGTAAGTGTCTAGGTCCATGCAGAGGATAACAGCATTCAACTGATGCCATTTAATACATTTATTCCTTTAGTTCAAGTGATAGGAGATCTGTGTTTTAAGACCCTGAGTTCAAACACTGCTGACAAATCTGTGATGAATTGGTTACACTTAAAATTTTGGTAATTGTTTAAATTAAATGTTACAAGTTCAAAATCAGACGCCACCGTGGCACATTATGTTGTAATGCTGAGAATATTATGTTCAGAGTTTCATGAATAGTTCACAGCAGATAATTAATTTGACAAATTGTACATCTGATTCTCTTTTCAGATTGTCCTACAGATGGCAATTTTCATGAATGTATTCATTATTTGAAATTATTCGGAGAATAATTATTCGGAGAATAATTTCAGTGAGGAATTCTTGGTCTCAGGCAGATCTGCGAAAATATTTGCTTTTGAAAATTTGAGAGATACTCTAAGTTTTGATTAGCACTTAAGTCACATGATATTGTTTCTGTTCTCTGACTAGACAAGCATAACTCTTCAAATCAGATTTCAAGTGTGAATAATTTAATTTTGAGTTAGAATTGCATGTTCTCTGAATATTTCCTAATCACTTAAAATTTGCTGCCTTGGTGAATCCTTATGTTACTGGACATGTTATTGGTTCTATAATATTTGTGGAAAACAAATGATAAGAGGTTAAAACACAGCTGATGCAAATTAAGGATTTTTTTTTTTTTGAGCAGAGGTTCACCAAACATGTTCTGAGGTATTAGTTAAACTCAGATTAGGTCATTAAGTATGCAACGTGTTGTGTTGTAATCTGATTTCCAGTAATCATATGCATCTGTGTGTATATAAAATGTGTGCCTCCTTTGTGTATAAATGATTGTATGTGCTTATCCAAACCTAACTTTGAACGTACAAAGCCATACACCTATGTAGTCCTGTCCATGTACCAAATGGTGATTAGCACATGCAGATACCAGTAGTATGTGTTCAAAGTAGTGTAACCTTTGCATAAACAATGAAAGAAAACAGAAGTAAGGAAACAGAAGTTAGGCATTGACAAGGCATGAATTCACAAGTGGCCTTATAAATGATATATAGGTAGTAAATAAAGAAATAGTAAGAAAAAGAGTAATGTGTGATAAACTAGGACACTTTGAAGATCATGGACAGCTCAGGATTTATACCGGGACTGGTTGACAAAATTAGTCAGCCAATCATAAAGTGTGTGATACAATGTGAAATGTAATGCACATGTGTTAGTCTGTTTTAAAATATGTATATAATTTAATTTTATAATTATGTACTTTGCAGATGTGGTGCACTCTCAACTAACCCCTTACACCTGAGTCTGATCCCCTCAGGTGTAGCTTTATAAAATGCTAGTAAAAAAAACTTCAGTGATGAATCTGGATTCAAAACAAGTTTTTGGTTTCCAGAGAACTGGATAAAGTACGCTCCCAGAACTGGATGAGGTGTTCTGAATAAACTGAGTGGAAAAGGTCTTAAAGGGAATCCCAACAAGTAGTTGCACAATTTCCCTATGCACAAGGACCTAATTACTGAAATTCATTCCTTAATTCTCTCTTGAGAAAGCACAAATCTCAGTAGAAAGTCTTTTCTCACAATATGCCCACAAGTGCTGAGCGTCTTGAGTGCTTTATCAGCATCACACAATTCCTCTGGAAGGCTCCCCACATCTTGACGTCTATAGTTATGGAAAATAAATCCATATTTCTAATATCAGTTTTTCTTTTAGCCTATTTGCAAATGATTTATTATAGTAGAAAGTCAGATGATGATAAGATAATGCTGTTTAGAGGTCATTAAAGAGTTTTTGGGAAGTTTCTACAAAGGTACTGGTTTTACATTGTCAGGGTGATAAGAAAACAAACAGTTTATGTCAAAGTTTGCAAAATGTGTTTGTCTGATAAACAGTCTGCTCCGTGGGCATCAATCATACTTCTTTTGCACAGTATGTTGTATATTTCATGAAGTGAACTTTAGTGACTCTGCACATTCACAGATTTGAGACTGCAGCACGTTAAACGGTGTCTTGGGTATAATATAATATGCGGTGTGATGCCTTCATGTTGTGGCAGCCACTAATAACCAGAAGTCTTTGCTGCTGCAGAAACCAATGGTAGCATGAACTCTCTTCCCCAGGTGAGGCCACAAGCATGTTCTCTTCTGGTGACCAGAAATATATTTCACAACTGAAGGAAGATTGTTTCTTTACCATAAAAAGGGGGAGGATGCGGGGGGGGTGGCAGCTACAGCATGCATTTTATAAAATGTTCCGAAGAGATGTTCTGTGTCCAGGCAATCAAAAAAATATATTGTGTTAAAAACAACAACAAAAACAACAAAATATAGATGTTATAATCCCAAATCTTACTGTTTTTCTTACCAAGCATTTTCAGTTTATTACAGCATAAATCACTTCTCAAAATTGCTTTGAGCTGAAACAATATATCTGAGCTTGGGTTAAAAGCCTGTAAGTGCTTCTGTACTTGAACAAAGTGAAATCAGGTTACAGTAATAGAAGTATTAATTAATTTGCGCTCATTTATTCAGCAGAATTAGCATTATTGAAAAGTCTTTACTATCTTTAAGTATGTTAAAGTGTGTGAAGCTTTAGTGATGGAGTTTCAGCCGTAACACCTAGTGATATGTCAGATAATGTAGAAAATTATTGTCCAATTTGGAAATCTGAGAATGCTGTGGGGTGTATTATAATGAAAATACCAATCCACATTAGCCATGGTTGCCATAAGCAAAAATCTCAATATCTTGGCCAAACCTACTTAAGGTTCATGTAATAAACTTACATTCCTAATTTTATTAGGGATGTGCCAAGTTAAGCACTTTGCTGGCCTTTGGACAGATTTATAGCTTGACTTCTGTTGAATTAGTGGTGACTGACAAGAGGACATTGTTTTATAGGATGCTATTTAAATAAAAACCTTCAGGGTATTTCTGTAATGTTGTCACTTCAAGTCCGAACTGGAAAAAAGAAATGTGTATTAAGGAGGAATCTTCATTAGCTTTTGTGAGTTTAATCTAGTGCTGTCAAAAGCTTCCTTATAAGGTAAGACATTTTAGTATACAGGGACAAGCCTCATCTTTGTTTCAGTTTTAAGTATAAAAACAATCTGTTGGGCTTATTGGGAAAAAAATAAGTGTGTTGTAGCCTATTTTTATTCAGTTTCACTCTGCAAATTATGTGTAAAGAATGAAGTTTGGTCTTCTTTCCTAGTTAATGCTACAGTAGGATTTGGTGGTTGTTAGTCATTTTGCTTCCTTACTTTTTATTATGAATATCTCACTTGTTCCCAGCCTTCAGTGTCACATTCTATTTATTCATAGGCTACTATGGGCCAACAAGCAGGTTGTCATTTTCATACACAAAGCAGTGTGTTAGTGGATAAGAGAGACTGTCCTTCCTCCCCTACCATTCAAGAGTCCTATAGTTTAAGAATGAGGGTTTGTAGGAACAGAACACTCTATCTTTAAAAATTTGTTTTTAGGGAACTACTGCATTATCCTCTAGGTGTTGAAATTAGGCCATGTATGCATGTTATGACTCAGAACAAATTATTGATCTGAATATGTAATACATTAATATTTTCAGCCATGTCTTTCCATACATTTGAAACACTCCCATCACTTTCTTCTGATTTAATTGGACAGCTCATAGGCTACCTATAAGTACAGGACCTGAAACTTAAAAGACCCATGTCCCTGGAAGTGATTCACTCAGTGACTTGCCCAAAATGACATACCTTCTCTGTGCCTCAGTTACCCATTTGTAAAACAGAGATAGTAATACTTACCTACCTCTTGGAGTGGCTGTAGGGCTGAAGTAATGAATATTAGTTGTGCACTTTGTGGTTCTTCATAATGGCTGTCTTTACTTTTAACAGTAAAATGAGGGCATAGTTACTACAATTATCTTGTGAATCTCCTTTGTTTTTGTATAATGTACCACTTAAAATTGAGAGGAGACCACTCCACTGGAAAAGGCAATGGGACAAGGGAGGGAACCAAGTGTTGATTTATCAGGTATATGTAATGGTGACATATGAAAGATTACTCAATAGATTTGCTGTACATACTGATTAAGGTCTGCCTGAGTCAATTTTGAAAATGTGCTAATCATCCCAAACAGTACAACTAATGCAATAGGTCCCAATTTTGTCCCTTCTCTAAGGCTTTCTGTTTGTTGCTGAATACTGTTATCCAAATCACCCTGTCCTTTCACCAAGGGCAAGATGGGAGACTGAAATAAATTGGGATTTTAGCAACATGCAGAATCTTAGATCTCACTAGCAGACCAGTAGCAGAGGCATAACTGAAGTCAATACAGTTTAGAGTCATGCGGAGAACTTATTGGACTTTGTCTCATCTGTTTAAATATGGTTTTCTTGGGTGACCATATCTGTAGAAGACATGACAAAGAATCCTTCACTCATTTGATCATTATATATTATATAGCTCCATAGCTGAACATGATGCTTTACCAAGAAGTTTCCATTAAAAGATTCTAGTCTGATTTGATTAATGTGCTAATGTATGAGATCATAGGGCCCAATTCAAGAAAGGACATAAGTATGTGCTTAATTTTAAGCACATGAGTAGTGCCACTGAAATTGCTAGAACTACTCACCTGCTTAAAGTTAAGCATGTGCTTAAGTACTTTTCTGAACTGAGGCCCTATATTGAAAACTCTGCAGCAATTATTGCTGCCAAAGTGTTTCTCATGCTGCAGTATACAACCAAAACTTTACCCAGTGGGTTGGCTGAAAAGACTGATTTTAAGAAGTTAGGGGAGGGGACAATGGGAGGGGTCTAGGGGATTGTGTCATCATTCTAATATTAAAAGTTGGTATTTGGAAATGACCAAAGAATAATTTTATGAATGTAGTATACAAAATGAATGCTAACAAGTTAAGTTTAATTAGTTTTGGTCAAGAATTCATCTACCTTATGAAAGAATAGCAGATACTCATCTTAGCAGTAGGTGAAGTGAAAATAGGAACTGGAGGAGAAAAATCATTTTAGGTTTTTCTGCTTTAATTTGTTTGTGGTTTGTTTTTGAGTTGTTTGTACCTTGTTGATCTTTCTCAATATATTGAATTTCTGTATATGTCTGTACTGAGAAAAAATCAATTCAAATATTATTTAAATATTAAACAAACTTACAGTCAAGGCAGCAATTAATAGATAAGACATTTGATTTAATCTCAGGGGCTTTATCCTGCTCCCATTGAATTCAAGGGTAAAACTCCAATGCAGCATGACTGCATTCTTAATGTTAATATTTTCCCATCTGCCAGTAATCTGTGCCAGCAGGCCCATTTTAACGTGTGGTCCAGCATAAGTCTGAGCTTTGTTAGATAGCCTTGAGTCTGTTCATTGATTTCCATCTTGGAAACACTGCACTCCAGACATGTACAGAGAGCAAACTTTGTTGATGATGGAGTAGCCACTTCCTTACATAAGTCAGAGGGATAGTATGGACTTCTTTGTTTGTATGCCAGTTAATGTATTCCACTGGCAGAGATACCTCAATCCTCAGATTTGTAGCTGCCAATTCTGCTCTAATTAATAAGCACTAAACTAAACTCCCAGCCTCACAAATCCTTCCCTGACAACTTCACACCCTGTTAAACCCTAATTTTCATGCTCCTTAAAATACCTTTTCCCACAATTTCTTTATGGAAATATGCATCACTGTTAGTTGCTGTCTAACTCTAAACTGTATGGATACTAATACTGTATGGATTTTTGTTTCCCCACCCTTTTTCCTTTAAACGGAATTCAGGGACATTCAGAACTAGAGTTTTTTATGCCATTTTTGTAAATGTTTAATGATGCTCTCAAAATATGAACATACGCATATTGACGCACACACACATATACACACACACACACACACACACCAAAAATGTGTGCACAATTGGGTACTTGCACATGTAAATACGTTTGCACATTGTTAACTTAGTTGTTTAAATTGTTTTTAAAAGTTTGGCCTCTAGTATTTATGCTCCATACTCATATAAGCAGCTTCCTATTTCTCTTCAGAAAGTTATTTTTAGTTTAATTAAAATTAAATAGGCATATATATGATGCTGTTTTAAAATTTGTTTGAACTGTAAAGCACACAGGGATTGGGAGATGCTGTGTGATGACTATATTCACCTCCCACTGAAGTTAATGGGAGTCTTTCCATTGACTTTAATAGAGGTTGGATCAAGCACTAAGTCCCTGAACCAGCAAAGCATTTTAAAGTTAAGCACATGCTGCTGAAGTGCTTTGCTGGACTAGGGCCTAAGTGCACTGTATGTACAATTATAACAATCACCTCTTTATTTAGAGATAAGCCTAGACTACAGCCCTGGATTTAATCACTCCTACACTTTGGGGAAGTTAAAATAATGATCCAAACTATATGGCTACTCCCTTGGACCTCTGATGGGCTGAGCCAAAACCCTGAATCCAAACTGCTATTACCCCTTAAAAAAAGATGAGTAAGTCTGGATCCTGATCCTTATTTCCTGACTAAGCACTCATTTCTATCTTTTATTTCACAATATAGTCCTTGTTTTTGTAAGATATACTAAATGTTGGTTTGGTTTGGTTTTAAACTTGGATTCTATTAGATAAACTTATTTGTTGATTACCATTGATCCCCCCTCATCTCTTGCAATGCTTTTGTTTCCCAAACAGGTATCTGGCTTAGCTTTGTACATTCTATTAGCCTTCCACTTCTTTCATCAGATCCATTAAATTTTTTTTTCCATCTGTAGCCTGAAGAAGCTCATGTACAAGTGATGTCACCTCTAATCCTATTTTTCATTTGTATCATGGATGTTGTTAACCACTCTTTAAATAAAAATACAACATGATTCTAATGTGCTAAGGAGTTCCAGGGACAACCATATAATTTCAAAATGATACTGATTTTGTTTATATGCAGTGTAATCTTTTACAGTCCTTAGTCTTTATTTGAAGTATTGCAAAGTGGATTTTTATGAAAGGTATTATAAAGGACTCCTTGTTTCTTCATAACAGATTTGAACGTTAACTGATCAGAGTTCAGATAAATAGTCTTTACTCTCCATTAAAATATTAAAAAGCCTTTGGTAAGAAACTGGCATAAAGATCCTTCATTCTTGTTTAATGAACACTTGTTGGCAAGTATAACACTTTAATAGCTTTGCAGAATGAATTTTGTGTGAGCATCCTCCATTTCTCTGTCAGACACTTGTCCAGGTGCTGGGAATTTATTGGAGGAAGCATATTTTTACTCATTAGTTTTGTATTTGATTACAGAACAGTAAAATATGAACCACCAAGTCCCCGAGGCATAGCTGTGTACATTGAGATTAGTAATTGCATGTCATCGTATTTTCCATTGGAATTTATATGGACAGATAGGATAGGTGCTTCTTAAGTAGGTTTAAAAGCAAAGCAAATTTGTATTTAATCTTTTTTGCAGGCATATTTTCCCTAATGGAGGAAAGGTTAGGCTAGATGATGCATTTTAAACATAGTTTTAATTTATTTTTTCTCTCCTTTTTTCCCTTTGTTGAAGTATGAGGTTTTCTCTCTAACAGATAGTAACAGAAATATATTGCAGCTGAAAAATCTAACTCTATGTATGTGCTAATATAAACAGACAGAAGGAATTGTGCAGCAGTCATTCATCTGTGTGTACGTGTATTTGCATACATGCATTCACGTATGTAGATAATGTTTCTTTTTTTAACCAGTATTATAACTCAACAGAAATGGATGGAAATCATGTAACAGTTCCAAGGACAAATATGACTTATTCGGTCTCTGAATTTCCAAGAGCTTTTTTCTTTGTACATTTCTGATCCTACCTCCAAGAACCATTTTAGACAATTAAACAGACGGGATTGAGGTCACAGCATTTACAAGGAAACACACATTCTCTAGGACAGGCTAAAAAAGGTAAAGTTTTGTATGTAAAAAAGATATACACTACAGTATGTGAAAAGTGATTTTTGGTGTGGGCTTTGTTGTAGAGTTAAACAGTGCCAAGCATGCCATGTTCTTTTGTATAAAAATGCTCATAAATGCAGTTTCCAAAACAGAATCTAATGAAATACTTAATAGTTACAAAACTGGCACATTTGATAATTAATGTTCCTAACTGAATTTTTGCTCATGAAACATAGTTTTAAACAGAAAGGAAAGTTAGCTGAACCAGTAGTTAGTATGAAAACATAAATTTTATTTATGAAAAATACCTAGTCCTGTATTTAATTGGATAAAGAGAATGGTCCTCTTAACTAAATTTCCTCCTAAAAGTGGAAACTTAAGAAATGTAAAAGAGTTTCTGTTCTGTAAGGCAGATACCCCCGTACAAGTCACTGAATAGCATGGACTTCTTTGTTTGTATGCCAATTATTGCATCCCACTGGCAAAGGCAGAGGTACTTCTCTCCAATCCTCCCTTTAATGAATGAGCATTAAAATAAACTCCTGGTCTCATAGCACACATAGTTAATGTACATTGCATGCAATCTAGACATGAGATTCCAAAAACAACACGCAAAATTATAGTGGCGCCCGTAATGCCACTGTAGTTGAAGGCCCTGCACTATCTCCAGGAGGCCTGTTTTTCAAAGGATTATTACAACAGCCATTTGAACTTACATCAGGCCATAACCTGGTATACAAACTGCCCACTGGGATGCAATTTTTTATCAAAATTGAGTAAGAGAATAATAATAGTGCAGTTTTTAGTACTTCCCTGCCTGGTATACTCTAATAGCGTGCCTATGTTTAAAACTGGTATTGTGAAGACAAACAGGTAGAAACCTAAAACCAGTGAAAACAGATGGGATATGTTACTAAATGTTAAAAATGTTAAAAAAATGTTACTAAGAGAGCATAGTAAGCACTTAGTAATTTTTTCAATTGCATTATTGTACTATGGCAGACATATCATATTATTTTTCAGCTTTAAATTCCCACTGATTTCAGTAGTACACATACTAAGAATAGTGTGTTACCTAGCTGAGATTCAGGGGTTTTGAGGGACACAGAAAAGTTGAAGGCTAGTTGGAGCCACATAGGGGAAGCAAAAAAAAGGATCAGAACAGCAAAAGGAGCTCAGGGACGATTGTAGGGGTTCTGGGGAATCTGAAAGTGGATCAGAACTGTACAAATGGCTCAAAGTGGCATGGATGGGGAATAGAGAGGATTGGAGCTGCCCGGGGGGAAGGAGAAGGGATCTAAGCAGAATTGGCTGAGTATGAAGTTCAGATCAATATTGTGCTAGCTGAGATGAAGATGCGGGAGCAGGAAATTAGGGTTGCTGAGGGAAGGATTTGGAGGTGTGTGGAAGTACTGGAGAAGCAGAGAAAGAACAGGAACCAAATGGAAAGGCTTGAAGTGTGCGTAGAGCTGCATGAAGAATACAGTTGGGGTCAGAGCGGTGAGCTTCAGGAGAACTGAGTGAGGATCGGAGTGGAATTACATGAAGGTCAGGGCAGCTCACAGAAATTTGGTCAAAATAGCCAGAGGGGCTAAATCTTGTTTCTTATTAGCATGCTGCACAGAATACTCCAATTAGTTCATAAACCTCCAAAAGAGCATCCAAAAGAGGAAAAGTATCTAGAATATCAGCGCTTTGTTATTTTGCAGATACCTGTTCAGTTCGTATATAATCGGAGTTTGTGTAACAAAACTCAGTGCGTACTCAGTCTACATGGCTGCCGTGAGCGAGTCTTGCAGCCTGGGTTGACAGATGTGTGCTAGTGGGGCTCACGCTAGCACGCTAAAAATAGCAATGTGGACATTCCAACAGAAGCTAGAACTCAGGCTCTGAAGCCCACCTCCCTCCCTAGGCCTTCAGAACCGCAGCTGCAGCCCAAGCCTGAACGCCAACACAGCGATTTTTAGTGTGCTAACCTGAACCCTGCTAGCCTGAGACTGTCAACTTGGGCTGCAAAATTTGCTCCCAGCAGCTCTTCAGACATACCCTTACTGAATTCCTCACTTTACAGGACTGGGTCTAAGGTATGTTGTCGTAGCTGAGGCTTCAGATTCCATCAGTGAATTCTCAGAACTGCTGCAATAATGAGGCACAATGGTGGGACGTAGGAACTGAGAGACAGCTTTAATTCTGAACTTCCCTGCCTTTGGGGCTTATGTTAGGTCCTTATAACATTCTATTAACCATTTATATGAAAAATATCCTGACATCCTTACTCAGGCATATCTCCTGTTTTATAGAATGGAATTTTACCTTAAGACCATTCTTTGACAAACTGTTACTACTATTATTACTATTCTATTTTGGATAAAAATAGCACAGGGACTATACAACGAGTATTGGTACAGTAAATCTGCTGCTGCCTATTCTGGCTCCCACTCAGACTTTCTACGCCTTAATGGTGTTGTCACGGAGGATTTTCAATTGGTATAGAATAGCTAATGCTGGCAGATGCCATCATCTGCCACTGCTGACTGTGTAGGTTTGTCAACCCTCCCAGTACATAGCAAAGGACCTTTTGATAGGAGTGCATTTTGAGAACACATGTTCTTATCTTGTGCTATTCATCTCCACTTGAAACCAAACTGAATGGCATTAATTATCACTTCAGGTACTAAATCAGTTTCTCATTTGTGAAAGGAATGTTTCGTCTTGAGTCCTCTTTTTGTTTTGGATCACCGGAGGGTTATTACAGATGGTATTGAACTCATAAGAATAATGTTAGCATTACTCCAGCAACAAAGCATTTTGTAAATATATAACCTTGTTTTCTTAAAAAGCCATGAATAACTGTGGAGTCACATTGCTGTTTTAAATGTGATGATTCCCCTCTTCCCCCTCCCTCCAACTTTAAAAGCATGTATTCAGACTCTTGCTTTAAAGTCAAGGCAATGTGCTGATTGACTGTACTGACATAATTGCGTTAATGACAAGACACTGAGGCCTCATTGTTAGATATGTCGCTTATCATCACTATTTATTTAGTTTAGTTCTGCCAAGCTTGAGTTATACTTTTTATACATCGTGGTTTCAGTCAGTCACTTAAAGTGCTTCAGTGTTGAAATAACCTTTTTTTTTTTTTACAAGTCTTTTAGCTGTAGTTCAAGAGAAGAAAGTCTTCCACAGCATCATTAAACAGGGTGCAAAGTTTGTCCTTGCTGAGAGGCTCAGAGTTTGAGCACTTAGAAAATAATTTCTTTGATCTGTAAAATGATTAGTGATTTTTTTTAAAGAAAAACACAGGTCCATTTTTATCTCAAGTTAACAAAAATAATACATTTTTAATCTACATAATACCTCTTCTCTTACTGTCTCAAGTAATCTTCTCCAGTTACTATCTCAAACTGTTGAAATGTCTCTCTCTCCTGTTTACTGGAAAAGAATATAATTGGAAATGCAGACATCTTTAAGGGCATCAGAGTTATTTCTGTGAGTGGCCAAGGTTTCTGCTTATAAGCTGTTTACTTTCACTAGTTTCCTTTGAAATTATGCTATACTCTACAATTGAGAAGGTCCTTAAGATCTTTCAGAGGCTGACTGATGGGAATGTAATACAGAAAATTCCAGCTTTTAAATAGTACTGAGGTTGTGGCATAAATCAACACAAGATGGGAAATTCAAAGTTAAGGTTGACAGTCCATCTCTTACTTACTCCATTGTGAGAAGAAGCAGCAGTCTTAAAGGTGAGCTACATATAAAATATGAAAATTCCATCCACTTAATAAATATGTACAGAACATACCCATTAGCCAGGCTCAGGGAAGTGTAATCTAACACATTATCCCAGAAAGGTTCACTTTTTATTTATTTATTTTGAAGATTGACTTAAACCAAAACCCCACATCTGAACACTTGGCAAAATTTAGATTCTGATCCCAACTTCAAAGCATTAGGTAAGCTCTTACTTTTCTTCTCCTTTCTGATCCATCAGTATCCAGATCCATTCAAAATGGCAAAGCTCTTTTTGCTGTGAGATGGCAGCAAATGCCATATTGGCAATGTTACGGGCAACAGACTTGAAATAATAAAAAGATTGGACAAAACTGTCCAATATATATAATATAATATAATACTAATTACCTACTGGGCCAGTTCTAGTTGAGTTCCATGGTGGCTGCAGTAATACACACATTTGCAAAGGCATTTGTAATCTAATGTATTAACATTGTTCTAAAACATAGTATATTTGACTTGTGTGAAATAATGTAGTAAAAATTTACTGACTCATCACTTAACTCTTTTCAGCCAATCATGAGAGTTGTATTTTCTTATAGGTAACATTTTGGGTCAGTGTTTATCCACTAGATTGTAACTCAGCCTTGCAAAACTGTCAAGAAAATTAACCAGTCAAGGTACAAAATATTCTTGCTCAGCTATGCCATGAGGATAATGAAAAAAAAAAAAAATTATACCCTCTCCTCAAAAGAAATTACTCATCCTGGCTTAGTGAATGAGCTGAATTTTGGAAGGTGGCTGTAATGTCTCCTTTTAAATTGCTATGGTCTATTGGGTAAGTGTTAGCTATGAGTTCAAGTTTCAGAGCTGAAGTCCAGATGTGACCTTTAGGAGAGGTGAGGAAGTTCAGGCTCTGGAGCGTTGGCTCAGCCTGTTACAGAAAGAGACAGTAGTGCAAATTTCAGGTGAGGATTGTGACAGCGCTGAGGCCGGAAAGGTGGATCAGCACTCTGATCACTGCAGCCTCGATGAGTTTCCCAAGTGATGGCTAGAAGGAGAGGCTGGGGAGATTAGGAACTATTTAGCCCTTAGCTGACTAACCTGATAAAAGCCAGGAAGTAAGTATTATAAAGTGAGAATAAGATAGGGCTAGCTGAGCCCACATTGAAGCGCTCCCAAGACCAGAAGGAACTCTTCTTTCCTCCTATGGTTCTGCTAAGGAGGGACTAAAAACTGTGATGTTGCACTGTACTGGTGTTAGTGGAAGGGTTTGGAATAAAATATAGACTGAATGCTAAAAAAGAGTGGGTCTAAGTAGTTTCTGGGTGATCAGAAGAGAAAGATCGGGGGATGGAGACAGAGTGGTGCTCTCATCACAAGGATTTACACTCTCCCAAAGTTCTATACACCCTAATGCTCAAAGCTGGTTCAAAGCTTGGTTCAAAGCTGTGTGGACAGTCAGTATGGATTTCAGGACGTGTCCTAATCTAGGACCTGACCATGCAAACATATGCTCATATGTACATGTTTATGTAATACGGACAGGGGGAGCCTTCAATAATCCGATTTCTCTTGCTCATCCCCACTACATAAAATTGTATTTTCTCTTCACTTCAGATGTATTGCATTTGGTTTCTGTTTGTTTTTAAAATGGAAGCTCTTTAAACCTGGGTAGTTATTTACTTTGGGTTCAGTGTCCCTCATGCAGAAACCACAGATGTATTTTCTCCTGGAAAAAAATGAATTAATTTTTCAACTTTGGACTAAGGGCTCATGTCAATGATGAAAGAAAAAATAATCGTTTGTAAGCCATATTAAACATTGGTCATTAAAAAGGAAATTGGAACATGTCATGTCAAATATCTTGAGAGGGAGAGAAAGAAAGAGAGAGAGGCGGCTACATAAGGCACATTCCTTGAAGTAACTAAAAAGAGTCTCCTGGTGAAATGGGGGCATCTTGAGGATCACAGGCTTTAATTAAGTAGAAATGATCAAGGCACAGGGTACTTCTGGGGGATTAATGACTAGCTGGGAGACTTGATGGCCTCAGGCAAAGCTGTAGGCCATTAACCCCAGCTGGTCCTTAGTTTTTCAGGAAATGCCCTGTGCCAAGGTCATTTTGCTATTATAACTAAAGATGAATCTTTGTCATGCTCTCATGAGAATCATGGATTCCATGACTGACTTTTTTTTTTCTTTTTTTCTTTTTTAAATCTGACTTGACATGTAGGGATATTTGCATTAGAGTGAATGAGCAGGCTGATACTGTAGCTGTCCAAATCATATGGAGATTGTTACAGGAACAGTCCATTTGCATATTAGCAAAGTAGGTGTCAGGGGATCAGTCACAGCTCTGTAAATGTACAAAGGATCGGACTGGAGTAACAGCAGAACCTCAAAGATATGAACACCAGAGTTACGAACTGACCGGTCAAGCCAACGCCATGTAAACCTGGACGTAAGCAATCAGGCAAATCCCTGTACTATACCATGCCTGTATTGTATCTTAGGCATGCAGAATGGAAGCAGCCTGGGGTCTCACTGTTTCCTGTAAACCAAGGGCACTGTTTCACCCACGCCCCTCCCCCCAGCCACCCCACCCACCCCACTGGGCAGGGAAGCTGTTTTCACTACCACTCCCTGTCAGGAGGGTCAGTTCGGAGACCAAGAAAGAAGCTGCCACCAGGAGCTACTGAGCTGCTGCTGTTGCAGCCAAAATCTGGCCTGAAGCTGGAGTGGAGGAGCTGCGCTCCCCTCCCCGCCCAGCATCTGTTTCTCTTATCAAGTCTGGGAAGGATCGTTGACTGGATCTCAGCTATCCCACCCCATGTCCACTTCTTTCATTTTGTCCGATGAACTATTAAGCAGCTTTTAGCGCTGGTGTCAAAAGAATGTCCTCTGCAGCTCTCCTGCTCTTGGGGGTTGACTGTCCCCTTCTCTTAGGGTTGTTTTTGCCCTAGGAACTTACCTATTAGTAGGGCTCCTTTTTCAGCTGCTCTGAGCATGAACAAGGAGCTGCAAGGAGAGGTCCCAGAGATTGAGACCCAGCTTGGGGTGAAGAGACGGTCTGGGAGGGAGAACAGGCTTTGGTGGTCTGCCCACACTGTGTTCCCTCATGGAGCTAGCCTCACAGGGATGTCATGAGAATAAATGTATTATTTACTGTGACTCACTCAGTGTAGGAATAGGGCAATATAAATACTTCAGTTATATAGATCCCCCTGGCTGCCCACAACCCAGCAAATGAATCTGGCCCTTATAGTGGAAGACTGCAAAATGAAACTCTACCTATCAAACAGAGTCATGGGAGGTGAATCAGATCATGAATTCCACCATAAAAATAAAGCACACAGGAAATGCATCTTAAAAACAACCAATAATCAACACTTCTATTTTAAAAATTGTTTAAAAATACTGTTCTCAGTCATATAGATTTAGACTCTTTGGCTTTATAAAGTAAAGGTAAAGTAATTAGAAGCTGTCCACTTAGTACTCTTCATACAGAATACCATTTCAGCCATGCATAAGTATAATGCTTATCTAAGGAGGTCAGACGCAAGGAATGTACCTTGTCTAGTTTAAACACTCCTGATTCAGCAGCTGTTCTTATTCCATCTTATCTTGAATAACTCATGCTGAAATCAATTCATAACATTTTGGTTGTTATAGTTAGAGACGTTATCACCTACAAAGCATGCCTTAGCTAGTAAGTTAAAAACTCAAGCCAGCCATCTTTACAACACACATTTGTCCTCAGCTCAAAAAGCAGTTTGCCTGGACAATAGCCAACAGGGCTAGGGATTCTGTTGCAGTAGGAAATCTGACAAATGTTCACCTTCACCAGCCCTACGCAGCCCTCCTCCCCGCAACAGTTACTGAATGTTTCCCTGTTTAGTATTTGTGTCTAACCTCTAGGCTGGTTATAGGTTGCCATCATAGGTTCAGCTCAGCTTATTATTTCTCTGTAACCCTCTCACATACAATAAATTAAATAAATAAATATATAATAGTATGCTGTATAATTCCATAAGAGCATATGTGCCTTTATCTAGTGGCCAAAAGAAGTACAAGATTCTAACATAGTAATGCTAAGCCACAGGATCTAGGAGTGTACTTATTTCAGAACCTTAGGGCTTGTCTATCCCGCACTGTAGTGCGAACTATGGGGGTTTGAACTGCAGAACGCACCAAAGAGTAGCGCTCGAACTGCCCTTGTGGATGCTACTGGAGCAAACTAAAAAGCACCTAGTTCACATTAACATAGTTCTCTTTCAAACGGGACTACGTTAATGTGAACTAGGTGTGTTTTAGTTCACTCCAGCAGCATGCACACAGAACAATTAGAGTGCAACCTTCAGTGCTCTCTGCAGTTCACACTTGTGTAGTCTGTGCTGTGGCATTGTATAGATAAAGCCTTAGATTAATAATGATTCTCACAAATGATTAATTTTCAAATTCCACCTTTTTCTCACTGAGCAAGGCCCTGAATCAGCAGAGCACTTATGTATGTGCTCATCTTCAAACATATGTTTAAGTGTATTGTTGAACCAGGGCTTGTGCCAATGGTATTCCGCATTCAACTCCTTTAGCAGCTATTTTGTCATCCAGGGACATCGTAAAGCCCTGTAGAACACTTTTGATACCTTCATATTGTGTGGTGATGTTTGTGTCATGATATTACATCAAGATGGTATACCCCATGCCATCACAGACTGACACATCATTACACCACATCATCGTTGCCTCTGTCTCCCTTCTTCTGCCATTTAGGGTGAGAAAGATTATCTAATTACTGGCAGAAAAGGAGTAGTGAGAATTTTCCCTCCCATTTTCACTGCTTCTCTGAGGGAGAGGGGATCCAGTCACTCCTTTTCTCTGACAGAACAAATGGAGCGATAAAAAGACCTATAGACCTCGTAAGAGCCATATTCAGTGCCTTGAATGGGTTTCTTACTACTGTCCTAGAGAGTCTTGCTAGGACAGTAATTGTATTCCTTACTCTGGTTCCCTGTCAAATCAGCATGATGTTTAGCTTTCCACTTCAGAGCTGTAGAAAATAACTCTTTCTTGGCTAGAAGTGTAGCAGTAGAATAAATGTTTCCATTGCATTCCAAATGGTACAAAAAGAATTGCAAATTCTTAGTGAAACAAACTCTGAGGCGGATAAAGTGATGTGCTTGAAAATTGTAAATAAACAATGTATTATATGTATATTGTGCTTTTAATCCAAAAGGATCTCAAAGCACCTTATATAGTGATAACTCACCCACAACTAAAGTGAAAAGACCTCAGGAACAGAAAGTGGCAGCCAGCAGCACCACAAGATGCTTTTTAGGAGGGAAAGTGAAGAATAACTTCAGTTGAAACTACAGAGGGAATTTTAGGCATGCAGAATGTAATTACCAAAGCTGGAATTTGGCCAGATTGCCATGATTAATTTAACACCCCAACTCTTATAGAAAATTGCCATGGGATAGCTAATGATCAAAAGTGGTTAGTAGTTGGACCTTGATTTTATGTCTCGCACACAAGAAATAAATGTAAAATTTAAAGAAAGGAAGTTCTGTATTTGATTTATACCACACCATCCATTGATAGAAAACTGGCCTCATAAATAATTCAAATTAAGAAGAAAAATTCTGGTTAAGGAATACTGTTTAAGTTAACAATGAATTAGATTTCTTTAAAACAAAAAGTTCTGATGAGAGGTGTACTATGAAAATTACATTGTGGTGAAATTGCTACTGTGGAACCATATTCTTTTCAATATTAAATATAATTCTGTTAATATTTGTGTGATATACACATGTATATGATGAGTATAAAATCACCTATATTTGCTGGGTCACTTTGTTTTGAATAGCTTAAATATAGCCCATCAATAGTATTTCCTTGTTTATATATTCCTTATATATTCATAAAATTTGGTGAAAATGGGCATAATTTGGAGTTTTCCCACTATTAGCATCAGTCAAAATGAGTCC